>NW_006922144.1:1666136-1683874 GCF_000298275.1 Orycteropus afer afer | reverse complement strand
GGGTTTGAACTGCCAGCCGTCTGGTTAGCAGGCAAGTGTCTTAGCCACTATGCGACCAGAGCTCCCGTTCTAGGTATAGGATCATATAATAAGCAAATAGGGATAGTTTGGCTTCTCTCTTACCAAATTTGATCCCTTTGATTTTCCTGTCTTGCCTTATTGCCCTGGTTAGAGCTTCCTATATATTATTGAGTAGAAGTGGTGATAGAGGGCATCTTCGTGTGGTTCCTGTTTGCAAGGGGAATGGTTTCAATCTCTCTCCATTGAGAATAATGTTGCAGTTGGTTTTGCATATTTGCCCTTTATTATGTTGGGAAATGTCCCTTCTGTATTTTGCTGAGTTTTGATCAGGAATGTCTGTTGGATTTTATTAAATGCCTTTTCTGCATTGATTAATATGATCATGTGGTTCTTCTCCTTTGTTTTATTTATATCATGGATGACGTTGATAGTTTTTCAAATGTTGAACCATCCTTGCATACCTGATATGAACCCCACTTGGTCGTAATGAATTATTTTTTTTGATATGTTGTTGGAATCTATTGGCTAGGATTTTGTTGAAGATTTTTACATTTATATTCACGAGCGATCCTCGTCTGTAGTTTTCCTTTTGAGTGATGTCTTTGCTTATAGTTTAGGTATCAAGGTTATGCTTTCTTCATAAAACAAATTAGGGAGGATTCCCTCCTTTTCTATGTCTTAGAATAGTTTGAGTAGGATTGGTGTCAGTTCTTCTCTGAATGTATGGTAGAATTCTCTGGTGAAAACATCTGGATCAGGACGTTTTTTAGGACTTTTTTTGTTGGTAATATATTTTTTTTAATAACTTGCTCAATTTCTTCTTTTGTTATTGGTCTGTTCAACTTTTCCCACATTATGTGTTATCTTAGGTAAGTGATGTGTTTCTAGAAATCTATCCATTTCTTCCAGATTTTCAAATTTGTTGGAGTATAGTTCTTCAGAGTCTCCTGATATTATCCTTTTTATTTCAACTGGTTCTATTGTGATGTCACCCATTTTGTTTCTTATTTGCATTATTTGTATTCTCTCTCTTTTCCTTTGTTAAATTACCAGTGGATTTTCAAATTCATTAATCTTTTCAAAAAACCATCTTCTGGTCTTGTTGATTTTTCCTATCGTCTTTCTATTGTCTGTTTCATGTTTCCTGCTTGAATCTTTATTATCTCCTTTTTCTGGTGACTGTCAGCTTTCCTTGCTGTTCTTTTTCTAACTGATGGAAATTTTGGTTTATAGTGTTGATTTTGGCTCTTTCTTCTTTTTTATGTGTGCATGTATTGCTATAAATTGGTCTCTGACCACTGGTTGTGCTGTGTCCAAAAGATTTTGCTATTTTGTGTTTTCATTCTCAATTGATTCAAGGAATTTTTTCATTTCATTTTTTTAATTTCTTCTATTATCCAGTCATTCTTAAGGAAGCTGTTATTCAGTTTTCATATGTTTGCTCTTTTTCCATTGATCTTCTAATTCTTGATTTCTAATTTTATAGAATTTTGATCTGAGAAGATGCTTTGAAGTATTTCAATGGTTTATAATTTATTAGGACTTGCTTTACATCCTAACATATGGTCTATCCTGGAGATGTTCCATGTGCACTGGAAAAGAATAGATATACTGTGCTCTTTTGGATGTAATGCTTTGTAGATATCTATAATGTGTAGTTGGTAGATTGTATTGTTTAGCTCGTCTGTGTCTTTGTTGAGTTTCTTTCCGGTTGTTCTATCTTTCATTGAAAGTGGTGCATTAAAGTCTACTACTATGACTGTAGAGTCATCTATTTGCCTTTTCAACTCTTTTAAAATCTGATTTATGTGTTTTGAGACTCTTTCATTGGGTCCATAGATATTTATTATCGTTCTATCTTCTTATTCAATTATTATTTTAATCATTATATAATGTCCTTCCTTGTCTTGTATGGTGTTTTTTTTCTTGAAGTCAATTTGTTCAGGAATTAATATTGCCACTCTGCTCATTTTTGGTTGCCATTTGCTTGATATTTCTTTTTCCAAAATTGATTTTTAGTCTTTTTTTTTTTTTTTCTCTTTGTCTCTAAGGTGTATCTCTTGTTGGCACATTGATGTGTTATGTTTTCTTATCCAGTCTGCAACTCTCCATCTCTTGAATGGAGCATTTAATCCATTGACATCCAGTGTAATTATAGACAAGCATGACTTGGTTGCTGTCATTTTGTTTTGTGTTTTTTCTCAGTGCTTCTGGTTTATTTGTTCCATATAATTCTCTGTGCTGAGCTCATTTTGTATATGAATGCTATTACCATTTCCTTCGTTGTTATTGTTTTAGTATTTGCTAAATATTTTTACTTGTCCTCTTTTTTATTGTGATGTGAAGGTTTATCATTTTTCTTTGAGGTTTCCCTGCCATTTATAATTTTCTCCCTGAGTTTAGAACTGTTCATTCTATCTTGCAAATCTCTTGATTTCCTCACTATTTAGAAGTTCTGTAACTACACTATTTTTTCCCTTTTTTTTGTTTGTCATTGTCCTCATTTGCCAATCGTTGCCTCTGGTTCCCTGTGTACAAATTTGTAAGCTTATTTTACTTGGATAGTTCCATAGCTGTGTTGGTTGCTGGGTTATGTCTTCTTGTGCATTAATGGTCAGCTGTTGTTTGCTATTATTGTTTTTTTTTTTTTTTCAAAGTCTCCCTAGTATCTCTTGTAAGGTTGTCTGGTTTTAGTAAATTCCCTTAGTTTCTGCTTGTTTGGAAATCTAATTTTACCATCATATTTCAGGGACAATTTGATGGGTATATAATTCTTGGTTGGAAATTTTTCTCTTTCAGGGTTTTATATATTCCATCCCATTGTCTTCTCGCTTCCATGGTTTCTGCTGAGAAGTCAATGTTTATTCTTATTGGTTGTCCTTATTAGGTAACTTTTTGGTTTTCCTGTGGTGCTTTCAAGATTCTTTCTTTGTCTTTGGTTTTGATGAGTTTGATGACGAAATATCTTGGTGATTTTCTTTTGAGGTTTATACTGTTTGGGGTTCATTGGACTTCCTGAATGGGTATATTTTCATCTTTCGTCATATCAGGGAAGTTCTCTTCCAACAAATCTTGGACAATTTTCTCAGTGGTTTTCTTTTTCTCTTCCTTTTCTGGACTTCCAATTATACATAGGTTATTTTTTTTGTTGGCATCCCATATAAACCTTAGGCTTTCTTCATTTTGTTTTGATCTTTTTTTCTGATTGATCTTTTTCCAAATAATTATTCAGCTATTAATCTTCAATCTTAAGAATTCTGTTTTCCATTGGTTTAATTCTACTCCTTTGCTCTTTTAATGTGTTATCTATTTCTGAATTTTTAGTATTAATCTTCTGCATTTCTACCTGTAGATTTTGTATAATTTCTATTTTTTAATTTATTTTGTCATTTTATTCTTGTATTTTCTTCCAAAATTATTCTAGGGTTTTGTCTGTGTTTTCCTTAATTTTGTCAGTGTTTTCCTTGATCTTTCTCTCAAGCCTTTGATGATACCTAAGTACATTTTTTTTTTTTTTTTAATTCCTTATCAGGGAGTTCCAATTATGCTTCCTCTTCAGGGATGTGTTCTGGGTCTGTATTTGCACCCTCTTTTCTACCACTTTACCTTGCTTCCTTGTTGGACTGTGATGATCTGTTGTCTCAGAGGCACTGTGACGTTGTTGTGTTTAGACCTTTGCTAACTTCTTGTGAAGAGAAGGTAAGGGTGATTCATGTTTTTCTTGGTATTTGGCCAGTTGGTGGAGAAGGAAGTGTTGGCTGTCACTCAGTAAGTGAAGCTATAGGAGCTGTATTTATTGTTGTGTCATATGAGTACAGTTGCTGTCTCCCATTCAGACAAAAACAACGATTGAATAATCATCAAAAACATAAAAAGAAGTGGACAAAAACACACCCCATAAACACACAGGAACAATCACCAAAAGACAAAGAAAAAAAAAGGGGGAACCAAAAATAAAAACCCACAATATCTGGGGAGTGGGCAATAAGTATAAGACATATAATAGGAGAATAATGAAAAAAATAAAATAAAAATGGGAAAAATACAACAAGAAAAACAAGGAATGGAGTTAACCATGAAAAGAAATAAAATAGGAACCAGGAACAGGGAATAGAGAAAAAAACGGAAAACTAAAACTTGGGAAGGGAAGAATAAAGAATAATAATAAAAAGGATGAACAAAAAGAGGATAAAAATAATAGTAATAATTTTAAAACAAACAAACTAAAAAAAAGGAAAAAAAAGAAAAATCTCAGCAGGCCAGGGCAGTGCACTCATGCTCCATCAGAGCACAAAGACTGTGATGGATTTCCTCCTGGCCCAGAAGGTGGGAGTGAGGGACAGCTGCCTCTTCATTTACCAAGAGGGTTTGGGGTATGAGAGTAGCCAGGGGATTATTCCACCTTTCCAGGCATTCATTTCCTGAATGTCCTTGAGGTTCCCAGCAAGTGAAGTCTATTCTTAGGTCCCTTGAATCTGAGACAACATGTTACTTTAAATATCCAAAATGGTCGAACAGCTTGCGAACATTCAAAATTGTTTGGCCCTCTGAACAGGCAGCTCTGCCCATCTACCTCTTTGCTGCTTCCCCTTTTATTCACCAGCCACCAGTGTAATCTTCTGTGCAGCCCTGAGCTAGCAGGGCTTGTTTTAGGTTAATTTTTAGGTCCTAACACCACTTGGCAATATCCAAGCTGTCCATGCTATCAAGAACACTGACACACCATAGCTCTGTATGTCTCCTTTTTTGGTGTTTTCATCCAGGTTCTTCTGCTATTTGGAGTTCAGTCTACTTCTGTATCTTTCCTTTCAAAGTTCAGGACTCTAGGCTTATCTTCTGTATCTATGTTAATTAGTTTCCCTTTTCTTTGTTTAAGAGGGTCTGTGTAGTTTATCTGCCTATTCTGCCTTCTTACTAGAACTGCATTTTAATTTTATTTTTTTCAGTAGGTATTTGTATGGGTGGTGTGTGTGTGTGTGTGTGTATTAACATTGACATTGGTAATAAGTATCAAGGTGGTATTGATATTGCTATTCTTGAACCACAAATTGAGAACCAATGCTCAAGGGTAAAACTTTTAGTTAAAAATTAATTTCCATGATGGTAAAAAATTCTGCAATTTCTATGAATGAACTGGTAAATTCTTTTGAAAAAAAAGGTTGTATTTTTCACTCTTTATATTTTGAAATTTTACTTTGATTATTCAATAAATATGTTTTTATTTTAGAGAATACACAGTGAAGTATAAAGCCATGAAGTTATATATTGTATATAACCTGCTCTTAAACCCTCAAATGTGGAGAAAGAGAAAGAGAAGCATACAGACACAGAGACAGAGGCCTAGAGAAAGTATGGGAATAAATGATTAAAAAAAAAAAAAAAGGTTAATGGGGTAAATGATACAAAATAGTGAATTTGGGTAAAATATGTTTTATGTGCAATTTTTTCAAAAGTTTTCTGTAACTTTGAAATTATTTCAGAGATGAGAGCTACAAAGACAAAAGCCAAAAGTCTTGGGCTATATATTTTTATGTAATTTTATTGCTTTCCATCATTAATAGTACAGATTATCATGCACCTAGTGTCTTAAAACAGTAAATATTTATAATATTCTATTTCTGTAAGTCAGAAGGTCAGAAGTCTGGCCCAGAGTCACTGTGTGAAACTCAAGGTGTTCATATGACTATGTTGCTTTCTGGAAGATCTAGAAGAGAATCAACTTCCTTCCTTACCTTTTTCTGCTCCTAGAAGATACATATATTATTTAGTCCATGACCTCTTCCTCCATCTTCCAAGTCACAACAGTTATTTGAGTTTTTCATATATTGCATCACCTTGATCTCTTCTTTCATCTTTTTCTTTTTTGTTAAGGACTCTCTTGTGATTACACTGTGTCCACCCATATAACCCAGGAAAATCTACATATTTTAACTTCAACTGACTAGCAACTTTAATTCTATCTGTAAACTTAATTCCCCTTTGCAATGCAACATAATATATTCATTGATTTCAAGGATTAGGATATGAATATTTTCTGCATTATTATTCTTATCTCTGTCTATCTTCTGCTCCCTCAAGATGCACATCTGTTTCCTTTACAAATTGTGTTTACCTCATCCTACAGTCCCTGAGTGGGACAAATAGTTAAACATTAGACTGATGAAAGTTTGGTGGTTTGAACCTACAAGTTGTACCTCAAAAGAGAGTCTTTGCAAACTTCTTTCACAGGACACAGCTCTGTACATGCTATGGAGCAATTCAATACTGCACACATGGAAATTCCATGAGTGGAAATCAATGTGATGGCATCTAACAACATCTGAATTAAATATAGTTAAGACTATGTGTATAATTAATCATGGGGCAAAATTTCTATCCATATGTGAACTTGTTAATATAGAAAAAAAGTTATCTGCTCCAAAAATTAAATGAATCCAAAGGGAACAAAAAAATGGAAGAAAAATAGAGTCACTGTCCCAAAGTAGTTTTGAATTCCAGCTACACAAACTCCATTATATTTTAAAGTCTGAGAATCATCCTCTGTGGTTTGAGGCTCCATCCTCTGGGCTAAAAGCTCTGCTGTTAGGAACCAATTTCCTTTTTATTTAATACAGCAGGCATTTGCAGGTGATTAGTTTTATTAGCTTGTTTCCTACTTGTAGGATTTTGAGAGTCTAATACCTTTTTTTTTTATTTTCTAATCTCTCTGCACATAACAACAGCAACTGTACCTTTCACTGAGACTTGCAATGATTTTGTTGATGCGCAATCCTCATGAACATTGTGTTTATCCCATGTAAATTATAAGTTACTCTACAGCCAAGAAATAGCTCCAAAAATATTTCTAGATGATATTTGTGTTTTTTGCTTCTGCTGAGGTGGCCAGATAGATATATGAGTAACATATTTAACCTCTTCAATGAGACTTTTGAATTATTTTTGTTAGATGATGTAAAGACTTTTATATGATTGAATAGAACTTTTGATTTATTTGTGTATCAGCACAGATAATACAGCTATAACCTCAAACCTTTCTCCAGAGCACATATTCTTGTCAGTGAATTTCCTAATTTAGCATCCTTTGAAATCTGGATAGTTTTGAGATAAGATGGTTGGAGATTGTCCTTTTTCAGAAGCTATTCTCTGGTATGGGTCTAGTGCACTTCTGGGTTAGTGCAGCCAGTTATTTGGTTCCTGCACCAACTCAGGATCTCCATCCAACACAGATTTTCCCATCTGTATGGACCCCAATTCATATGACTAGAGACCACTACTGATGAGTGATTTTGTCCCTATTTCCTGCTTTCCTTTCTGCGTTGTGGTTGATGGTGTTCTTGGGATTTATGTCTGCTTCCATGAACTTTCCTTTCTTAAATCCAGCTCATGTTCTGCTCATGTTGCTTCACTTGGATTTGTTTACACTGTCTTATTGAAGATTCCGTGAAGTTTACTTCTCCTCACTCATGTATGTTGCCTTCTGTGTCTTAAAATGGCCATGCTATGTCAGGTCTCCACTCCGTCTTTCTTCTCAATCAGTGTTTCCATTCTGTTTCTTTTCTCATTTGATGTTAAAATTAATTATTTATCCTTTCCCTTGATGATCAGAGTTCCAGGATTATCTTCTGTATCTTTTTCACTTGATTTCTGAGGTCTTCCTTGTAGAGGTTCTGGGCAGCATCTGTCACCAAGACACTGTCTTGTTTCTCCTCTTGTACTGATAGTTTTATTAGATCTGAATTGTTTCTAGGGAGCTCTGGTGATGTAGTACTTAAGCCTTTTGACTGCTAGCGAGAAGTCTGGTGGTTCAAACCCACTAGCCAGTCCTTGGAAGGAAGGTTCAGTAATCTACTTCTATAGTGATACTGCCTCAGAAACCCAAGGAGAGATTTGCTATGAGTCACATCTTACTCAATGGCTGTGCATGTGTGCATGTGTGTGAATTGTTTCTTGCGCTCCCTCTCTTTATATATATGTCTTGACAAACTGTTTTATGTTTGTTAGTTTTTCTCATATTGTTTTATTTCATTATAAGCATCAAATTGTGTGAACAGAAGGAAAAACTCATAGGCTAAACACTAGGTAACTTGCAAGATAATTTACATTCCTTCCCAATTCCTGAAGCTTACTATGTAGTGACATCTAAAGCTGTCTATCCTAATGAAAATTTATCCTGCAATAAAAACAAACAGATGAAAGATTTCCCATGCAAGTATTGATATTCTCAAAACAAGTATTATTTGATGTATATTAGCTTTACAATTATTTAAATTTTTCATTTCATAATTTTTTATGGCTATTCTGTATAGTCAGTGAACTACAGAAATGAGATTCTTAGGCTTATTGTACATGTTACAGGTTTTTGCATAAATATGACTTTATTCTCAGGAAATCATTTTTTATTTCAAACAAAATATTCTTCATTGTAGCTTACACCCATTACCTCTTCTTTTAATTTCAGTTTGCTGATATGTTTGTTTATGAAAAACCTTAAATTTATTGTAATAAAAGTATGTAACTTCTATCATTTCCCTTTGATGTATCTTTTCTGTCATGTTGTTTTTGAGTTAAAATGCATAGTTAATAGTATAGTTAATCCATTACTCATGCTCTGTGCATATGTATTTACATGCACCCATGTACGTGGTAGCATAGTGCCTAAGGCACACTTGACTACTAACCAGAAGGCTGGCAGTTCAACTCCACCAGCCACTCCTCAGAAGGAAGGTTGCACAATTTACTTCCATAGTGATACCACCTTGGAAACCCAAGAAGCGGCGCTATGAGTTGGGTCTGACTCGAAAGAACATAACAACAACAACATGTATGTGTTTTGCCCCTGTGTGCACATACCATTCTAGACTTCTAGACTGGGGTTATAAGAAATGAGAAAAGGTCTTATACTTTTATTTTGAGAATAATTAGATAAGTATACTACAGAATATAATGTTATATGTTATGAACCACATAAATGACATTGAAACTGCCTCATAATAAAAGGAAATATTCTTAGAAGTAGAAAGTTCTAGTTTTGGAAATAATAAATGTGTATACAACAAAGGAGCTCTGGTGTAATGATTTGGTGTTTGGGTGCTAATCCAAAGGTCAGTGGTTAAAATCTACCACGTTCAAACTTATCAGTGGCTCTATGGGAGAATACACCTGGAAATATGCCCTTGTAAAGATCACATCCTAGGAAACCATATAGGGAAGTTTGCTGTCCTATACACTAATTATGAGTCAGAATCAACTGAGTGACAAAATAATAATAATAATAAACTAATAATTAAAAAAAAATACCATAGAGAGAGAGAGATGAGAGGATGAAGGAAAGAGAGAAAGAAAAATAAGAGAGAAAATGTTCAAGCAATTAGGATTATACCCTGTATTTCAGAAGCACATAGAATGTATCATAGGAGTTTTATTTTATTCTTGCTTGTTTGATTTAATCATGAGACAGATTTTTAACAAGTGAAGCTGATTTTTCCCCAGTCTTGAAGTATGAAGTTATTTAAATTGATATATTTTCTGTTAACTTTTAGCATAAAATACAGGATTATAGTTTTAAATGGTAGCATAGTGCGTAAGGCACTTGACTGCTAACCAGAAGGCTGATGGTTGAAACCCACCAGCCACTCCTCGGAAGGAAGATGGGGTAATCTACTTCCGTAGTGATACTGCCTCGGAAACCCAAGGAGGGGTCGCTATAAGTTGGGTCTGACTCGATGGCACATAACAGCAACAGTTTTAAATGTAACCACCATATTTACATATTTACAAATGTGAGCATTACATAGTTCATATTTACAAATATGAGCATTCTATAATTCTATTTTCAACCTCTATAACTATACAGATATATTTTTAAAAGTTTCATGATTTTTAAAAGTTACACTCATCTCTCAGTTTGTCCTATTGTGGTGACTTGTGTGTTGTGGTGATGCTTAAAGTTATGCCATTGATATCTTTGGTATGTTAAATTCTACCAAGATCTCTCATGGTAGACAAGTTTCAGTCAAGTTTCCAGACTAAGGTAGACTGAGAAGAAGAATGAGACAACTCATTACTCGGGGAAAAAAAAAAAAAAAAAATGGTGAATAAAAACCTAATGCATAACAGTGAAACATAGTCTTATATATTACTGGAAAACTTTATGAAATAAATAACTGAAGAACATTATCTGATATAGTGCTAGAAGATGCGCCCATTAGATTGGAAGGCACTCAAAATACTACCAAAGTTGACCTTAATGGCTTGCATGGATTAAGCTTTCAGGACTTTTAGTTGCTGATGGAGCATGACTCAAAATGAAAAGAAACATCTGCAAATGTGCACTAATAATCAGAACATAGAATGTAAAATTATGAATCTAGAGTAATTGAATGCTGTCAAAAATGAAACAGAACACATAAAGATCAATATACTAGCATTAGTAGGCTAAAATGAACTGGTTTTGGCCATAGTAAATCAATCATATGGTTTCCTATGTCTGGAATGACTAATAGAAAAGGAATGGCATTGCATACATGGGCAAAAAGAACATTTCAAGAGTAATCCTGCAGTACAATGCTGTCAGTGATAGGATAATACCCATACTCCTATGGGGAAGACCAGTTGCCACTAATATCATACAAATTTATGCACCTACCACTGAAGTCAAAGATGAAGAAATTGATGATTTTTATGGACTTCTGCAGAGTAAAATTTTCCAAACATGCTATCAAAATGTATTAATTACTGGTGATTAGAATGCAAAAGATGAAAACAAAGAAAAAGCATTGGTAATTAGAAAACATATACTTGGTGAAATAAATGATGCCAGAAATCACATGACAGAATATTGCAAGACCAACAGCTTATTCACTGAAAATATCTTTTTCTTAACAACCTAAATGGTGACTACTCAGGTAAACCTCACCACATAGAATACACAATAATCAAATTCATTATGTCTAAAGGAAGGTTTGGCAATCAATTTCCGTAGAGATACCGCCTTAGAAAGCCAAGGAGGGATCCCTATGAGTCCAGACTGACTGGATGGCAGTGAGTCTGGTTTTTGGTTTTTTTGAAGGAAAGAGGCAATGGAGAAACTGAATAATATCATTCAGATAAAGGCCAGGTGCTGACTGTGGAATGGACCATAAACTGCTCTTACCTAGTTTTAAGTTGAAGCTGAAGGAAATTAAAACAAGTCAATGAGAGCCAAAAATGAGCTATATTATATCCCATCTGAATTTAGAGAGCACCTGAAAAATAGATTTAAAGCATTGAACAACAATGACTGAAGACTAGACAAGTTGTAGAATGACTTCAAGAACATGTTAAATAAAGAAAAATGTGATTAAAAAGATAAGAAAGGATGAAAAGATCAAAATTGATGTTAGAAGAGACTCTGGAACTTGCTCTTGAATGAAGAGTAGCTAAAGCAAGTGGAAGGAATGAAATAAAAGAGCTAAACAGAGCATTTCAAAGGGTACCTCAGGAAGACAAGGTAAAATATTATAAAGCCATGTGCAAAGACATGAGATCAGAAAAATAAAAGGGAAAAATACACTTGACATTTCTCAAGCTGGAAGAAGTGAAGAAAAAAATTCAGTCCTTGAAGTACAATGCTGAAGGATTCTATGGTCAAAGATGGCAGAAAGACATGAAGTCACTACACCAAAAGGAATTTTTCAAAGTTCAACCATTTCAGGAGGTTCAGAGAATTGACAGAATCCCCCATGAGATATATCAACAAACTTACGTGGCTCTGGAAGCACTCATTTATTTAGGCCAAGAAATTTTGAAGACACCTCCCTGGTCAACCAGCTGGAAAAGATTCATGTTTGTGCCCTTTCAAAGAAGAGTTATCCAATAGAATGAAGAAATTATTAAACCATGTGATTAATATTAAACAAAAGTAAACTCTTGCTGAAGACATTTCAAAAAACAGTTGTGGCAGTATATTGGCAGGGAAATACCAGACATTCATATCGGATTCAGAAGAGGCCATGTAACTAGAAATATGGTTGCTGATTTCAGGTGCACGTTGGCTGAAAACAAACAATAAAATAAAAATGTTTACCTTTCTTTTAAAGAGTATGTAAAGGCACTCAATTCTACATCATAACAAATTATGGATAACATTAAGCATAATGTTAATTCTAGAACACTTAATTGTGCTCATCAGGAACCTGTCCATAGACCAAGAGACAGTAGTTCAAAGAGAACAAGGGGATACCACATAGTTTAAAATCAGGAAAGATATGGGTCAGGGTTCTATCCTTTCATCATACTTACTCCATCTGTATGCTGAACAAATAACCTGAGAAACTGGACTACATGACAAAGAACATGACAACAGGATTGAAGAAAGACTCATTAAAAACCTGCAATATGCTGATGACATAACTTTGCTTGCTGAAAGTGAGGATAACTTGAAACACTTACTGATGAAGATCAAAGAATACAGTCTGCAGTATGGATTACACCTCAATATAAACAAAAGAAAAATCCTCACATCTGTACCTATAAGCAGCATCATGATAAATGGAGAAAAGATTGAAGTTGTCAAAGACTTCACATTGCTTGTTTCTACAGTGGACGCCAAAGGAAGAAAAATTGATGACATCAGACAACGTATATCACTGGGTAATTTGGCTGCAAAGAACCTCTTTAAAATATTAAATAGCAAAGATGTCACTTTGAAGACTAATATCCCCTGACCTGAGCCATAGTATATTTTGTGGTCTCATATGTTGTGAAAACTGGACAATGAATAACGAAGATTGCAGAAGAGTTGACACCTTTCAATTGTGATGTTGGCAAAGAATATTGAAAATATCATGGACTGCCAGATGAACGAACAAATTTGTCTTAAAGGAAATGCAGCCAGAATGCTCCTTAGAAGTAAGAATGTCCAGACTTATCTCGCATACTTTGATCATGTTGACAGAAGGGACCAGTACTTACAGAAAGATGTCATGTTTGGTAAAGCAGAGGATCAACAAAAGAAAGGAAGACCATTTAAGAGATGGATTGACACAGTGACTGCAAGGTTTGTAAGGATGGCGCAAGAATGGGCAGTGTTTCATTCCTTTATACATAAAGTCACTATTAGTCAGAGCTGACTCAACAGCACCAGCAAAAACAACACATTATTTCAGTCAGTTATTATTTTGACAAGCATTATTTTTTACCGTGGGATTTGGTTAAATGATGTTACTCCGTTTTCTTATGGGAAAATGACAGTTTAGGAAGACTTACTCTAAATCCTACAATGAAGCAGTGAAAAAGATTAACAACTGTTAACTTAGGTCTCACAAGAAATTTAATTTTCTTTGTGAAATTAAAAACTTCTAAATTCTATTCAAATTTTTAACTACTTTTGTGGTATCACATTGTGGTGTATTTATTTTAAGAGATAGAACTCTGACTGGAAATGAACATTCACTTCGTTGTTATTTATGAAGTATTTTAAATATGCTAAATTTCATCTGTGCTTTTCTCCCCCACTCTCTCCTGAAAATTATTACTGCTAATTTAACAGCACCGAGTGAAAGAAGCTGACATATTTAAGTGGGAGATAGGGACACGAATGGGAGGAAAATAGCCTCAGTTTTCTCTCTGTGTCTTTCTCTGTCATCAAGTTTTAAGGAAAGAGAGTGATGATTGGGTAAAATTTCAAGAAATTTCTTGTAAAAGCAGAGACTTGTGTTTATTTTGGGGGCACAAAAAACTGAGGGAATGGAAAGTGTCTGAATAGTCTCTCATAAATTCCCATCAAGCCTTGAACCTCTGCTGAAATTGCCTTGTGTTATTCTTTAATTATAGGAGCAAGTTGTTCTTTTTTATTGCTTTCACTATAGTGTCATTACAAATGGGAAAAGTCTATGTATGTGTTACATAGTAGTTGACAGTCACTTTCTCAGTTATAAGTAATCCATTTTTGGACTATGTGTTTAGATTGTAATTTACTTTATGAACAGTTTCCACTGAGTCATCCATGAAATTGACAGGTTCCATCTATAAAATTATTTTGTTTAAACACGGTGTGCTGTTTATGTAGAGAGTAAGTTATTTTCATATTATTCATGGGCATATAATAAATCTTAATTTCTGCTGTAAATCATAAATTGAAAGTCCATCGAATTTTCTATTTAAAATTCTATCTTATATTATTTCTAAGACAGTGTCAAGTACATTGCTTCCTTGATATTCCAGAACACCAATTTTGAAAAACCATTCAAGCATTTACACAGAAATGTTGACAACTTATGGTAATGGAAAATGTCAACACTACTAGAAGGATTTCCACTCATATACTTTACTGCAAGGAAAATAAGATATAAAACTGAATACAATTCAATGTTGATATTATAATATAAAATTATGTTGGACATGAAAAATTAATCTATTTTTACTTTGTTTTTGCTTCTTTTGTGGTATGACTTTTTAAAAAAATTTTCTATTGTTTCCTTTCCTGAGTAATTGCATATACTTTCTAAATTAAATAGTTGCTTATGTTTTCTTTAGAACATTCTAAAGAATATTTTTTTTTTTTTTGGTAAAACTCATCTGTTAAAATGTTTCATCAAAATCATTTATTTCCTTTCCTTAATGTGAATGCTAGTAATTGAAAAGTAGGCAGTTGTATTAAATAATTTTTCTAAATACTTCACTCATAGATTAATACCACTTAAATAGGCCTTGTTATACTACAAACCTCTTAAAAAATCATGATGATAAGATTGGTCACAATGTTTTAATTAATCCAAGTCATATTGTTTGACTTTTTTATTTTTTTAACATTATTGCATCTTTCCATATTAGCACATCTAATTTCTACAGTAAAATGTCTACTTAGACTCTAACTCTTATGACTTCAAAACAACTGACTGTGGGTAAGATGGTAGAATAGACAGACAGACTGCATAGACACTCTTCAACAAAGAAAAGGGGAACCAATTAACATAGATACAGAAGATAACACTGCAGCCCTGAACTTTGAAGGGAAAGATACAGAAGTAGACTAAACTCCAACTAGCAGAAGAACTTGCATGAAAACAACAAAAAAGCAGACATATGGAGGTGCAGTCTGTCAGCAATCTTGATGGCACAGACAGCTTGGATATTGCTGAGTGGTGTAGGGAACTAAGAATTAAACTAAAAATTGCCCTGCTAGCCAGGGGCTGCACAGAAGACTGTACTGGTGGCTGGTGAATAAAAGGGGAAGCAGCAAAGAGGGAGGTGGACTGAGTTATGGAATTTTGCCTGTCTAGAGGGCACTGCTATTCTGAATGTATACAAGTGGTTCAACCATTTTGGATATTTAAAGCAACAGTGTTCTCCAAGATTCCAGGGACTTAAGAATAAGCTTCACTTGCTGGGAACCAAGAGGACATTCTGGATGCCAATGACTGAAAAATTAACAGAAATCTAAATACAACATCACAACATCTCAGAAGTAACAGACCATCACAGTTTACACAGATACACAGTTTACACAAGATAAAGTGATAGAATCAAGGGAGCAGGATACAGACCCTAAACACATGCCTGAGGAAGAAGCAACATTGGAACTCCCTGATACAGAATTAAAAAAAAAAAAAAAATGATGTTTAGGTATCCTCAAAGGATTGAAAGACAGATCAAGAAAAACACTTACGATAATTAAGAAAAACACAGACAAAACCCTAGAACAATTTTGGAAGAAGATACAAGAACAAAGTGACAAAACAAATGAAAAATTAGAAATGATACAAGATCTACAGATAGAAATCCAGAAAATTAATACTAATATTTTTAGAAATAGATAAGACACGGAAAGGGCAAAGGAATAAAATCAAATCAATGGAAGAAAGAATGTATGAGATTGAAGACAAATAACTGAATACTTCTTTGCAAAGGGATCAATCAGAAAAAAAGAGCAAAACAAAATGAAGAAAGCCTAAAGTTCATGTAGGATACCATTAAAAGGAAAAACTTTTGTGTAATTGGATTTCCAGAACAGGAAGAGAAAAAGAAAACCACTGAGAAAAGTGTCCAAAATTTGTTGGAAGAGAACTTCCCTGATACGATGAAAGATGAAAATATATCTATGGTAGTTAAATTTGTGTGTCAAATTGGCTGGGCCTGGTTGAGTGGCTGGGCAGCTTATGCTAGTTATTTCCCATGATGAGACTGGCAATCAACTCCATGGTGGGATTTACCACAAGCAGCTGAGTAGCTGTCTTTGGAATGTGGTCAGCTTCCTGCATAAAAGGAGAAGCTTTGGGGATAGTCTGTAGCTTATGGCACACTTGAACCCTGCATGTAGCTGTATCATAGTTCAACAGCCTGCATGCTCTGCTGACCTTGGGACTTAAAATGGACTTGCATTAATGGCCTGTCATGTGGTTTGGTAACATCAGGGCTGTGTCATTTTGTCTGTTGACCTTGGGCTTGTTAGCCTCAGTAGCCAGTAGCTGCCTGAATGTTGAGATTCCTCTGGCTTCAGTATGACAGGAGCAATAGCCAGAGCTAAAGTACAAGGTCAAGGGCTTTCACACAGCCCGTAGAGCATGGCACTTCGAACTTGGACTTAAAGCTTCAAAACTAGGAAAGAATAAAAGCCTGTTTGTTAAGGCCCTCCCATTTATGGTATATTCTTTTCAGAGCAGTACTAGGTAACCAGAAAATATCCATTCAGGAAGTCCAATGAACCCCAAACAGGATAGAAACCAAAAGAAAATCACCAAGACATATCAGCAACAAACTCATCAAAACCAGAGACAAAAAAAGAATCTTGAAAGCAGCACAAGAAAAACAAAAAGTTACTTACAGAAGACAACCAATAAGAATAAGCTCTGCTTTCTCAGCAGAAACCATGCAAGTAAGAAGACAAGAGAATGGCATATATAAAACCCTGAAAGAGAAAAATTTCCAACCAAGAATTATATACCCGGCCATATTTTCCATCAAATACGATGGTGAAATTAGGAGATTTTCAGAAAGGCAGAAATTAAGGGAATTTGTTAAAACCTGACCAACTTTACAAGAGATATTAAAGGGAGTCTTTTGAACACAGAACTAATAATAGCAAACAACAACCATTAATACACAAGATGATATAACCCAGAAAACAACACAGCTATGAAATTATCCAAAGTAAAATAAGCTTAGAAGATTATAAACAGGAAAACAGAGACATCAATTGGCAAATGTAGACAACTACAAACCAAAAAAAGGAAAAAAAAAAAAAAAAGTTTAGTTACAGAACTTCTAAATGGGGAAGAATTCAAGAGGGTTGTAAGATATAATGGACTGTTCTAAATTCAGAGAGAAAATTACAAATCACAGAATAACCACATAGAAAAAATAATAAATCTTCACAATAAAAAAGAGGATAAACACAAATATTTAGCAAATACTGAAATAATAGCAACAAAGGAAATGATAACATGATTCATAAATAATGAGCTCAGCACAGAAAATAATATGGAATAAAGAAACCAGCAACACCATGAAAATACACATAACAAAATTACAGCAACAAATTCATACTTGTTAATATTTACAATGAATGTTAATGGATTAAATGCACCACTCAAGAGATGGAGAGTTGCAGACTGGAGAAGAAAACATAACCCATCAATACACTACCTACAAGAGACACATATAAGAGACAAAGAAAAAAATAGACTAAAAATCAATGGGGGAAAAAAGATTTATCAAGCAAATGGCAATCAAAAAAAAAA
>NW_006922144.1:1660546-1661648 GCF_000298275.1 Orycteropus afer afer | reverse complement strand
ACAAAAGACCTCTACAAAGAAAACTATAAAAAAACTACTTCAAGAAACCATAAGAGATCTACATAAATGGAGGAACATCCCATGCTCGTGGATAGGAAGATTGAACCTTGTGAAAATGTCAGTTCTACCCAAATCAATTTATATATTCAATGCAATCCCAATCCCGATCCCATCAACATTCTTTAGGGATATGAAAAAACAATCACACTTTATATGGAAAGGAAAGGGACCTCAGATAAGTAAAGCACTATTGAAGAAGAAAAACAAAGTAGAAGGTCTCACATTGCCAGATCTCAAAACCTACTATACAGTCACAATAATCAAAACTGCCTGGTATTGGTTTAATGACAGACACATAGAACAATGGAATAGAATTCGGAACCCAGAAATAGATCCATCGACCTATGGTCAGCTGATCTCTGACAAAGGCCTGAAATCCATTAAATGGGGAAGAGAATGTTGGTTTAATAAGTGATGCTGACAAAACTGGAGATCCAATTGCAGAAAAATGAAACAAGATTTGTCCCTCACACCATACACAAAAATGACCTCCAGATAGCTCAAAGACTTAAATGTGAAACCCAAAACTATAGAGTTCCTCAAGGACAAACTAGGGGCAAATTTAAGACTGGCCAATCTACTTCCGTAGTAATACTGACTCAGAAACCCAAGGAGGGGTCACTATGAGTCAGGTCTGACTCGATAGCAAATGACAACAACAACAACAATATATGGCATAAATAGACTATCAAGCATAACTCAAAATGTAGACAGCAGAAGAGAAACCAGATGATTGGGACCTTCTAAAAATTAATTTTTTATGTGCTTCCAATGACTTCTCCAAAAGAGTCAAAAGAGAACATACAGATTGGGAAAAAATATTTGGTAGTGACAAATCTGACAAGGGACTTATCTTTAGAAAATATAGAAAACTCCAACACCTCAATAACAAAAAGACAAATAATTCAATTAAAAAATGGTCAGAAGACATGAATAGACCCTTCACCAAGGAGGATATTCAAGCGGCCAACAAACATATGAAGAAATTCTCACGATCATTAGCTATTAGATAGATGCAAATTAAAACAATAATGACATACTA
>NW_006922144.1:1658525-1659969 GCF_000298275.1 Orycteropus afer afer | reverse complement strand
AAGTAAAATTAAAACATATATGACACCAAAAAAAAAAAAAGTGAAACTGGCAGCAAGCTCTTAATTTGATAGGGCTATTTTAGTATGATGGTTTGGAAGAGAGAAAGAGAGAATAAAATAATATGGAAAGTGCTCTTTTGGAATATTTAAATCATCTGACAAGCCCATAAATATTGTGTTAAATTATTATGACTAAATTAGTTTGTTATTTGGAACTATAGAAAAATTTATTTGCTGCATGAAATAATTTTGGCTTTGCCACTCTTTTTATTTCTTGCAGCAGCAAATTAGTTTTGATTTAATGGATATCTTGTCTATCCATGCAGTTTTTAAAGCTGTTAATTCATTAATATAAGGTGGATGCACGCTATATAACAAGTGTGTTTGAGGCAAGAAGCAGCTCATTGTATACATTGCATTACTTATTAGCAATGTTTTGCATAGGTTTGTTCTCTAATGAGTTGTTTAGGTTTATTCTACATTACACTGAAACTTGAGAAAGAAATTAAGAAGCACATATTGGAATTAGAAACAATAGCAATGGTCTGATTCAAGAGGTATTGAAGAAAGTATATAAATGCCAGAGGTTTATGTTGTTGTTGTTATGTGCCCTCGAGTCGGCCCCAACTCATAGCTACCCCTCCTTGCCCAAACTTCCTTCTGAGGAGTGGATTGTTGTGGTTGTTTTTAGGTTCCATGGAGTTGTCTCCGACTCATAGCAACCCCCTGCACAGCAGAACGAAACACTGCCCATTCCCGTGCCAGCTGCATGATCCCTGCTATACTTGAGCCCATCATCACAGCCACCATGTCAATTCATCTCATTGAAGATCTCTGCCTCTTTCTTCAACCCTCGACCTTACCAAGCATTACATCCTCCTCTGGGGAATGGTCCCTTCTGACAACATGACCAAAATAGGTGAGACGAAGTCTGGCCATTCTCACTTCCACGGAGCATTTCAGGTGCACTTCTTCCAGTACAGATCTGTTAGTTCTTTTTGAAGTCCATGGTACTTTCAGCACTCTTCGCCAGCACCACAACTCAAAAGCATCAACTCTTCTTCAGTCTTCCTTATTTATTGCCCAGCTCTCACATGCATAGGAGGTGATTGGAAATATCATGGCTTGTGTCAGGCGCACCTTAGTCCTCAAGGAGATATCCTTGCTCCTAAGCACTTGAAACGGTTCCTTTGTCGTTGACTTTCCCAATGCTACACATCGTTTAATGTCCTGACTGCTGCTTCCATTGGCATCGATTGTAGAACCAAACAAAGTGACTTCTTTGACAACCTCAATCTTCTCTCCATTTATTGTGATGCTGCTCATTGGTCCAGTTGTGAGGAGTTTTGTTTTCTTTATATTGAGACATAATCCATACTGCAGACTGTATTCTCGAACCTTCATCAGTAAGTGCCTCAAGTCATCCTCACTTTCAGCAAGCAAA
>NW_006922144.1:1654883-1658105 GCF_000298275.1 Orycteropus afer afer | reverse complement strand
GTCCTCTTCTGAATCCAACTTGCACCTCTGGAAGTTCTCTGTCAATATACTGCTGCAACCGTTTTTGAATTATCTTCAGTAAGATCTCACTTGTGTGCAATATTAATGATATTGTTCCATAATTTCCACAATCTGTGGGATCACCTCTGAGGAGTGGAGGGGGTTATATATCATCCAATTCCTATCACTAGTGTAGAGCTATGCTGTCATACACTATTTGCATTTTATTCTCTAGATTCTCATTTCAACTTTTATTTCTCTGTTTATGAGATTTAATTTAACTGCTGTACTTTATTTCTGTCAGTTGAAATTCAGATGAAAGTAGAATGATTCTTCAAATAATGACTTGCTTTTTTGTCTCTAAAAATTGATTTTCAGAGGTGGGAACCTGAAAAATAGCCAAGGACCCAACAGTATTAAGTGAGTTCAATCGCTTCATTTCTGTTCTTTGTAGGCTATGGCAGTCCAATTTTCCTTTTTTCTCCTTTAAACTACAACCAGGTAGAGACACATTACAATAATAATAAGAATGTTCATCACTGTGTAGTTTTCTATATATCTGTTTCTACTGTACTGAAATGCACACATATATACCTATATAATTTTAAGTATTCTTATTAAGTACACGGATAAATTTTGAACAAAACCAGGTCAATATTTGGAAAGTCTATCTTCTCAGCTTTTTTTCTCAGGATTCATATTAAACTCTCAGTATTCTTTGGCAAATATATGAATTAATTGTTTTTCTTAAAGTGATTAAAGTTTTTTGTCTTGAGAAGTTTGCATGCTCTCTTTCTTTTATTTTATGCTTTTACTGAACAATAGATTATTTGATGCTTTATCTGTGATATGATTTTAAAGTATTTTCTTGCCCTGGAGATGATATTTTACCCACACAAAATAATGATCCAATATTAATTTAGGTATGAATTATCTTCTAATTCACTTGATTTCATTACACATTTGCAAATAAGAAGTTGGAAAGTTGATAGCAATGATGGTAATAATGAGGAGAGCTAGCCAAAGTTAAAACTTCTCTCTTGGTCAGCTGTGGTGTATGGTCTTCATATTTTAAATCATGTTTAAAATAACCTAAAAATATCACCTCAGAAACCCAAGGAGGGGTTGCTATGAATCAGATCTGAGTCCACAGCAGTGGTTTGGTTTTAGATTTTTTTTTAAGAAGGGTCACACTACTATTTCCCAAACTTTAAAGATAATATTAAACCTTAGAAAATCTAGCTTCAAAAATTTAGAATTGAAGCACTTAATTCAAATTGAATTCAAATGCTTGTACTGTCACTTAACCTTGGAATGCCAGGTATCCAGTTATAAAATGATAATGCTTGCATTATAATGCTATTTAAATGACAAAATGAAATCTTTTTTGACTAGCACAAAGTAAATATTTAATTGAGAATGGCTACAATTATATGACATAAATGCTTTGATCACAATCTTTGAGGCTCTATCCTCCCATTTCTTCTAGAAAGTGATTATGTCACTTATGCCACCTTTCATTTATATAGTCAACATATTTTGCCAGCATCATAATTCAAAGCCATATATTCCTCTTTGGTTTTCCTTTTTCATTGTCCAGGTATTCCATGATATGAAACAATTGATAAATGCCATGGTTTGGTTCCTCCACAATCCGCCCCCCCCAAAAAAAAAAAAAAAACACCTCACTGCCGTAGAGTTGGATCCGACTCTTTGCAACCCTCCCTTGGGTTTCCAAAACAGTATCACTATGAAAGTAGATTGCCCAGTCTTCCTTCCAAAGAGCAGCTGGTGGGTTTGAACCACCAGCCTTCTGGTTAGCAGTCAAATGCCTGGATCAGGTAGGTGCACCTTAATCCTCCAAGAGATACCTTTGCTATTCAATATTTTAAAGAAGTCTTTTGCAGTAGAGATCCCCAATGCAATACATTGTTTGATATTTTGACTGATAGTTCCATAGGTACTGATTATAGATATAAATAAAATTAAATCCTTGAAAACTTCAATATTTTTACTTTTTATTGTGAAGTTGTTTCTTGGTCCAGCTGTGAGGACTCTTGTTTTCTTTATGTGGAGGTGTAATCCATACTGAAGATTGTAGTCTTTATTCCTTATCAGTAAATGTTTCAAGGTCTCTTCACTTTCAGCCAGCAAAGTTGTGTCATCTGTTTATCACAAGTTTTTAATGATTTTTACTCCAATTCTGATGCTGCATTTTTCTTCATCCAACGTCTGGATTACTTGCTTAGCACACAGATTGAATAGGTATGGTGAGAGGATACTTCCCTGATGCAGTCTATGTTCAGGTTCCACATGAACAATGGTTCCACTTAACAATAGTTAAGTTTTCTGAAATTCCTATTTTAACCATAATTTGTAATTATTCACACAGTCAAATGTCTTTGCATAGTCAATAAAACACAGGTAAATGTCTTTTTTGTACTGCCTGCTTTCAGCCACGATCCTTCTGACATAAAATATGATATATCTGATTCTACATTCTCTTCTCAATTTCACTTGAAATTTTTGCAGTTTCCTGTCTACGTACTGCTGCAAATATATATTTATTATTATTATATTCAGCAAAATTTTACTTCAGTATGATATTAATGATATAGTTTGGCCATTTCCTCATTTTGGATCATCTTTCTTTGAAATGGGCAAAATATAGATTTGATCACATCAGTTGGCTAAGTAGCTGTCTTCTATGTTTTGGACATAGACAAGTAAGTGCTTGTAGAATTGCATCCATTAATTGGAACATCTCAAACGGCATTCTAGTAATTTATGGAGAATTATTTTTCACCAATACCTTTAGCACCTTTTGGATTCTTCTTTCAATACCATTAGTTCTTAATCATACGCTACCCCATGCTGTGGTTTAATGTTTATCACTGAACACTGTGTATTCCTTCCATCTTCTCTCTTTTTTTTTTTTTTTTATGATGATGATTATTATTATTGTGATTTGGGTGAAGAATTACAGAGCAAATTCACTTTCCATACAGCAGTTTACATACACTTTGTCTCATGACATTGACCACAGTTTACCACAATGCAGCAGCTCCCCTCCCACTTCCTCCCTATAGTTACCTTTTCCCAGTGTCCATCTCTCCATGCACTCCTGCCCTCTGAACTTTCTCCCTGTGCATAGGCAGCCCTTCTTTCTCTGTGATTGTTCTCTCCAAGGAATGTATCTACCTCAGGTAAATGTTCAACTCA
>NW_006922144.1:1652377-1652915 GCF_000298275.1 Orycteropus afer afer | reverse complement strand
CTGAGAAATCAGAGCTTATTCTTACTGGCTGTCCTTTTGGGTAACTTTTTGTTTTTTCCATGCTGCTTTTAGGATTCTGTCTTTGTCTTTGGTTTTGATGAGTTTGATGCTGATGTGTCTTGGTGATTTTATTTTGGGTTCTATCCTGTTTGGGGTTCGTTGGACTGACTGCATGCATATAGTCTCATCTTTCATCATATCAGGAAAGTTCTCCTCCAGCAAATTTTGGACAATTTTCTCAGTGGTTTTGTTATTCTCTTCCTGTTCTGGAATTCCAATGACACATAAGTTATTCCTCTTGATGATATCCCACTTAGACCTTAGGCTTTCTTCATTGTGTTTTGATTTGTTTTCTGATTTATCCCTTTCCAAAGAAATATTCAGGTATTTGTCTTCAATCTCATTAATTCTGTCTTCCATTGTATCAATTCTATTCCTTTGCCCTGCCAGTGTGTTATATATTTCTGACAATTTAGTGTTAATCTTCTGGATTTCTATCTGTAGATTTAGAATCAATTCTAATTTTTCATTTATTTTG
>NW_006922144.1:1636854-1651551 GCF_000298275.1 Orycteropus afer afer | reverse complement strand
AAAAAAAAAAATTCAACCAGGAACAGGGAAAAGAAAAACTGCTGAAAACTAGGTCCTGGGAGGGGAAGATTAAGAATAATAGTAAAAATAACAAAAAAATATCAATAATAATATTTGTTTTAAAACAGACAAAAGCAAACTAATCACCAGAAGAAGAAAGCAAAAAAAGACAAAAAAGAGAGAAAAAAAAAAAAAATCAGTGGAAGACAGGGCAGGGTAACCAGGCTCCATCTGAGCACACAGAGTGTGATGGAGTTCCTGTGGGCCCAGAAGGTAGGTGTGAGTGGGGGATGGTGGCACCTCCATTCACCGCGTGGGTGTGGTGTATAAGAGTAACTAGAGGAATGTCGTATCTTTTCAGTCTTGCAGGTCTGGAGGGTCCTTGTAGTTGCTGGAAAGCAGACGTCTTCTTAAGCCCCAGGGATCTGTAAGAGCTCTGTCTCTTTAAATATCCAAAATAGTCAACCAACTTTTAGACCTTCAAAATGGTGGCCCCCTCTGGACCTTCAAAAGTCCAAAGCTCAGCCCGCTTTTCTCTTCACATACTTTGTTTATTCCCCAGCCACCAGAGCAGTCCTCCCTGCAGTCCCTGGCTAACATGACTGAATTTTAGGTTAATTCTTAAGTTCTACCAGCACTCAGGAATCTCCAAGCTGTCTGTGCCATCAGGATCACTCAGGATCACTGCCATACCACAGCTCCATATGTCTCCTTTTTTGGTATTTTCACCCAAATTCTTCTGCTAGTTAGGGTTTAGTCTACTTCTATATCCTTCCCTTCAAGGTACAGGGGTCCAGGATTATATTCTGTGTCTGTGTTAATTGGTTTCCCTTTTCTTTGTTGAAGAGGGTCTGTGCAGCCTTTCGGCCTAGTCCACCATCTTGCTGGAACTCCCTTCCATATTCTCTTAATGCTTCCTGTGTGACATCGTGTCTAAGGCATTTGACTAGAAACCAGAAGTCTGTTGTTTCAAACCCACCAGCCACTCCTCAAAAGGAAGATTGGGCAATCTACTTCCATAGAGATACCACCTTGGAAACCCAAGGAGGGTTCACTATGAGTTGGAAATTACTCAATGGTAGTGAATTTTTTGTTTTTGTTTTTGTCATTAATATTTTACCCACAAAATCTTCAACACATCAAAGCAAAACTTAAATTGTTTCTTCATTCCTTTCAGTTTGAGAAATGCCACACATGTTCTTCCCTTTTGGTTTCCTAATCTCAGGTTCTTGCACATTTCACAATAATTTACATTGTCTTCTTATGCCACCATTTGAAATCTTCTGATCAGCTCTTTTACTTCATAATTTCTTCCATTATCTTTTACTAGTCTCCATTTAAAAGCAAGATTCAGAGTCTCTTCTGACATCTGTTTTGGTCTTTTCTTTCTTTTCTGTCTTTTTAATGGCATTTTACTTTCATGTATGATGTCCTGAATGTCATCCCATAATTCATCTGATCTTCAGTTATTAGTGATCAATGTATCAAATCTATTCTAGAGATAATCTCTAAATTTAAGTAGGATGTACCAAAGGTTTTATGGTTGCACTTGACTTTCCTAGATTTTTTTAAGTGGTTTTCACCTTAAACTTGAACTAAAATATAAACAATTGACAATCTGTTCCAAAGTTAGACCCTGACCCTGTTCAACTGATGAATTTTTTGGTCTACTCCATCATCCTTTTTCACAAATGTAGACAATTCCATTCCTATGTAATGCATTGAGTGAGGTGTCTGTGTATATGTTGTTGGAAAAAGGTATTTGCAGTGATTAAGTCACTGGTCTTACATAATTCTATCTGTGGTGTAGTTTTTTTTTTTTTTTTTTTTCCTATTACCAAGGCTGTATTCACTACTGATCCTTCTTTGTTTTGAAATATTGCATTCCAACACTGTTAATTATCAATACATCTTGATTATACATTCAGTCAATTTCAGACTGCAGACGTTGGTAAGAATCTTTACATTTTCTATCTTTGACATTAGTGTGTGGTGTACAAATTTGAATAGTAGTCATATTAACTGGTTTTCCTTGTGGACAAATGAATATTTTCCTACCTGTGACTGTAGTCAGGTTATTTATTTATTGCTGATACTTAATTTCTGTGTTTATTTTCCTAACTTTTATTGTGATTTGAGTAAAGGCTTATAGAAAAATGGTTTTCTTTTAAAAAATTCTTACTAATCTTGTTTTCTGATATTTATTGGAAACCCCAAAGGGTAACAACACTCTTTCCACTTTCTCTCTATGTGTCCCATATCTATTTGTTCTTCATTTTTATCCTTTCCTGTCTCTGAGCTTTATCCCTGAGAAAAAGTTGCTATTTTGATCTCATATATCCAATTGTTCTAAGGAGCACGTATTCCTCCAGTGTTATTTTTTCACCTTATAGAACTGTCTTGAGATGATCTCAAGACATCAAGAACATGACACATGAGAAAAAAAAAAAGAAAAGAAACAAGTAGAGTTCTGAAAAAATGGTAGAATAGGAAGACAAGCTATACAGATCCTCTGCAACATGCCAATGAGAAACAAATATGGAAGATAATCCAAGAACCCTGCACATTGAAGGGAAGAATAAAGAAGTGGATTGAATACCAACTTGTAGAAGAACTTGAATGAAACAGTGAGTGAGGAGAAAAAGAGAGTGGTAGGGACTACAGCTGTCCTGGGGGAATAACCATTTTGAATATTTCCTGATAGCAAACTAAGAATCACCTCTGCTCACTGAAGACTGCATAAGCAAAGACTGCATTGGTGCCTGATACCCAAAAAGGAAAATAGTGGGGAAGGAGACAATGGACCTGTGGACCAACAGCAGCTGTCCTGAGGACACAGTCATTTTGATTGTTCATAGGCAGCAGGCACAGCCATTTTGGATATATGAAAGTGTCATTTCTATCTGAACAGCAACATAAGAGTGGGCTCCCTTTCAGGGGACAACATGAATGAATGTAATGGAGGCTAACAACTAGAAAGCTGTGATATCCCCCCTGTTGCTCTTATACTCTGTACCCTCTTGGTGAACAGGGGTATGGCCATTTCTCACCTCCACACACCTTCTTGACTAGCAGAAATTCCATACCGGTCTGTGCCCTGACAGAGCCTGGGTGGCATGCTTTGCCTCTAAGAGTTTTGTTTTAAACTATTTTTTTATCTTCCTCATTTCTTCTTCTTCTTCTTCTTCTTCTTCTTCTTCTTCTTCTTCTTCTTCTTCTTCTTCTTCTAAGTCTCTTCCCTATGCCTGGTTCCCTTCATTTTTCTTTCTTTTGGTTCTGCCTATATTTTGTTTTTTCTTTTGTAGTTTTGACATTATTTCTTTACTATTCTTTTACTCTTGCTCTTTTCTCCCTTTCCTCCTTCTCCAGATATTGTGGCTTTTATTTTTCTTCCTTTCTCTTTTTCCCATTATATTTCTTTTGTCCTTTTTAAATATATTTTGAACATTTTTTTTCTCATTTATAGCATTAGTTTTTTTTCTCCTCTATGACTGTTCCTATTTTTTTTTTCTTTTTGCAGTTTGTCTTTTATGATATATTGTTTTTATTTAATATTTATTTATTTATATTTGCTTAACTGAGTGGGAAATAGCAACTCTTCCCACATAACCCCACCATACCAGCAACTCTTATACCCCACTTACTTATTGACAGCCACCACTTGTTTTTTCAGCAAGTGACCAATAATAGTTGGCAACCAATACCAGCTCAATTCATTCTCAACTGCTGTTTAGAGATCTTACACACACTATCATTCTCTATCCCACCCACCAGGAGACAGGTGGTGAGGACCTAAGTACTAACAGCTAGTGAATAGAGGAGCACAGTACCCTGGTCACATATATATCAAAACAAAGGAAAAAAAAAAATCTTACATAAATCACAGCAACATACAACTACTCCACAATTTTCTGCAAATAACAGACAATCACAATTCACATAGAGAAGCAGCATAAAATGGTAGAAACAAGGGACAAGGATACAAACCCAGAAAACATCCCTGAAGATGAAGCAGCACTGGAACTCCCTGATAAAGAATTGAAAAGAATTATGTTTGGGTATCTTCAATGGATTGAGAGAAGGATTAAGGAAAACACTAAGAAAATTAAGGAAAACAAAGACAAAATTCTAGAACATTTTAGGAAAACAATGCAAGAACATAATGACAAAATAAACAAAAAACTGGAAATTATATGAAAGCAACAACTAAAAATACATAAGATTAATACTAAGATTTCAGAAATAGATAACACATTGAATGGGCAAAGTAGTAGAATAGAATTAATGGAAGACAAAATTAATGAGATTGAAGACAAATACCTCAATACTACTTTGTTAAGGGACCAATCAGACAAAAGATCATAACAAAATTAAGAAAGCCTAAGATTCATGTGAGATATTATTAGAGGAATAACCTATGTGCAATCAGAATTCCAGAACAGGAAAGGAAACATAAAACCACAGAGAAAATTTTCTTAAGAATTGTTGTAAGAGAATTCTCCTAATATGACAATAGATGAGAATATATCCATTCAAGAAGTTGAACAAACCTCTAATAAGGTAGACCCTAAAAGAAAATTACCAAGACATTCCATCATCAAACTCACCAAAATCAAAGACAAAGAATGAAATCTGAAAGCAGCAGGGTAAAAATGAAAAGTTACCTAACAAAGGCAACCAGTAACACTAAGCTCTGATTTCTTGACAGAAATCATGGAGGCAAGAAGGATAATATATATATAAAACCCTGAAAGAGAAAAAAAAAATCCAACCAAGAAAGATATACATAGCAAAATTGTCCATCACATATGAGGGCAAAATTAGAAGATTGACAGATGAGCAGAAATTAAGAGAATTTACTAAAGCCATAAGAACCTTACAGAAAGATCTTACAGGGAGTCCTTCAGACAGAGAAACAACAGCAAACAACCATCAATGATTAACACACATGATGACATAACTGAAAACAACCCTTTCAGAGAAGTATCCAAAGTAAAATAATCTTACAAAGACTGTAAACAGGCACCCAAGGACATCAATTGGTAAATGAGGACAACTACAAACAGAAAAATAGGAGTTCTGATAACATAGTGTCTAAGGCACTTGACTGTTAACGAGAAGGCTGGTGATTCAAACCCACCAGCCACTCCTCGGACCAAAGGTTGGGCAATCTACTTCCATAGTTATACTGCCTTGGCAACCCAAGGAGGGGTCACTATGAGTTGCGTCCGCCTCAATGGCACACAACAACAACAACAAAATAGGGACTAAATAGTGTGGTCATAGAACTTCTAAATCGTGAAGAAGTCAAGACAAATGTGACATAGAACAGACTATTTTTAAACTGAGAAGCTCTGGTAGCATAGTTCCTAAGGCACTTGACTGCTAACCAGAAGGCTGGCGATTCAAACCCACCAGCCACTTCTTGAAAGGATGGTTGGGCAATCTACTTTCATAGTGATACCACCTTGGAAACCCAAGGAGGGAGTCGCTATGAGTTGGGTCTGACTTGACAGCACGTAACAATAACAACAATAACATTTTAAACTTGGGAAGAAAATAATAAATCGCTAGGTAAACTTTAAGAAAAAATAATAAACCTTTCCATCAGAACAAAAAGAGGACAAGGCGCTCTGGTAGCATAGTGCCTAAGGCACTTGACTGCTAACCAGAAAGCTGGCAGTTCAAACCCACCAGCCACTCCTTAGATGGAAGTTTGGGCACTCTGCTTCCATAGTGATACCACCCCAGAAACCCAAGGAGAGGTCACTATGAGTCAGGTCCAACTTGAGGACACATAACAACAACAACAATAACAAAAGAATAGCAATGAAGGAGATGATAAAATGATTTATAAAGGAAATGACCTCAGCATAGAAAATTAAATGGAACAAAGAAATCAGCAACATCACCAAAAATCATATCACAAAATGACAACAATAAATTCATACTTGTCAATAATTACAATGAATGTAAATGTATTACGTGAACCACTCAAGTGATGGAGAGTTGCAAACTGGGTAAGAAAACATGACTCATCAATATGCTGTCTACAAGAGACTCAACTTAGACACAAAGAAAAAATAGACTAAAAATAAAAGGGTGGAAAATGATGTACCAAAAAAAGAGCAATGAAAAAGGGCAAGAGTAGCAAAATTAATTTCTAATAAAATAGATTTCAAGACAAAAACAGTCATTAAAGACAAGGAGATACAATATGTAATGATTATAGGATCAATTGAACAAAAGAACATAGACAAAATAAATATCCACATACCCAGAAAGAACTCCAAAATACATAAATCAGATTTTAACAGAATGGAAAAGACAATTAGATGAATCCACAGTAATAGTGGGGAAATTTAATAAACCACTTTCAATAAAAGATAGAACTGGAAAGAAACTCAACAAAATATGCAGAGAAACTAAACAACACAATCAATCAACTGGACCTTATAGACATCTGCAGAGAAAGTCACCCAATAACAGCACAATAAATGTTCTTTTTGAGCACACGTAGAAATCCTTCAGAATAGATAATATGTTAGGCCACAAAGAAAGCCTCTATAAATTTCAAAGCATTGAAATACAACAATGTATCCTCTCAGATCACAAGGGTACAAAATCAGACATTAACACTAGAAGACCAACAAAAAAAAAAAGAGCAAACACATGGATATTGAATAACACCTTCCTTTAAAATGTCTGGGTAATAGAATAAATAAAATAAAAAAAAAAATTAAAACTTTTTTTGAATAAAATGAGAATGAAAGCACAGCATACAAAAATCTTTGAGACACAGCAAAAGCAGTGTTTAGAGAGCAACTTATAGCAATACAAACACACATCAAAAAAGAAGAACCAAAATTAACACCTTAACCAAACATCTTCAACAATTAGAAAATGAGCACCAAAATAAAGCCCATAATCACCAGAGTAAATAAAAATGATTTGAATGGAATTAAATGACACACAAAATTAAAAGATAAAAGAAAAAAATCAATAAGGTTAGAAGTCGTTTCTTTGAAAAAAAAAATTAATAAAAATGACAAACCACTGTCAAAGTTACCAAAAAAAGATGTAAATAACATGAATAAGAAATTAAAAGGGTGACATCACAACTGAACCAACAGAAATGAAAAGAATAATATACTATAGTATAATACTATAATACTATGAAGAACTGTACTCCAACAAATTTGAAAACCAAGAAGAAGTAGAGAAATTTCTAGAAACACACTACTTACCTAAATTAACACAGACTGTGGTAGAAAACTTTAACAGACACATAACAAAAGCATAAATTTAATAGGCCATTAAAAAAAAAAAATTACAAATGAAAAAAAGTCCTGGCCTGGATGGTTTCAATAGAGAATTCTACAAATCATTCAAATAAAAGATGAAACCAATCCTACTCAAACTATTCTATTGTTGTTAGGTGCCATTTAATCATTTCCGACTCACAGCGACTCCATGCACAGCAGAATGAAACACTGCCTGATCCTGTGCCAGCTTCACGATCCCTGCTATCAAACTATTCTAGAATATAGAAAAGGATGAAATCCTTCTAAATTCATTTTATGAAACAAGCATAACCTTGATGCCAACAACAGACAAAGACACAACTAGAAAGGAAAACTACAGACCAATATCCTTCATGAATATAGATGCAAAAATCTTCCAGAATATCCTAGCCATTAGATTCCAACAACAAATGAAAAAGTAATATATCATGACCAAGTGGGCTTCAAACCAAGTATACAAGGATGGTTCAACATTAGAAAAACAATCAAAGTAATCCATACATAAGTAAAGGAAAGGAAAAAAAAATCACATGACATATAAATCAATGTAGAAAAGGAATATGATAAAATCCAATATAAATTCCTGTTAAAAACTCTCATAAAAATAGAAATAGAAGGGATAGTCCTCAACATAATAAAGAGAATATATGCAAAATCAATTGCCAACAGTATTCTAGTGGAGAGAGGTTGAAGTCATTCCTTTTGTGAACAGGAACCAGACAAAATGCCCTCTTTCTCCACTTCTATTCAACATTGTATTGGAAGTCCTAGCCAGGACAATAAAGCAAGAAAGGGAAATCAAAGGCATCCAAATTGGTAAGGAAGAAGTAAAACTACCTATTTGCATGTTGTATCCTATACATAGAAAACCTAAAAGACTCAGCAAGAAAACTATGGAAACTTCTTGAAAGATTTAGCATAGTGGTAAGATACATAAACAACATTCGGTTTTATTCCTCTGTACCAGCAAAGAGATCTCTGAAAAGGAAGTAAGGAAATCAATACCATTTACAATAGCTACCAAAAAAAGATAAAATATTTGGGAATAAATCTTTTCTTGAAAACAAAAGATGTATACAAAGAAAATACAAGACACTATTTCAAGAAACTATATGAAATCTATATAAATGGAAGAGCATACCATGCTCATGGATAGGAATATTGAAGATTGTGAAAATGTCAATACTATCCAAAGTAATCTATACATTCAATGCAATTCCAATCCAGATTCCATCAACATTTTTCAAAGACATGGAAAAAACAATCACTAGTTTTATCTGGAAAGGAAAAAGATCTCAGATAAACAAAACACCACTGAAGCTCTGGTAGCGTAGTGCCTAAGGCACTTGACTGCTAACCAGAAGGCTGGTGGTACAAACCCACCAGCCACTCCTCACAAAGTAGATGGAGTAATCTACTTCTGTAGAATCTACTGCCTCAGAAACCCAAGGAGGGGTGTCTATGAGTGGGGTCCAACTCGAAGGCATATAACAACAACAACAACAACTGATGAAGAAGAATAAAGTAGGTAGTCTCACACTCCTGGATTGCAAAAGCTACTATACAGCCACAATTGTCAAACCAGCCTGGTATTGGTACACTGACAGACACAGAGACCAGTGGAATAGAATTGAGAATCCAGAGAGAGATCCACTGACCTATGGTCAGCTGATCTTTGACAAAGGGATGAAATCCATTCAATGGAGAAGATATAATCTCACTCACAAGTGGTACTGGAAAACTGTATATCCACTTGTAGAAAGCTGAAACAAGATCCTGACTTCACACCACACAAAAAACTAATTTCAGATGGATTAAAGACTTAAATGTAAAATCTAAAACTATAAAATTCATCCAAGAAAAACAAGGTCAGTCTTAGGTACTCTAATTTATGGCATAAATAGACTATCAAGCATAACCCAAGATGCACAAACAGCAGAAAATAAACTAGATAATTGGGACCTTTTAAAAATTAAATTCTATGTACATCAAAAGATTTCTCCAAAGGATCAACAAGAGAACCCACAGAATGGGAAACAAATATTTAGAAATGACAAATCAGATAAAGACATCTCTAAAATTTGTAGAAAACTCTTACACCTCAATATCAAAAATACAAAAAAAAAATTGAATTAAAAAATGGGCAGAAGACATGAACAGACACTATGCCAAAGAAGATATTCAAGCAGCCAACGAATATATGAAGCTATGTTTGCAACCATTAGAGAGATGCAAATCAAAGCAACCATGAGACACCATCTCACCCTATAATTAATAGTACAGTTCAACAAGACAGAAAGTAGCAGATGCTGGTGAGGATGTGGAGAGACTGAAACTCTCCTACATTGCTGGTGAGACTGTAAAATGATACCACTGTGGAAATTGGTATAGCAATTCCTTAAAAAGTTGGACATAGAAATACCATTTGATCCAGCAATCCCATGACTACGTATGTATCCCAAAGAAGTGAGAGGCAGGACACAAATAGATAATATATCCATACCTATTTTCATCTATATTCATATATGCAGCACTATTCATGATAGCAAAGTGATGTAAACAACCTAGGTGCCCATCAACCAATGAACGGATAAACAAACTGTAGTGCATACATACAATGGAATACCATGCAACTGTAAAGAATAATGTAGAATCTGTAAAACACCACATAATGTGGAAGAACTTAAAGGACATTATGCTGAGTGAAATAAGTCAATCACAAAGGACAAATATATTAATCCACTATTATAAAAAATCAAGGAAAGGTGTATACATGGAAGGAAACTTTCAATGTTGGTTATCAAGGATGGGAGGGGAGAGGAAGGAAAATTCCTGGATAGATTAAAAAAAAAAAATGTATGTGTGTGTGTGTGTATATATATATATTTATATTTATATTTATATTTATATTTATATTTATATTTATATTTATAGTGGTTGTTGTTAGGTACCATCGAGTCATCTATGACTCATAATGACCCTGTGTACAGCAGAATGAAACACTGCCCAGTCATGTGCCAGCCTCACACTCTCTTCTATTCTGGAGCCCATCACTGCACCCACCTTGTCAATCCATCTTGCTGAGGGCCTTTGCCTCCTACGTTGACCCTCCATTTTACCAAGGACAACATCCTTCTCCAGAGAATGGTCCCTTCTGACAACATGACCAAAGTAGGTGAGATGAAAAGTCTGGCCATTCTCACTTCCAAGGAAAATTCTGGCTATACTTCTTACAGGACAGATTTGTTCTTTTTAGAAGTCCATGGTACTTTCAGCATTCTTCTCCAACACCACAACTCAAAAGTATAAACTCTTCTTCAGTCATCCTTATTCATTGTCCAGTTCTCACATGCATACGAGGTGATTGAAAGTACCATGCCTTGGGTCAGGCACATCTTACTCTTCAAGGAGACATCTTTACTCTTTAGCACTTGAAAGAGGTCTTTTGCAACATATTTGCCCAATGTAATACATCTTTTGATGTCTTGATTGCTGCTTCCATTGATGTTGATTGTAGAACCAAGCAATATGAAGTCTTTGACACTTTAATCTTTTCTCCATCTATTGTGATGCTGCTTATTGGTCCAGTTGTGAGGAATTTTTTATTTCTTTATGTTCAGATGTAATCCATACTGCAGACTGCAGTCTTTAGGTTTCATTAATAAATACTCCAAGTCATCTTCACTTTCAGCAACAATGTTTTGTCATCTGCATATCTTAGATTTTTGATGAGCCTTCCTTCAATCCATAATGAAGAGTGAGGAATTAAAGAGTTAATGATAATCTGTGCATTTGTGTATATATATATAGGGAGGTGGGAATTTTTTGAATGAAGAGCTCTCTTAATGAAATTCTATTGTGGAATCTAAACTACTCATATCTTTAGAGTTTTTGTTTGTTCATGTCTTTGTTGTTGTTGGTTAAAAGAGAGAGAGAGAGAGAGACTGAGAGAGAGAGAAAAAGAAAAAAGTCTCTTTTAAATTATTGAGTTTCCTAAGAGATTAATTTTCAAGTTTCTTTCCTGGGGCTACATATCTGAGTGTCCTCATGCTACTTATTGATTGGGAAAACCAGATAGGGACCATCAGGTTTAATCTACTGCTTTACTTCATTGTTGTCAGGACAGTTTGTCAGTATCACCCTTATCCTCAGCTGTCCTTGGTATTTCTCAGTTAGTGTTGCTTTGACTCAACTCTTCTTGAGAATAAACTTTCATTCTTACCATGCCAGGAAGGGATACTTAGATACTAGTGTTGGCTTGGGGAGGATCTATGGATAACCTAATTCTTCTTTGGACCAATTGTTAACACTTTCTTCCTGAGATATCTGGCACTTTTACTAATGGAACCTTTCAGTGCCGATTTCTGCAACACGCACAGCTTGTTTCCTCTTGTCTTCCTCCTGTGCAAGCATTTAGCTCTCAGCTTTCTTTTTACGCTAAGTAATTTATCCCTAGTCCATTTACTCTTCTCTTCATCTACAAAAAAGTATACTGATACCTCTCATCTGCTATCATCTCCTCTCTAGGACTCTATATAGTTATGAATTTATATTTTTTAAAAAAAATTTGACTACAATCATATTAAACTTTAGGAAGAAGCAGAGAAAAATCACCTTGGTCAAAATTTTATGTTTAATAATATTTCTTCATTCTTGACTTTTGCCTTGGTGAAATCTTCCTTCACTCACACAGTGTTTATTAATGATAAATTCTAATAATTTCATTTAAGTTTAATCTACTTGATTAATCATACTTACTTACTATACTTGCATTCTTTCACTGAATTTTTTTGCCTTTCTTTTCTATGACTCCTTTCTCTAAATCTCTGTATTATTTTGCAGATTCATTCATGCTTCAAATTCCTTAATTTTTCTCCAATTATTAACTTTGTTGACAGGGTAGGAATGGGGAAACTTTGGAAGATTTGTAATCCCAGTGTTTCTATGATGTACTGCCTCTATAAAACTCCATGAGGATATGGCATTGCTTTTCTTTAATTACAGTCCAATATTCCAAGGGAAGAGAATCATTGTTCTATATACATTGTTTTCTGGACCCTGCCAGATTACATTTAAAAGGATTTTTTAATGATAGATTTGTCTATAGTACTCTCATTTCCTTTCATTTTAGTATCAAAACTAAAAAAAGAAAAGAAAAGGAAAAACATTTTTCTCTTATTTATAAAGTAGCTGACAGGAAGTCATCCATTTCAGCAATATGCAGTCTTGAGAATGAGAATAAGATAGAATGAATTTTCCCATTTTCTTTCATTAGACCAAAATTCTAAAGCTGTCTTGACCTAGATACAGAAATTTTAGGTTATTACAATATCACAAGAGCAGTACAATGACTGATAAATGTGCTTTGGGAAAAATAAAGAATTTGCATTCCTGGACTACTCTAACTAATGCGTCACAGAAAAGCATTTATGGATAATTGTATTAAAATGAAATATCTCAATACTCTCATTGTCAGCAAATTGAGAGATGTAAGGAAGGTGGGCATGAAAGAAGCTTAAAATAACCCTAAATATCAAACTTAAAATATCAAACCAATGTTTGAATAAGAATTCCTTTGCAATATGGTTATTTTTGGTTCGATCATTTTTCAGAAATTATTATTTTTTTAAACAGAAGATAAGCTTCACAGGCCTAATTCACTGTTTCTACTTACTTACTCGTCTACTTTATGAATGTATTTGGATTAATATAAAATAGCTGACAAATATTAGAAATACATGGTGGACTTAAATATGAACACTTCTATTCACATATATCAAATGATTGAATCATGCCTAAACTAATTAGATAAAGGAAAGCAATTTGTTCAGCAAAAATGAATAATGCTTTAAGTTCATGATATACTAAGTTATGATTGCTGACTTAAGCTCTTTTTAAAATAAGAACTACACTCTAAAATCTCCTACCTCAGTTCATCACTTGACCTAATTCTTGTGGGTGATTAGAAGTTTATACATATAATAGAAATAAGAATTGAAGCAGAAACTGTCTCCCCCAAAACATGTATTCATCCAAACCAAAAATCCAAATTCACTGCCGTTGCGTCGGTGATGATTTTAACGTATGTCTAATTTTTTTCTTTTTTTTTTTTTGAGATTTTCTTTGTGATTTGGATGAAAGTTTACATAGCAAATTTGTTTTCCATTGAACAGTTCATACACATTTTGTTTCATGACATTGATTACAATCCTAGCAATGTATCAGCACTTTTCCCACTTCCTCCCTGTGGTTACAATTTCCCTTTAACCTTTTTTCTTATCCATTCCTGCCTTAGCTTTTTCCTGCAGCAAATGCTGTCCTTTTGATCTCTTATGGTTGGTTGTTCTAAGGAATGCATACCTCTCTGGTGTTATTGTTTACCATGTAGGCCTGTCTATTGTTTGGTTGCAAGTTCAGGCACAGGTGGTGGGGGGTGGGAGTGTGGAGGGTGAATCCAGTTCTAGACTTGAAGTGATTAAAGGTCATAGCCTCCAGGCTTATATTGATCTCTATCAAGAGAGCATGTCTTTTTTCTTTTTTTTTTTTTCCCCTTAACTTTTTATTGTGATATGGGTGATAGTTTACAGAGCAAATTCATTTTCCATGCAGAAGTTCATACCCATTTGTTTCATGGCAGACTGCAGTCCCCACAACGTAACAGCTCTCTTATCACTTCCACCTTTTGCTACCACTTCCCTTTTAATGTGTCCTTCTTTCCTATGCACTCCTGCCCCCTGAGCTATCTCCCTGTGCAAATACTGCCCTTCTGTTCTCCCATGAATGATCATTCTAAGGAGTGTATCTACCTGGTGTAAATGTTCACCATGTATGCCTGTCTATTATTTGGGTGGAAGTCATAAGAGTGAGCTCACTTCCAGGCCTGAAGGATAATTAGGGGCTATGATCTTGAGGGTTTCATCAGTCTCTATCAGGCCAGTAAGCCTGGTCTTTTTTTATGATTTTGAGTTTTGTTCCACATTGTTCTCCCACTCTACCCAGCATCTGCACTGATCCCTTTCTGAGTGGTTAACTGAGGCAGCTGGACACCGTCTAGTTCTTCTGGTCACATGGTCATAAAGGCTGTGATTCACATGGTCCACTAGTCCCTTGGACTAATTGTTTCCATCAGTTTTTGGTTTTCTTCTTTCTTTGCTTTGGATGAGAAGAGACCAATTGCATTCAGATATTGATTATGGTTTTTCTTCTTTTTTGATTTGTACATTTATTGCTATAAATTTCCCCCTTATCACTGCTTTTCCTGTGTCCCAAAAATGTGGTATGTTGTGTTTTCATTCTCCTAAAAAATTCAAGGAATTTTTAAATTTCATTTTTCACTTCTTCTTTTACCCAGCAATTTTTAAGGAATGTGTTAATCAGTTTCCATATGTCTGAG
>NW_006922144.1:1634121-1636122 GCF_000298275.1 Orycteropus afer afer | reverse complement strand
CATTTAGTGTAGTTATCAACAAGTATGAATTTGTTGCTGGTATTTTGATATGTGTTTTTTTTTTTTTTTTAATGGCATAGCTGATTTCTTTGTTGCATATAATGTTCTATGTTATGCTCATTTGTTTGTGAATCCTGTCATCATTTCCTTCATTGTTATTGTTTTAGTATTTGTTAAATATTTGTGCCTGTCCTCTTTATTATTTTAATGTGAAGGCTTATTATTTTTCTGTGAGGTTACCCTGTGATTTTTTTTTTTTTTTTTAATTTTCTTCCTATGTTTAGAACACTCTGCTCTATCATACAATTGTCTTGACTTCTTCACCATTTAGAAGTTCTGTAGCTACACCATTTATTCCCTCTTTTTGGTTTGTAGTTGTCCTTATTTACTATTTGATGTCTCTGTTCAATTCTTTATAGTCTTGTAAGCTTATTTTACTTTAGACACTTCTATAACTGGGATGGTTGCTGGGTTATGTCATTATGTGTGTTAATCATTGGTTGTTGTCTTGTGGTTTTTGTTCTCTGTCCAAAAGACTCCTTTTGGCAACTCATGTAAGGCTGGTCTGGTTTTAACAAATTCCATTAATTTCTGTTTATCTGGGAATTTGCTAATTTTACCAATTTTTCACTAATTTCATATACGAGGGACAATTTTCCTGGGTATATAATCCTTGGTGGGAATAGGAATTTTTTTTTCGTGTTATATATATATATATATATATATATATATATTACATAAACCTTGCATAGTTTTTTGATGAGAGGTTAGAGCTTAGGCTTATTGGTTGTCCTTTGGAGGTTACTTTTCCTTTTTCACACACTACTTTCATGATTCTTTCTTTGTCTTTGATTTTGGTGAGCTTGACTATGATATGTCTTTGTGATTTTCTTTCTGGGTCTGTCTTATTTGGGGTTGTTGAACTTCTTAAATGGATATATTCTTGTATTTCATCATATTAGAGAAATTCTCTTCCAACAAACCTTTGACAATATTCTATATGGCTCTGTCTCTTCCTGCTCTGCAATTCTGATTACATGTGGGTTATTCCACTTGAGGGTATCCCAAATGAAACAGGGTTTCTTCATTTTGTTTTGGTCTTTTTTCTATTTGTTCCCTTAAAAATGTAGTATTGAGATAATTGTCTTCAGGCTAAATTCAAGATTGTCTTCAATCTTCCATTGATTCAATTCTATTTTATTTATCTATCTATCTATCTATCTATTTTCCAATTCAATGTTTTATCTATTTCTGAAATTTTAGAATTAATCTTCTGGATTTCTATTTGTTGTTTTTGTATCATTTATAATTTTTCATTTATTTTGTCAGTATGTTCTTGTGTTGTCTTCCTAAATTATTCTACTGTTTTGTCTACATTTCCCTTAACTTTGTCTTTGTTTTCCTTGATCTCTCACTCAGTCCATTAAAGGTACCTAAACATTATTCCTTTGAATTCCTTATCAGTGAGTTCCAGGGAGCTTTTCTGGGTCTGTTTCCTGACCCCATGTTTCTACTACTTTATCTTGCTTCTTTCTGTGCACTGAAATCTTCAGTTGTCTTCAAGACATTGTGACCTCAATGTATTTATATTTAGTTGATGATTGTATGTTGCTGTGATTAACCCAATATATATCTATAGTAACTACACCACTTATTCCCTCTTTCTGATTTGCAGTTGTCCACATTTACCAATTGATGTCATTGTTACCTTCTTTATAGGTATTTATTTATTTAGTTTTGAAATTTATTTTATATATTATTGAGTTTATTATATATATAATTTATATTATTATTTAGTTAGTTTTGAAATATATCAGTGGCTGGAGTACTGTTCACCACAATTTTGTAGTTGGCAACAGTCAGGCACTCACTACCTTTCTCTTAGTAGGTGTGATTAAAATTAAGATTGTGTGCACACATTGCCATTAGCTATTCTTGAAGAGCAGTGAAGGGTGAGTTGAACTGGTATTGGCCACTGTCTCTCATAAGTCAGTTGGTGCA
>NW_006922144.1:1625720-1633963 GCF_000298275.1 Orycteropus afer afer | reverse complement strand
AATAATAGTAATGATAATAAGGCAATAAATGAGAAGAAATATTTTTAAAAAACAAAAGAGAGATAAATAAGAAAAGAAAAAATATCCCACAATATCTAGGGAGGGGAGAATAAGAGAAAAGAGCAACAATAAAAATAATAATAAAGAAAAAATTAGAAAACTGCAAAAGGAAAACAAGGGATGGGAAGAAGCAAAATAAAGGGAGAAAAAAAAAGGGAATAAGGAAAAAAAGAAGAGGAGGATAAAAGGGAAGAAAAAAGAACCAGGGGAAGGAAAGAGAAAAAGAAGAAGAAAAAAAGTAAGAAAAGAGGAAGGAAAAAAGAATAATTTAAAACAAAGAAAAATACAATTGGTGGTGTGAGGAGGGTCAGGGTACCCAGGGTCTGTTAGGGCACATGAATGAGAATGGAATTTCTGCTGGTCCAGAAGGAGCCATGCCCACCTCTGTTCACCAACAGGGTGTGGGGTATATGAGTATTAAGGGGAATATGACATCCTTCTAGATGTCAGCCTCCAGTGTGGTTGCCTACGGTGTCTTGTTTTTAGGTTGCTGCCAGATTGAAACACCACTTGTAAATGATCAAATTGTCCATGTCTTCAGGATAGCTTACAGCCTGTAGCTCTGTTTGTCCCCTTATTCACTGTTTTCATTCAGATTCCTCTACTAGGTGGTGTTCAATCCACTTCTTTATCTTTCCCTTCAAAGCTCAGTGTTCCAGGATTATCTTCTGTTTCTTTTTCAGTTGGTTTCTCATTTCTTTGTTGAAGAGTGTTTGTGTAGCTTGTCTGCCTATTTGACCATCTTGCTGGGAGTCTCCTTATATTTAAATTCTTAAGGAAGTTGTCAAGTAGATTAAGACTTTTGGTGGCCTTATGTCTGTTGGTGTAGAACTATGCTCCACAAGATTTTCAGCTGCAGGTTCAATACATGCTAATGCACCCCATACACAGATATCACCCCCCCCCCTACAGTGGAGGCTTGCATGTTGCTTTGATGTTAAATAGGTTTCAATAGAGCTTCAAGACTAAAGTGGAATAGGAAGACTTGGTGGTGTACTACTGAAAGTCAACAAATTAAAATCGTACAGAACACAACAGTTAAGTTTGCAACTTACTATAGTGATAGTGAAGGACCAGGCAGTAATTTTGTTCCATTATGCATGGGATCTCCATGATTTGGGGTAACTACTGGCACCTAAAAACAAATTATTGAATATTCCTCCCTACAATAAGCAAGACTTAATTCCTTCCCTCCTTGGAATGCACATTGGGCTTAATAACTAGATTCCAAAATATAGAGAAACATAATATTTTTATAGTGAAGAAACCTGATTGACCTTAAACAATTTATCAAAGCTATCAGCTACAGTAACCTGTCATGTAAGGGGTACCATCAACCATTAAGTGCTCTCTTGGAGTCAAATCCTAATGTCTTAATTTTGTGAGTTAATAAAATTGGAGTTATCTGGGTGAAGGGTGAAGAGCTACCCCAAAACTGCTAGCCATAAAGTCAGTTGGTGAAGTTTGGCAGGAAGATCAGTGGTTTGAACTCACCAGCCACTCTGTAGGAGAAAGATGTGGTAATCTGATTCTGTAAAGATTTACAGCCTTTGAACCCTATGGGGAAGATCTCTTTCCTGTATCACTGTGAGTTGGGATGGAGTCAAGAACAGTAGATTTGATTGGTTTGGGCCAAGAGTATACAAGGACTCTAGGAACTGCTTAAAAAGTTTTTGTAAATCTAAAATTATTTTACAAAATAAAAATAATTTTAGAACTTACATTAACACACAGGGGAACAATGTTAATATATTTTGTTTCATTTTTATAATCACAGAATTGAATAAATTTCTATTTTGCCCTTTAAATTAAAAATATAAATAAACTAATGTGTTATTTTTTAAAAAAATGAGTAAAATGTGGGAAGAATATAACATATAGAATATAACATATAACATAACTAGAGTACTGGAAATGGAACAATGAGAACAATTAAAGAGAATGTTGACACGTGAAAATTTTAACTAATATAACATATAACATATAACATTTTCATAAGTTGTAAAAGTAATCAAAATTTATAACTAGCATTTGGTTACTTAAATAAGATGCAATGCATTTATCATGTGACTGTGTTAGATTGTACAGTTAAAAAAAAAAATCATTTCATGTTTCTATGCCAATTAGAGAAAAGCACTAATTACTATGGATATACGTTTCTATAAAAGCTATCTATGTCCACAAAATATAAAACATGAGCATTAGAGAGAGTGATTTTCACTTTCTTTCCAAAACCGATTTCTCTAATCAGAATGTCACTTCTTGTGTTGGACAGTCTACTTTATCTGTATGATTTCTTCCTTCTTGTCACCTGCAGAGAAAAGAGAAAAACATAAACACAATTATGAAAATGTCTCATTTTACTCATTTAATTCCTACTCAATTTTCCACTTTCTACTCATTCCAAATACCAAAAAACAAATAGTTATAGACATCCTTTTTAAACATGTGAACAAATAAAAGATATACTTTAGACAATCTTGTATTCCTATCAAAACTTTGGAAATATCTCTATTTGACTAAATATCAATTGTACTTTCATAAGAGGGAGGACTGAAATGTATTATTATTACTATATTTATAACATATGGATCATAGTTTATTTTATAATTTGTTACATGTTAATGGTAAAATACATATCTGAAATATAAAATACTCCTAATATGGATTTTGTGTAGATTTCCTGGCAGATAGATTAATATCAAAGCCTATTTTCATGTGGATTATGGAATAAACTGTAACCCACCAAATATGTGTTGGATTTCTAGTTGCTGTAACTGTGGGTGTTATATATTTGGTAATAAGTTCTTCTTTGTGTTTTGTTTATTAGGTCATTCCTGAGCAGTGGGAGTTCTAAATCTAATCATTTTTGAGTCATAAACTAAAACATAGTAGACACAGAGGCCTCTCCTACATGTAAGGAGTGGGAGTACTGTATCTGTGCTCCAGTTGCCTTAACTCTGTCCCTAATTTGCCCTCTGAAGACACTTTTAATTGGCCCTTCTGTCCCAAAACACAGGAGGTACTATCATTTAATCTCATCATTCCTCTCACAACCATCTGTAAGAGTAGTGAGTCCTCCATGTCATCATTCCTAATGATTTTCCACCATGATTAGTCAGATATTTGATCTCTCTCTGATATATGGTCTTTTATCAATGCCACCAGAGATTTCTAGTTGCCAAATCCAAAGCCCATTTAGTCTTCTCTATGTTTCTTTAGTTTTCCCACTTTGTCTCTCTGTAACCTTTTTCAATATTTGTTATTTTCATTTGAAACACTAAAATCTCATGGTATTCTTTTCTAGACCTCTACTTAAATCATCGGAAGGAAGGTTGGGCAATCTACTTCCATAGTGATACTGCATCAAAAACCCAAGGAGGGGTGACTATGAGTCAGGTCTGACTCCACGGCACATAACAACAACAACAACTTAAATCATGAGCACTACTTTTCAGTTACCTTGGAGGCTTTCTGCCCTTTTTTGACTTTTCAATGTTGACATCTATTAAGGCATTGTCTTGGTCTTATTTTTCTTTCTATATGCATTCTTTTTTATTCAAGTCTTTGATAAATCTTCTGCAAGCCACTGCATGCTAGGTAAGTGAGCTAAAGTAAGCCTCTAGGTATTGACCCAAAACTATTTATTTCTTCATAACAGACTGAGAACTATAGCTCTGAAAACACATGCAGTGTCAAACTCAAAATTCTCACACATTCATTTGATTTAAAATTAGACAAAAAAAAAAAAAAAAAAAAAACACCTTTGGTCTCTATAATTTACAAATTGTAGATATTTCATATAAATGACATCATAAAATATATGCCCTTGACTTATTTCACTTTGCACAATGTCTTCCAGTTTCATTTATGTATTGACACCAAAGTTTGTTAGTGGTTATCAGGGGAGGGATGGAGCTCTGGAGACAGTGTTTAAAGTCTGGCTGCTACAAAAACATAAGTTATTTGAACCCACCAGAAGCTGCATGGAAGAAAGATTTGTCAGTCTGCTTCCATAAATATTTTACAGCCTTGGTAACCATGTGGAGCCGTTCTACTATGTACTATGGGGCCATTATATATACAGAGAGAGAATTGCTGTTATTGATGTTGTTCGTGCCATCGACTCATATCCGACTCATAGAGACCCTATGTACAACAGAATGAAACACTACCTGGTACTTTGCCAGCATCACAATCACTTCTATACCTGAGCCCATCATTGCAGCCACCCTGTTGATCCATCTTGTTGAGGGCCTTCCCCTCTTTCATTGAAGTTCCACTTTACCAAGTATGACATCTTTCTCAGGAAATGGTCCCTTCTGACAATATGACCAAAGTAGGTGAGACAAAGTCTGGCCATCCTGGCTTCCAAGAAGCATTCTGGCTGCCCTTCTTCCAGGACAGATTTGTTAGTTCTTTTAGGAGTACATGGTACTTTCAGCATTATTTGCCAACACCACAACTCAAAAGCATCGACTCTTCTTTAAGCTTCCTTATTAATTGTCTAGCTCTCACATGCATGAAGCAATTGAAAATACCATGGCTTGGGTTAGGCACACCTTAGTCTTCAAGGAGATATTTTTGCTCTTCAGCTCTTGAAAGAGATATTTTGCAGTAAATTTTCCCAATGCAATATGTCTTTTGATTCCATTGGCATTGATTGTAGAACCAAGTAATAGGAAGTCTTTGACAACTTCAATCTTTTCTCCATCTATCCTGATGGTGCTTATTGTTCCAATTGTGAGGGTTTTTGTTTTCTTTATATTGAGCTGTAATCCATACTGTAAACTGTAGTCTTTAATCTTCATCAGTAAGTGCTCTAAGTCATACTCACTTTCAGCAAGCAAAGTTGTGTTGTCTGGATATTGCAGGTTGCTAATAAGCCTTCCTCCAATCCTGATGCTACATTCCTGTTCATAGAGTCCAGCTTCTCAGATTATTTGCTCATCATACAGATTGAATAATTATGGTTAAAGGATACAACCCTGACATACTCCCTTCTTGATTTAAACCATGCAGTATCCCCTTGTTCTGTTGGAATGACAACATCCTGGTCAGTGTACAGGTTCCTCATGAGTACAATTAAGTGTTCTGGAATTCCCATTCTTCTCAATGTTATGCTTAATTTGCTATGATCCACAAAATCAAATGCCTTTGCATATTCAATAAAACATAAGTAAACATCTTTAATGTACTCTTTGCTTTCAGCCAAGATCTGTCTGACTCACCTATGATATCCCTTGTTCCACATCTCCTTAATCCAGCTTGCATTTCTGGAAGTTCTCTGTCAATATACTGTGCAACCTTTTTTGAATTATCTTCAGTAAGATTTTACTTGTGTGTGATATTAATGATATTGTTTGATAATTTCCACATTCTGTGGGATCACCTTTCTTTAGAATGGGTACAAATATGGATCTCTTCCTGTCAGTTGGCCAGGTAGCTGCCTTCCAAATTTCCAAATTTCTTGGCATAACCAAGTGAGTGTCTCCAATGGGGCATCTATTTGGTGAAACATCTCAATGTCCATCAATTCCTAAAGCTTTGTTTTTCACCGATTTGTTTTGTGCAGCTTTGAGTTCTTCTTTCAATACCATTCGTTCTTGAACATATTCTACCACCTGAAATGGATGATCACCTACCAATTATTTTTGGTACAGTGACTCTTTGTATTCCCTCCATCTTCTTTTGATGTTTCCTGCATCATTCAACATATTGCCTGTGAAATCTTTCAATATCACAAATGAAGCTTAAATTTTGTCCTCATTTATTTTAGCTTGAAAAATGTCAAGTGCATTCTTTCCTTTTGGTTTTCTAATGCCAAGTTTTTGCACATTTAATTATAGTAATTATCTTTGTCTGCTTGAGCTACTCTTTGAAATCTTCTGTTCAGCTCTTTTATTCCTGTCATTTCTTCTATTTGCTTTAGCTAGTCTCCCCATTCAAGGGACAGTTTCAGAGTCTCTTCTGACATCCATTTTGGTCTTCTCTGTTTTTTTAATGACTTTTTGCTTTTTGATGGATGATGTTCTTTATGTCATCTCACAATTCCCCTGGTTTTCAGTCATTGGTGTTTAATGCATCTAATCTATTCTTTACATGGTCTCTAAATTAACTCAAACCAAACCAAACCAAACAAAACAAAAAAGTCACTACCACTGAGTCTGATCCAACTCATAGTGACCCCTCCTTGGGTTTCTGAGGCAGTATCACTTTGGAAGTGGATTGTCCTTCTGAGGAGTGGCTGGTGGGTTTTAACCTCCATCCTTCTGGTTGGCGGTCAAATGCCTTAGGCAATATGCCACCAGAGCTCAGGAGAGATATAATCAATGTCATATTTTGGATCTTGTGGACTTGTTTTAATTGTCTTCAGCTTCAAGTTGAACTTGCAAAGGAGCACTTGGTAGTCTGTTCTACAATCAGCTCTTGGCCTTGTTTTGGCTGAAGATATGGAGCTTCTCCATTGCCTCTTGTCACATATGTAGTCAATCTGATTCCTGTGTACTTCATCTGTTGAAGGCCATGTGTATAGCAATCATTGTGTTGTTGAAAAAATGTATTTGAAATGAATAAGTCTTTGGTCTTGCAAAATTCTATCATGCAATCTCCAGCATCATTTTTATCACCAAGATCATATTTTCCAAATATTGATGATTTTTTTGTTTCCAACGTTTGCATTCCAATCACCAGTAATAATTAATACATCTTAACTGCATGTTCAGTCAATTTCAGACTGCAGAAGTTGGTAAAAAAATTCAATTTTCCCATCTTTGGCTTTGGTGGTTGGTGTGCAAATTTGAATAATAGTAATAGTGACTGGTCTTATTCATAGGTATATGAATATTATCCTGTCACTGACAGCATTGCACTGCAGTATAGATCTTGAAACATTCTTTGAAATGATGAATGCCATGCCATTCCTCTTCAATTTATTATTCACAGTATAATAGATCATATGTTTGTCTGATTCAAAATGGCCAAAAATAGTCCATTTCAGCTCACTAATGGCTAGGATATCAATCTTTATGTGTTCCATTTCATTTTTGAAAACTTGCAATTTTCCTAGATTCATAGTTTGTACATTCCATGTTTGGATTATTAATGGATTTTTGCACCTGTTTCTTCTTGAGTCATACCACATCAGCAAAAATAGACCTTGAAAGCTTTACTCCATCCACATAATTAAGGTCAGCTCTATTCTGAGGAGGCAGGTCTTTCCTAGGTATATTTTGAGTGCCTTCTGACCTGAGGGGCTCATCTTCTTCTTCTCTTTTTTTTTTTTGGTATCTCTACTGAAACTCTCTCTACTGGAACTGGGAGGGGAAGGCCAGGTAGCAGCGGCAGATGGCTTTTTGGAGAGCTATATCTGGTAGGGGGAGGCTGGGAAGCAGTGACGGAGGGCTCGTCTTCTGGCACTATATCAGATAATGTTTCAGGGCCATTTTTCAGTAATATATCAGACAGTGTTTAACCACTATTAATACAGTTTCCACTGGCCAATTCCTTGAAAAGTGGACAGTTTCATCCTTCTTGTGAGCCTTAGTCTGGAAACTCGGATGAAACCTGTCCACCATGGGTATCCCTGTTAGCACTTAAAACACTGGTGGCATAGCCTACAACCTCACCAGAACACACAAGTCATCACGGGACGACAAACTGACAGATGAGTTTGTCTCCCTTAGCTGTTCCAAAATGCTTCACTTCTGCAGCCCCTTCCTGGCTTTCCACTACCAGTTGCAGTAGAGAGAGATTAAAAAAATAAATAAATAAAATAAAACAGAGAAATAGAAATAGAAATTTTAAGGAATCTCTTCATATGTTTGTTGGGGAGGGCTGCTAAAGACAAAATCTGTGGTCAGGGGACTGTTTGGAGACTCTTTCAGTCTTGTATTCCATAATCTGTAGTTGAGATGAAGGAATAAATATTCACAAGTCTTTTCTCTCAAACCAGAAGATCAGGTGATAGAAAGAGTAAAGAGGTTATGTTTATGCTCTAGAGATGAACATTTACAAGATATATGTTTAAGCTCCATAAACAAAATAAAATCTGTTGCTCTCCAGTTGATTCCAACTCAAAGCCCCTATATACCATGGATTGTCAGAATTATCAAATCAGTCTCTGTGTTGGATTGGGTTCTCTAGAGAAACACAAAAACCAGCAAAGTATATATATATATATA
>NW_006922144.1:1620481-1625305 GCF_000298275.1 Orycteropus afer afer | reverse complement strand
CAGGTAGGCCACACCCCTGGGGAAACTCCCCCTAGGCCAACCGGCTGCTTAGAACGCAGTCATGTGATCCATCATGGGAACCACCACTCACAACTGGAGTCCAGCCAAGTTGACACATCTTCAACTATCACAGTCTCAAAAGAAACAGAAACAGAATACTTCATAAAATAAAAAAATGGCAATACTTTAATAACTTACTTTGTATACCTCGTTGTTGTTGTTATATGTCGTCGAGTTGGACCGACTCATAGTGATCCCTCCTTGGGTTTCAGAAGCAGTATCACTATGGAAGTAGATTGCCTCATCTTCCTTCTGAGGAGTGGCTGGTGGATTTGAACCGCCAGACTTCTTGTTAGCAGTCAAGTGCCTTAAGCACTGCGCTATACCTCATTAGGAGAGGCTAATCACTATAAAAGGATATCACATTTGGTAAAGTAGAGGGTCAGTGAAAAAGAGGAACACCCTCAATATGGTTGACTGACACAATGGCTGCAAAAATGGACACAAGTATAGCAACAATTTTAAAGATGGTGATTGTGAGGATGACACAGGCCCAGGCAGTGTTTCATTCTGTTGTACATAGGGTCAGTAGAGTTGAATCCAATTAGAAGGAACCTATAAATAACACTTGCTTGACAAAGCATAACTGCAGGGACTGATTCCTCCTGATAGTATGACCAACTAAGAGAGATGAATTCTTGCTGTCCTCACTTCTAAGGAGCATTCAGGCTAGACTTCTTGCAATCCAGATTTCATTTTTCTTCTGGCAGCCCATGATGTAGTCAATATTTTTCTCCAATACCATAATTCAAATGCATCATATTTTCTTTAGTCTTCCTTATTCATTGTATATCTTTCACATGAATATGAATGAGGCTGTTGAAAAGATTATGGCTTGGGCAAGATAACTTCAGTCTTCAAAGTGATTTATTTGCTCTTTAAGACTTTAAAGAGCTCTTTGCAGCAAATTCACGATACATCCTTAGATTTCTTGTCTGCTGCTTCCACGGGCATTGACTGCGGATCCAAGTAATAAGAAACTCTTGACAATTTCAGCCTTTTCTTTATCATGATGCTGCTTATTGATCAACATGTGAAGATTTTTCTTTTCTTTATGTCGAGGTGTAATTCATACTAAAGGCTATAGTCTTTGATCTTCATCAGTAAATGTTCCAGGCCCTCTTCACTTTAAGCTACATTGTGTCATCTTCATAATGCCGATTGTTAATGAGTCTTTCTTCAGTCTTGATGTCTGGTTCTTCTTCATATAGTCCAATTTCTTGGATTATTTTCTTAGCATACAGATTGAGTATGTATGATGAAAGGATATGACCCTAAAACACACCTTTCCTGATTTTAAACCACACACTATCCCCTTCTTCTGTTTGAATGACTGCTTCTTGGTGTATGTACAAGTTCCTCATGAGCTCAATTAACTCTTCTGGAACTCTCGTTGTTTGTAATGCTTTCTATAATTTGTTATGACCCACACAGTTGAATGCCTTTGCATAGTCAATAAAACACAGGTAAACATATTTTTAGTATTCTCTACTTTCAGCCAAGACCCACATGACATAAGTAATGATATCCCTGATTACATGTCCTTTTCTAAATCTGGCTTGAATTTCTGGAAATTCCCTGCTGATGTATTGCTGCAACTGTTTTTGAATTATTTTCATCAAAATTTAACTTGCGTGTGCCATTAATGATATTGAAAATTTGGTAATTTCCACATTTTTTGTATGTTACATTTATTTGCAATGAGCACAAATATATATCTCATTGTGGCAGTTATGTTTATGTGTCAGCTTGGCTGGGCCTGGTTGAGTGGTTGGGCAGCTGGTGGTGTTTATTGCCGACGTTGAGAATGTCAATCAATTCCATGATGGGATCTACCACAAGCAGCTGAATACCTGCCTTTGGGATGAGCTCTGCTTCTAGTATACAAAGAGAAGCCTTGGGAATGGTCTCCAGCCTATGGCAAGTTTGGACCCGGCATGTAACCATGTCATTGCTCAGCAGCCTGCTATGCTATGCCAACTTTGGGACTTCCAATGGACTTAAGTTAATGGCCTGCCATGCAGTTTGGTAACATTGAGACTGTGCCTTTTTACTTGTCAAACTTGGGGCTTCTCAGCCTCAAAAGCCAGCAGCTGTCTGAGTGAAGAAATGCCTCTAGCTCCAGTGGGCTGGGAGCAGGAGGCAGAGATGGACCCCAAAGTTGAGGGGCTTTCATCCTGCTCCTAGAGCCTGGTACTTTGAACTTGGACTTAAAGCCTCCAAAATGTAACAATAAATTCCTATTTGTTAAGGCCATCCCATTTGTGGTGTATTTCTGCCAGAAAGACACTAGGTAACCACTACACTCATCCAACCAGCTGGCCATGCAGCCGTTTTACACATTTCTTGGTATAAATGAGTTCTTCTAGCATTGCATCCATTTGTTGAAACATCTCAATGAGTTTCCATAAATTCCTGGACCCTTGTTTCTCACTAATGCTTTCAGTGCAGCTTGGACTTCTTCCTTCAGTATCATCAGTTCTTGACCATATGCTACCTCTTGAAATGGTTGAATATCAACCAAATCTTTTTGGTACAGTGACTCTGTTTATCTCTTCCATCTTTTTTTTTTTTTTTAATTTTTTTCTACTTCTTTCAATATTTTGACTATAGAATCCTTCAGTATTGCAACTCAAGGCTTGAATTTTTTCATCAGTTCTTTCAGCTTGAGAAGTGCTGAACATCTTCCTTCATTTTCTAATTCCACATCTTTGCACATTTCATTATAATATTTTCTTTTGTCTTCTCTAGCTGCCTTTTAAAATCTTCTGTTCAGCTCTTTTACTTCCATTCATTTTTTCCATTCACTTTAGAAAATTACTGGAAATAAGAGTACCATTCAATGAGAGGAATTGGCATAATAGACATGAATTGGACTTAAACATACCAATGACCATGAAGATGGCACAGGAAAAGACAAAATTTTCTTCTATTACACATAAGCTTGTCATGCCAATTCAAAGGGAATTAATACCAACAATAATCATTACTACTAGTACTTCATAATAGCATCTAGATTAGTATTTGACACAATAAATGATCACGATAGTCAAGTTGAGACAAAAGTAACCATTGCTCACAATATAGTTGGAGAATATATATGTGGATTTTATACCCCAAAAATACATAATGAAGTAATAATTTCTGAACTGTTGAATGGAAATCTTATTTGGAGAAATCAAGTTTTTATTTGTACATGTTTTCAGGTCAGTTAAGTAAGTAATACCAGAGTAGAGATGTCCTAAATCTAATCTTTTCTGAATGGCATCTTATAAAAGTGAACAAAATAGAAATAGGGTTATGTACAGGGGGGAGATAGCATGAAAAAATCCATGGACATACCAAGGATCATCAAGAAATACCTGGGTTCAGAAGCTGAAACAGATCATTCACTAAATTGGACAGAATCCAGGCAGAGCCTGGCTACGCTCTGAATACAGACTTGTAGGGTCTTGAACTGTGAGAAAATAAACTATTGTTTTAAAGCCAAAAACATTTTTGTATTTTACTACTCCAGCTTTAGGAAACTGAAAAAATGTATTTATACACACACATATAACTGCATGTATATATATGCAGGCATGCATATATTCATACACACACACACATTCTTTTTTTTTTTTTTTTTTAATTGTGATTTGGGTGAAGATTTACAGAGCAAATTCACTTTCCATACAGCAGTTCACATATACTTTTTCTCATGTCATTGACCACAGTTTACCACAATGCAACAGCTCCCCTCCCACTTCCTCCCCATAGTTACCTCTTCCCAGTGTCCATCTCTCCATACACTCCTTCCCCCTGAGCTGTCTCCCTGTGCATGAGCAGCCCTTCTTTCTCCCATGATTATTCTCTCCAAGGAGTGTATTTACTTGAGGTAAATGTTTAACTCATATGCCAGTATTTTGTTTGGCTGGAAACCACAAGTGTGTGTTCAATTCCAGACCTGAAGGGCAGCTAGGGACCATAGTCTCAGTGGTTCCACCAGGCTCTATTGGACCAGCAATCCTGGTCCCCCCCACCAATTTTTTTTTCCCCTCCAAATGATTTTAAGTGTTGTTCCACATTGTTCTCCCTCTCTATCCAGGATCTCCTACATAGATCCTCTTCCAAGGGGATGACAGTGGTAGCCAGGCACCATCTAGTTCTTCTGGTCTCATACTTGTATAGGCTGCAGAGCGGATGGTGTACCAGTCACTAGGACTAATTGTTACATGAATTTTGGTTTTCTTCATTCTTCTTTTCTCTGGACAAGGAGAGACCTATCGTTGCATCTAGATGGCAGCTTGCTAGTTTTTAAGATCCCAGTCGCTACTCACCAAAGTCGGAGATAGAAAATGGTTTGTAGAGTACCTTATGCTAATTGAACTTGATGTTCCCTGCGACTATGGTCCCATGCCTGCAGGTTCAACTACTTGGTCCCTCTGGGTAGCTGACTGTGACCAAGCAGTGACTACAACCTTGTCTCTTGTCAGCTCTACTATATACCTGGGAATTCTGATCATTCACATAAACTTATGAGACCATTTTCTGCCAATCTTATATATGTTCTTGGATACACTCCTCATTTCATAGACATACGTAATCATTTAGCCTGTGCACCCAACTATCCATCCATATACCGATGTTTACTTTCACTGACAACACAGTACTGTATGTGCAAAAGTGCTCATATTTGTTGTCTGTACCTCCCATGTGCCTCTCTATGTCTTTCTCATCCTCAATGCTGCCATATTGGTCACTCACATTTGGTACATTGCCCTT
>NW_006922144.1:1615925-1619236 GCF_000298275.1 Orycteropus afer afer | reverse complement strand
GTCAAAGATCGGCTGACAAAAGGCCGATGGATCTATTTCTGGGTTCTCAATTCTATTCCATTGGTCTATGTATCTGTCATTAAACCAATACCAGGCAGGTTTGACTACTGTGGCTGTATAGTAGGTTTTGAGATCTGGCAGTGTGAGACCTCCTACTCTGTTTTTCTTCTTCAATACACACACACATTCTTATCCTTCTTACCTTATCTCTCTCTTATACAAAGGTATCATACTATATACTCTATTGCTCTTACTATTTTTTTTAATTGGATTTCTATCATTTTACACTAATTTTACAGAAGGAATTGACTACCATTTGACTGTGTGACAAAAATTGCACACAACATCTCCTGTTAGTTTTGCTTTAGTTTACGGTCATTTGTTAATCTTTGTAAGATATATTTAGTTTTGATCCTTTATCATAATGAAGAAGTTCCCTTCAAATCCTAGTTTGTTTGGAGTCATTTTGTCATAAATGAATGTGAATTTTTAACAAATAATTTTTCTGCATCTATTGAGTTGATTTTTTTAACTTTCTTTTCAAAATAAGTAATCGATAGAACATGATTTTAGTGACTACACAGTATGTCATTTTATGGCTCTATCATAATTTATTTAATTACACCTTTTTGGGGGGGTGGATATTCAATGTATTTTCCACTGTTAGTATTCTGGAGTTACACAGTAGTTCCCCTGTACCTGTATTTTCACTCTCTAAGGTGAGAAAATGTTAAATGAGTAGCATGATGAAATCATTCACTATCCTGCTTTGTCCCACCCCAGCTGTGAATCATCCCTTTGTCCAGAATTTCCAACTGTATATGTTACATACCTGTTAGTTATTGTTATTAATCTCTTACTGTGCCTAATTTTAAAATTAAATTGCATTGTAGATATGTATGCACAGGACAAAATATATATAGGTTTGATGCATTGTGGTGTGGTTGTGTTTATGTGTCAACTTGGCTGGGCCTGGTTGAGTGGCTGGGCGGCTGGTGGCAGTTATTCCCCATGATGAGACTGGAAATCAACTCAAAGATTTACCACAAGCAGCTGAGTAGCTGCCTTTAGGATGTGATCTGCTTCCCATATATAAAGAGAAGCCTTGGGGATAGTCTCTAGCTTATGGCATGCTTGGACCCTGCCTGTAGCTGTTTCATTGCTCAGCAGCCTGCCATGCTCTGACGAACTTGGTACTTTAAATGGACTTGAATTAATGGCCTTCCATGTGGTTTGGTAACATTGGGACTGTGCCATTTTACTTGTTGACCTTGGGCTTGTTAACCTCAGCAACCAGGAGCTGCCTAAGTGAAGAGACACCTCTAGCTTCAGAGGGCCAGGAGCAAGAGGCAGAGCTGAAGCCCAAGGTCAAGGGGTTTTCACACAGCCCCTAGAGCCTGGCACTTTGAAATTGTACTTAAAGTCTTCAAATTGTGAGAGAATAAATTCCTGTTTGTTAAGGCCATCCCATTTGTGGTATTTTCCTCTCAGAGCAGAACTAGGTAACCAAAACAGAATTTGGTATGAGAGAGTGAGGTGCTGCTCTGACAGATACCTAAAATGTCGAAACAGGAGTGGATTGCATCCTTGACCTGAAACCCTGGCAGAGAGACCCGGCCATATGGCATGAGAAACAGCAGGAACAGAACCAATAGACCAGTGTGAGAGAGAGCAATAGCAGAGCCATGGACTGGCATTAAACAGTAACAGGTTTACTAGCCCATGCAGGAGAAAGCTGGGTGCCATTGGGTAGCTGGCTACCTGGCTGAGTGGGTTGCCTTCAGGCATTAATTGGTTAATTGGTCAGCCCATGGAACAAAAAAGCAGAATGCTTTTTGGGCAGGAAGTTTTCTAGTGGAGCGGATTACCTTCGGCATTAATTGGCAGAAGTGGAGAGACCAAAGAAATGGGAAGCAGAGCTGCCTCAGCCAGAAAGGGTAGGACCATGGTCTTTGGGGGTAGAATCACCACAGCCTCCTAGGTTTCAAAGAGCCAGACCTTCACCAACTTGGTTCTGGAGTGTGGAGTTGTTTGTTCATGTGAGCCAGTGGGATGGAGCCATAGCTGCTGCCCAAAAGTGAGGGGGCAGGACTGCCATGCCCAAGAGGGAGAGGAACTGGGCCTGCCAGGCCAAGGGGGTGAGGTCACTACTCAGGAAGTAGGGGACTGGAGTCAGCAGAGGAGGAGACCTGTACAGATACCACCCATTGAAGATCTGTACAGGTGCCAAGTTGACAAGGGGTGGAATTGTGGTGGTTATGTTTGTGTATCAACTTGGCTGGGCCTGGTTGAGTGGCTGGGCAGCTAATGGTAGTTATTCCCCATGATGAGACTAGCAATCAACTCCATAGTGGGATCTACCACAAGCAGCTGAGTAGCTGCTTTCAGTATGTGGTCTGCTTCCCATATACAAGAAGCAGCTTTGAGAAGGGTCTCTAGCTTATGGTACTCTTGAACCCTTCATGTAACCATGTTGTTGCTCAGCAGCCTGCCATGCTCTGACGAATTTGGTACTTTCAATGGACTTGAATTAATGGTCTTCCATGTGGTTTGGTAACATTGGGACTGTGTCATTTTACTTGTTGTCCTTGGGCTTGTCAGCTTCAGCAGCCAGGAGCTGCCTGAGTGAAGAGATGCCTCTAGCTTCAATGGACGGGGAGCAAGAGGCAGAGCTGAAGCCCAAGGTCAAGGGGCTTTCACACAGACCCTAGAACCTGGCACTTTAAACTTGGACTTAAAGCCTTCAAATTGTGAGAGAATAAACTCCTGTTTGTTAAGGCCATACCATTTGTGGTATATTCTTCTCAGAGCAGCACTAAGTAACCAGAACAGGCATCCACTGAAGGTCTTAGAAGTTATCTCTCTAGGATAAATGGGGATTATTCTACAACATTCAATTTATATGCTCACTTTTGTGAATACTTCTTATTATTTCCTTGGATTAAATATCCATATCGTTACAATATATTTGATAGATTAAAATATAAATACAAAGTCTATGACCTTTTTCCCAAATTTCCAAATTACAATTTAAAAAGGTTTTAATATTCAAAATTGTCAATAAAACAGTCAATCTGAATATCTTCAGACACTAGCAAAAGCTTAGCATATTCATTATTCAAATTTTTTCTATCATTGCTAATTTCTTAAGAAAAAGTTCTAATTTATCTTATAAAAGCTATGGAATTTTTGGTATGTGTTTGAATTATTCATATTACTAAAACTTATTTTAGGAGCTTTGGTAGCATAGTGCCTAAGGCACTTGACTGCTAACCAGAAGGCTGGTGGTTCAAACCCACCAGCCACTCCTC
>NW_006922144.1:1592315-1615810 GCF_000298275.1 Orycteropus afer afer | reverse complement strand
ATGACTGCACAGTGATTAAGCTCTTAGCTGCTAACCAAAAAATAGACTGTTGGAATTCACCAGCCACTGTGCAGGGGAAACATGTGGCACTCCGCTTCTGCAAAGATTTACCATTTTGGAAATCCTAAGGGGCAGTTCTACTCTGGTTTTGTAGGTCACTATAAGTTGAATTTATTCAATATCAATTTTTTTTTCAATTTATTTTAAGATATGATAGTATTTATTAGTTCTGTTTATTTGATTAGGATTTTTAGGTGGATTATATGATAAGCAAGTATTTAGTTTATTCTTCCAAAAGTCATAGTTCTTAGTTGTTGTTGTTTTTTATGGTATTATTTATAGCTTTGCACATTACATTGTAGTTTAGTATTTCTGTCTCGTTTTTACTTACCTTTTTTATTTTTGTTTTAATAAATGTTATGGTTTTACTCTGTGACATTATATATTTGTTTGATAAAAAACATCTCTTATTATGGTATACCCTACTATTATTTATTCACATTGTGTATCATAAATATTTGTAGATTTTAACTAATATTTTATCATAAAAAATTTAAGTTTTATAAAATTTATGTTTTATGGGACATCTTTGGAGTTCTTTTTTTTTTTCCCCTTGCCTTTTACTTGTTAATTAAACTACTTCTCTATAATTCAGTTCTGTCTTTTTTTTTTTTTTTCTTCCTCTTACTACTTCCTGTTGGCCATTACTCTTATATTTTGGTTACCTAGTGCTGCTCTGACAGGAATGTACAACAAATGGCTGGCTTGAATAAACAGGAGTTTATTCTCTTACAGTTTGGAGGCTTTAAGTCTGAATTAAAGTGCGAGCCTCTAAGGGCTGGGTGAAAGCCCCTCAATCTTGGACTTTACCTCTGCTTCCTGCTCCTAGCCCGCTGAAGCTGGAGGCTTTTCTACATTCGGACAGCCACTGGATGCTGAGGCTTATAAGCCCAAGGTTGACAAGTAAAAAGGCACAGTCCCGATGTTACCAAATCACAGGGGAGGCCATTAATTCAAATCCATTGAAAGTCTTAAGTGTGCCAAAATGCTAGAAACCATTTTCAAGGCTGCTTCTTATATACAAGAAGAAAAGCAGCTACTCAGCTGCTCTAATAGATTCCAGCATGGAATTAATTACCAGTCTCACCATGGGGAATAAATACATCCATCTTCCCACCCAATCAACCAGGCCCAGCCAAGTTAACACACAAACTTAACTACCATACTCTATTTAAATAACTAGAGGGAAAACATGTTTTATTTACCAGCTGCCTATTTCATTTATTATTTATCTAATGCTTACAAAGTTTTAAATTAAAATCATTCTAAAAAACATCCTATTAATGGGAATTCCTCAAATTAGATAGCTATGTAAAGGCATGCTTGTTTCGTATATGCTTTTAATATTGTTTCAGATATGTTTTACAGGATAATAATATTTTTGTTAATATACTTTCCTGTACGAGATTGAACATGAGTCCATCAAATAAATGATGGAAAAGTCTGTTTGACACTCATTTTTCAGTTTTTCTCTAAACTAGGTTTCTGACTTTTCTTTTTCATCTCTTTTGTTCATTTTACTGCTCCTTTGCAACTAATCTTGGACAGATGACAGCAAAGGAAACAATGAAACTCAAATAGACAGTTGCCATTTTACCATACTTTGGCAATATATAGGAAGAAATTTTAAGAATGAAATAATTTGCAAAATAATCTATTTGCTTGTGATTTTAAGTTTTTCTGAAAAATATTGAAAGTACAATATGAATTCAATTGTTTATAATTTCCATTTTAGCTATTCTTTCTCTGAGAGGTCTAATATCTTTATAACACTTTTCAGCATAAATCTTTTACTCTACCACATTTTTTTCATGGTTTCTAGCTACTTCTGAAGATTTGATGTTGGAAATTCTAAGGGGAAGAGAACACACAGCATTTCTTAAGCTGAAAGAACTTAAGAAAAGTTTCAAACCTCAAGTTACAATATTGAAGGATTCTATGGGGAAAATATTGAACAATAAAGGAAGCATCAAAAGAAGATGGAAAAAAATACACTGAATCACTGTACCAAAAAGGATTAGTTGACATTCAACTAATTTCAAGACATGGGATACGATCAAGAACTGATGGTACTGAAGGAAGAAGTCCCAAGTACACTGAAGACACTTGTGAAAAACAAGTCCCGAGGAACTGATGGAACATTCATTGAGATATTTCCACAAATGTCTGCTGTGCTGGAGCTGTTCACTAGTTTATGCCAAGAAATTTGGCAGATATTTAGCTATCGACCAACCAGAAGAGATCCATATTTGTGCCCATTGTAAATAAAGATGATCCAACAGAATCCAGAAATTATAGAACAACATCATTAATATCACATACAAGTAAAATTTTGCTGAAGATAATTAAAAAATATTTGCAGAAGTACATCGACAGGGAACTAACTGCCAGAAATTCAAGCCAGATTCAGAAAAGGATGTGCAACAAGGGATATCTTTGCTGATGTCATATGGATCTTGGCTGAAAGCAAAGACTATGAGAAATATGTTTACCTGTGGTTTATTGACTATGAAAAGGCTTTCAACTGTGAGGATCACAACCAATTATGGACAATATTGTGAATAATGAGAATTCCAGAAACCTTAATTGTGCTTGTGTGGAACCTGTACACAGGACAAGAGGCAGTGTTTCAAATAGAACAAAAGAATACTGTGTAGTTTAAAATCAGGAAGCGTTTGCACATGGGTTGTATCCTTTCACCGCATTTATTCTATATCTATACTGAGAAACTAATCCAAGAAGCTGAATTATATGAAGAAGACTGTGGCATCAGGATTGGAGAAATACTCATTAACAACATGCAATATGCAAATGGAATAATCTTGTTTCTGAAAGTGAAGAAGACTTGAAGCACTTACAGGTGAAGATCAAAGACTGCATGTAGCCTTCAGTATGGATTATACCTCAACATAAAGAAAACTAAAATCCTCTTAACTGCACAAATAAGCAACATCATCATAAATGGAAAAAGAAGATTGAAGGTTTTGAGGATTTCATGTTATTTGGATCCTCAATTAATGCCCATGGAAGCAGCAATCAAGAAATATATTCTACTGGGCACATCTGCTGCAAAAAGACCTGTTTAAAATGTTTAAGAGAAAAGATGTCAGTCACCTTGAGGATAAAATACATCTGACCCAAGTCATGGTTTTTCAAAACCCTCACATGCATGTGAGAACTGGAAAATGAATAAGGAACACTGTAGAAGAATTGATGCATTTGAATTGTGGTGTTGATGAAGAATATTGAAGGTACCATGGGCTATTAGAAGAATGAAAAAATCTATCTTGGAAGAAGTATGGCTGGAACATTACTTAGAAGAGAGAATGGTTAGACTTTGTCTCTCATTCTTGGGTCATGTTGTCAGCAGGGACCAAGCCCTGTATAATGACATCATGCTTGGTAATGTTGAAAGTCAGCAAAAAAGGGGTCCACCTTAAAAGGGATGGATTAACACAGTGGCTGCAACTATGGGCTTCATTATAGCAAAGATTGTGAGAATGGCACAGGACTCAAGTGTACCTAACAACAACAACCTACTTCTGAGCAACCTATTATTAGACTAAATGTCCTTTTTGACTGTATTTAAAAGGAAAGTATAAGACATATGTACAGTAGATCCATGATTGGAGAATTCGTTAGAGGTACAAATGCTATTTAAATATCAGTTTCTTCATAAGGTTGTTGATAATTGGAATTTTAAGTACTTTATAATGAGGATAGAAATCTTTGAAAAAGATCTTGAAATCTTTGAAAAAATTGTTACTTTCCGATTCTAATTACATAATGATATGACCATTGTTAGTCTATGACTCCTTTTTATTTGTTATTAAAATTAGTGTTTAAACCTATGATCTGCTTCTCTGAAACAATTGTATATCTATTTTGAAGTATAATGAAAAGTTGGACATGCATTATTTATGAAGAAATTCTAAGTCTCATTCTTGGCCTTGCTTATATTCTGAACACTTTACAAGAGGCAGTGAAAGCTGAATGTATTGAAACTACTGGGAAACTGACAAAGAAGCATGCTTAGGAAATGGATTCTGAAGAGGTAGTTAATGAGCCACTATTGTTTCCTCTATGAGGAGGCAGAAATAGAAATCACTTTGAAAAGTCTATTTGCCTCAATAAAAGAATGTTTTCTCTTCTATGTATTAATGTATGGGAGAAGACATGCATGTCAGGCACATTCCTTAGAACTTGAAATTTCACTCTTATAACTGATTACCCATATTGAGCACTATTAAAATAATAACTGGTCAATTTGGTTCTATATTAAAATTCTCCTCCTACATGGAATGGTCCCGTTCATTTACAGCCTATAAAATTATATTAAAAGCACTCCAAAGAACAAACTAAGAGGCTTAACTGTCACTTTTAACTGATTTTAATTATGCAATGGTATTTTAAAGTGATTCTTGATTTTCATAACTCCAAATAGAAATCATTTTAGTTATTATTTTTGTTTGCTTTTCATGTGAAATTTCTAAGTGATTTAACATCAGATTAGTCTTTTTCCTTGCACTCAGATTTTACTTCCCAACTTGCTTATATTCACCAAATATGATCTTACCTCTGTACCATAAGTGCAATCTTTGAATTTCATTAATTATTTAATTTTACTATGGCAGTTTCATTTTTATTTTCTCTTTAATAATTTTAAAAACTGGTAGCTCATTGCATAAAACAAAGTAAACAATTTCTGCACTGGTTAGAAGTACTATAATTAAGGAGCTCTGGTAGTAGTCCCACCAGCCACTCCTCAGAAGGAAGGTTGGGCAATCTACTTCCATAGTGGTGGTGGTGGTTGTTATGTGCCTTGGAGTCAGACCCGACTCATAGCAACCCCTCCTTGAGTTTCCGAGGCAGTATCACTCTGGAAATAGATTGTCCCATTTTCCTTCCAAGGAGTGGCTGGTGGGTTTGAACTGCCTGCCTTCTGATTAGCAGTCAAGTGCTACTTCGGAAACCCAAGGAGGGGTCACTATGAGTTGGATACCACTAGATGGCAGTGGGTTGGCTTTTTTGGTTTATTATCGTTTAAAAAGAGAGAGAGGAAAAAAAAAAGAAAGTTCAAGGCTATCTCTTAAAAGTGGTAAATCAAGGAAAGCAAGTCAGCTGGAAGCAATTAGGCTAAGTGGATGGGAGTTTTAGATAATATCAGCTTTTGGACACTCTAGCTTCCTTTCTTTCTCTCATTCCCATCCCACCTCCACTCCACCTCTCTACTTTGTTCTTTGCCTTTCTCTTACTCTCTCTTTCCTTTCAATCATTTTCTTGCTTCTATCTGATTTTATCTTAAAAAAAAAACAAAAAAACACCACTGCCTTCAGTCCATCCTGACTCATAACAACCCCTCCTTGGGTGTCCCAGGCAGTATCACTATGGAAGTAGATGGTCCAATCTTCCTTCGGAGGAGTGGCTGGCAGATTTGAACTACCCCACTTCTGATTAGCAGTCAAATGCCTTAGGTACTATGCCACCAGAACTCCTTATCCTAATATAGGCCCTTTTTATATACTAGCACTAGCAAAGGAGCTCGGGTATCTTAGTGGATAAGGAAGGCATTTGGCTGCCAAAAGGTCAGTGGTTCAAACCCAGCAGCTGCTCTGCAGAAGGAAGATGGGGCAGTCTACTTCAGTAAAGATGTAGAGCTTTGGAAACCCAGTGGGGGTTGCTACGAATGGAATCCACTAGATCAGAGTGTTTTTTTTTTTTTTTTTTTTAAATATACCACCAAGGCAGATGAAAGCTCTGGTGGCGCAGGGCCTAAGGCATTTGACTGCTAACCAGAAGGCTGATGGTTCAAACCCACCAGCCACTCCTCGGAAGGAAGGTTGGGCAATCTACTTCCTTAGTGGTACTACTTCGGAAACCCAATGTGGGGTCCCTTTGAGTCGGATCTGACTTGATGGCAGTAAGTTAGCAAGGTAGATATAATACTGGAGAAGGAAAGATAATCTTTTTCAATAGCTTTCCCAGAATTTCCATGGAGACATTCACTAATTATGTACCAATTCAGAACCGGTTGATCTGACTAGGGATTGCATTACTCTGATCCTGTGACCTGGGTCACATGACTACTCTGGGATGTGAAGTGGGCTAAAAAATAAGCAAATGTGCTAAAAATAATTATATGTAATGGAATGGATGTACTTCCTCAATAGAATATAAGTCTGTCTCTCTTATTATGTCACAGTCCTCTATCTCACCTTTGACTTGTGTACACATAAACATTTACACTTAGACATTTATTTTGCATTTGGATATTGATTTAAAATCAACCAAAGTGATCTCTCTCTTCCTCTCTCTCTATACATAGACACATAGCTATCTCTATAGATTGTTACTGTTATATTAAACTGACAGAGAAGCTGACACCAAACCAAAAACCAAACCCACTGCCATGGAGTCAGATCCAACTCATAGTGACCCCTCCTTGGGTCTCTGAGGCAGTATCACTACAGAAGTAGATTGCCCAACCTTCATTCCAAGGAGTGGCTGGTGGGTTTGACCCACCAGCCTTGTGGTTAGCAGTCACATGCCTTAGGCACTACGCTACCAGAGCTCCCATGGAAGCAGATAGTCAAGTCTTTCTCCCATGGAGCTGCTAGATGGATTTGAAGTGCCAAACTTTTGTTTAGCAGATGAGCACTTAACACTTGTATCACCAAACATCTTGTTTTTATATATCTGTATACAAAACCAAAACCAAACTAACTGCTATCAAGTCAGTCCCAACTCACAGTGACCCCTCCTTGGGTTTCTGAGGCAGTATCTCTATGGAAGTAGATTGCCCAATCTTCCTTCTGTGGAGTGGTTGGTGGGTTTGAACCACCAGCCTTTTGGTTAGTAGTCAAATGTCTTAGGCACTATGCCACCAGAATCCACAGAGCTAGATATCTATCTCTATATCAATTTATCATCTATCTATCAAAGAAAATGGATTGATAGACTGAAATTTAAAATAGCATTAAAGGAATTTTTATAAGTTTTTTTTTTTTAATTAAACTCTTTTGCATCTAATAAACTTGTGAATTTAATAACTTGAATGAATTACTAATAAACACTTGTTCACAAAATAAACAAAATTTTACTTGTTAACTAAAGTAACATTTTGTTAATGTCATCTTAACATGAACTCCTCCTTTATTTTTATGATTGTAATTCTTTATCACTGTTTAATTTTAAGGAATACTTCACTAAGAATTTTAAGTATCAAAAGCATATTATAAATAAATTTATACTTATATAAAGCTTTCATGATTCACTTTTATAGGTTCATAGCTTTGTTGTTGTTGTTGTTGTTGTTATGTGCCGTTGAGTCAGCCCTGACTCATAGCCACCCCTTCTTGGGTTTCCGAGGCAGTACCACTATGGAAGTAGGATTGCCCAACCTTCCTTCCGAGGAGTGGCTGGTGGGTTTGAACCGCCAGCCATCTGGTTAGCAGGCAAGTGTCTTAGCCACTATGCTACCAGAGCTCCCGGTTCATAGCTAATAACAACTAAATAGTCCTTGGCTGTTCTAGGTTTGCAGGTATAAATATTGTCAGCAGAGTGAAATATTCAATTTTACACATTCCGGCAAAATAAACTTGATGTTGTATCCATGAAACAAAAAACACAAGATCCCCAACTCAAATTCTATTTTACACATATTTATTGAGTGCTATTATGTTCTTCTGCACCCTATCCTGGGAATTGTGTTTTGATATTCTAGTGTTTTCCAAAATATTTGTCAGAATCATTTAACGTAAAATATGAAATTTCAAAATGTAACTCTTCTATCAAATCCTGATTGGCTTTACATTTCACTCAGAGGATATTGGAAATATACCTCACATGACCTCTTTTCCTCTAAATACTCTTGATATACTCCTCAATCGACCACAACCACATTGACTTTGCTGTTCATTGAATAATCCAGACCAACTCCTGCCTTAGAGCAGAGGTCTTTTCTGACATATCACCTCAGCCTGTCAATTCTTCATTTCTTAGCACAAATGTTACATTCTAGGTGAGGCTAAAATGGCAGTACTCTATAACTATATAACAACTCCCCATCAACCAGAAATTCTAATAAACCCACATGTTGCTATTTTACAGTCTGCTTCTCTAAAGATTATAACCTTGGAAACCGTTTGGGGCAGTTTTATTCTGTCCTGTAGGGTCACTATGAGTCAGAATCAACTCAATGGCAGTGGCGGTGGGTTGATATTTTACCCTTATTTTCCCAAAACACCACTGTATACTGTATTATTTATTTTTTATTAAATTTATTACTTATTGTTTCTCTTTTCCCTTATATTCCCTTACACTAGAATGTAAGGTCCAAAAAGGGAATACTTTTAGTTTGATGTATCCCAAACACTACTCAACAACACTTAACAACAATAAAAACACCATACCAAGCACCCAGTATAGTACTTCTCACAAAGAAGAGAATCGATAAATATTGGCTGAATGGAATATATAAAAATACTGAATTTCCATGAAGGTTCTCTGTTTCTCGTCCTTGTTTTTGTTGTTAGATGCCATCAAGTAGGATCTGACTCATAGTAATCCTTTGTACAATAGAAAGAAACACTGCCTGGTCCTGCACCATCCTCACAGTCTTGGCAGTGCTTACACTCACTATTGTAGCTACTTTGACCATCCATCTCATTGCGGGTCTTATTCATTTTCCCTGACCTTCTACTTTACCAAGCACGATAGCCTTCTCCAAGGACTGCTCCCTTGACAATGTGACCAAAATATATGAGACCAAGTCTGGCCTTTCTCATTTCTAAGGAGCATTCCAGCTGTAGCTCTTCCAGGATGGATAGATTTGTTAGTTTGTCTGGGAGTAGATTATGTTTTCAGTATTCTGGGCCAACACCACAATTCAAATGCATAAATTCTTCTTTGTTCTTCCTTAGTCATTGTCCAGCATTCACATGCATATGAAGTGATTGAAAATACCATGGCTTGGATGAGGTGCATCTTAGTGTTCAAAATGACATCTTTGCTCTTTAAGAATTTAAAGAGGTCTTTTGCAGGAGATTTGTATAGTGCAATACATCCTATGATTTCTTGACTGCTGCTTCCATGGAAATTGATTGTGGAAACAAGTAAAACGAGATCTCTGACAATATGAATCTTTTGTCTATTTTAAATGTTGCTATTTAAAATGTCTATATTAAATGTTGCTATTTAAAATGTCTATATTAAATGTTGCTCATTGATCCAGCCATGAAGATTTTAAGTTTTCTTTATGGTAAGGTGTAATCCTTATGAACATTGTAATTTTTGATCTTCATCAGTAAGTGCTTTAAGTCATCTTCATTTTCAGCAAGCAAGGTTTTGTTATCTGCATATTACAGGTTGTTAATGAATCTTCTTCTAATCCTGATGCTGTGTTCTCCTTTATATAGTACAGCTTCTTGGATTATTTGCTCCCCATAAAGTGATTAAATATTATGAAAGGATACAGTCCTGACACATACTTTTTCTGATTTTAAACATTCAGTATTCTCTTTCTCTGTTGTAATAGCTGTCCCTTGGTCTCAGTATATGTTCCTGACAAGCACAATTAAGTGTTCCAGAATTCCAGTTAGTTTCAATGTTATCTACAATTTGTTATGATACATATGGTCAAATACCTTTGTATAGTCAATAAAACATAGATAAATAACTTTCTGGTATACTTTGCTTTCAGGCAAGATCCAGCTAATGCTAGCAATGATATCTCTTGTTCCATATCCACTTTTGAACCTTGCTTGAATTTATGGCAGTTCCCTGTGAATATACTACTGAAACCATTCTTTAATTGTCTTTAGCAAATTTTACTTCTATATCATATTAATGATATTTCTTAATAAATTCTGCATTCTTTTGAATCATTTTTCTTTGGAATGGGAACAAATATGGATCTCTTCCATTCAATTGGTCATGTTGGTCTTACAAATTTCTTGGTAAAAAGGAGCAACCACTTCCAGTGCTGCATCCCTTTATTGAAACATCTCAGTGGATATTCCATCAATTCCTGGAGTCTTGTTTTTTGCCAATACCTTCAGTGCAGCTTGGGCTTCTTCCTTGAAGATCATTGATTCTTGATCATTTGCTACCTTCTGAAATTGTTGAACATTGAATAGTTTGTTTTGGTACAGTGATTCTGTGTATTCTTTCCATCTTGTTTTGATGTTTCCTGCACTGTTCAATATTTTGCCCCTAGAACCCTTCATTATGTCAACGTGAGACTTGAATTTTTTCATCAGTTTTGTAAGATTGAGAAATTCTGAGATTGTTCTTCCCATTGGGTATTCTAATTCCAAGTTTTAGCACATTTCATTTTGAGTCGCTCTTTGAAATCTTCTCTTCAGCTCTTTTATGTCATCACCTCTTGCATTTGCTTAAGCTACTCTCCACTCAAGAGCAAATGTCAGAATCTCTTCTGACATATATTTTGGGGTTTTCTTCCTTTTCTCTGTTTTTTTTTTTTTTTTTAATGACTTTTTGCTTTCTTCATGTGTAATGCCCTTAATGTCATCCAACAAGTTGTCTGGTGTTTAGTCATTGGTGTTTAATGTGTCAAATCTTGGCTTTTGTGGACTTGTTTTAATTTTCTTCAGCTTCAAGTTGAATTTGCATATGAGTAATTGATGATGTGTTCCGCAGTCAGCTCCTGGCCTTGTTCTGATTGATGATATTGAGCTTCTCCATTGTCTTTTTCTACAGATAAATGCTATTTCATTCCTGTGTATTCCATCTGGTGAGATTCAAGTGTATTTATGTTGTAGACAAATTTTTTTTTGCAATACAAACACAATTGATTGTACAAAATTCTATCATGTAGTCTCCATTGTAATTTCTAATAGCAAGGCTATACTTTCTGACTACGGATGCTCATTCTTTGTTTCCAACTTTTGCATTCCAATCCCCACTAATTAGCCATACATATTGATTGCATATTTGATCAATTTCAGACTGCAGAAGTTGGTAAAGATCTTCTAGTTCTTCATCTTTGGTTTTAGTGGTTGGTGAGTACATTTAAAAAGTAATAATATTATCTGGTCTTCCTTGTAGGCATATAAATATTATCCTAGCACTGGCAACATTGCACTTTAGGATAGATCTTGAAATGTTCTTTTTGATAATTAATGTGACCCTCTTCCTGTCCAATTTGTCATTCTTAGCATAGTACACCATGTGATTGTCTGATTGGGAATGGCCAATACCTGTCCATTTCAGCTCACTAATGCCTAGGGTATCAATCTTTATGTGTTCCATTTCATTTTTGACAACTTTCAATTTTCCTCGATTCCTACTTCATACATTTCACACTGATTATTATTGAATGTTTGTAGCTATTTTCTCATTTTTAATTATGCCACAGTAGCAAATAAAGGTCCAGAAAGCTGTATTTCATCTACATCATTAAGGTCTGCTCTACTTTGAGGAGGCAGGTATTCCCCAATCATGTTTTGAATGCTTTCTAAGCTATGAGTTTTAACTCCTAGTGCTATATCAGACAATATTTCACTGCTATTCATAAATTTTTTTGTTAATATATCAGACAATGTTTCACTGCTATTCATAGGTTTTCAGTGGCTATTTTTTTTTCAAAAGTGGGTGACCTCATCCTTCTTTCCTGTCTTAGTATGGAAAATTCACTGAAACCTATACACCATGGGTGACCCAGTTGATATTTGAAATACCAGTTCCATAGCTTCCAGCTCACAGCAGTACACAGTCACCATGATAAACAAAGTGACATACAAATAGCAGGTCTTCTTCCTGGGAGGGACCAAAAAAAAAAAAAAAAGTCATTGCAGTTGAGTTGATTCTGACTCTCTAACTCATAGCAGCCCTATACAACATGATATAACTGTCCCACAGAGTTTCCAAGGTAGAAATTTTTTATGGAATCAAATTATCATGTATTTGTCCCACAGAGCAGCAGGTTGGTTCATACCACTGAATTTTCAATACCAGATATGCATTTTAACTACTAGGTCACGTGGACTTCTTTGGGAGGGCAGTGTAGTGTAACAAGCAGTGTTTAATATGCATTAAAACCCAAAACTAACTGTTAGCCTTTACTGTGGTATCAGGTTCTGTTCTCTAACCATCTGCGGAATTTCTAAGGGCAAGAACTTCTCGTGTAAGCACTGAGGAATTGTTATAGATGGAAGGAATGCATTTTTCCGGAAAATACAGTTTTGGAATGTAGCAAAGAATCTTGAATCATCACTTTGTAGTGGGGAGTTTGACAAATTTTTCAATCTCTCTGATCTTCAGTTTTCTCTCTATATCAAAACAGGATAAAAATATTTACTTGGCAGGTTTTATATAAAAATTAAACAAGAATGCACATGTAAAGCTTTTCCTACTGTGGTTGGCATGTACTGTGCATTCACAAATAACCATTTCCTCTACTTGTATTTCCTGTAAGAAGTATATACCATACCCTTCCTTTCCATGTAAATGTCTTCTCTTGGTGTCCCAAAATCCAAGACTAGACTCCAGACTCTGTGACTGTGTCAGGTATGTATTTTTCTATATCCATGTTACCTACTACCCACCTCCCTGGGTATCTTACCATTACCTATGGCAGAAATCTACAACAATATCCTGCAGTTCCCTTTGTCAGATAGATAGACCTATGTCCATTCCTATTATAGCATATAGCATTCTAATTATTGATTAGTATACTATCTGTTCTTTCCCAGCATTTCATTCACCTTCAAGCTTTGCCCTAAGGTCATGTCTCTTGTCCCACAATAATTAGCCCACCTTATTGTATCATATTTCAATATAAAATATACACTTTAATAAGGGATTAACAGGAGCTCTGGTGGCGTAATGCCTAAGGCATTTGACTGCTAACCAGAAGGCTGGCAGTGCAAACCCACCAGCCACTCCTCAGAAGGAAGGTTGGACAATCTACTTCCGTAGTGATACCACCATGGAACCCAAGGAAGGGTTGCTATGAGTTGGATCCAACTCTACAGCAGTGAGTTGTTGTTGTTGTTGTTTTTGTTTTTTTAAGGGTTTAACACTTTCCCCAGAGCCATTTTTCTTGGTCATTCTCTCCACTTAGGAATATAGCGTTTGCATTAAATACCACATGAACAGAATGTTTTGTGAGTTTTGAAGGGGTGAAAACTCATACTTTTAGCTGTTTTGGAGCACTAGCTCCAAAAGATTGGCATCTTTGTTTAAGACAATAGGTAAACAATATCCTTGAGATATTTGGAACTCAAAATGATGTAATCATGTCTAGGGACCAGATCAGTTTTATTTTCTATGTGCTTCTTAATCTGTTCAATTTGAATCTTTGCTGTTGCTTTTGTTGGTTGCTGGCAAGTTCTCTCTAGCTCATGGCAACCCAGGTGTCCAGAGTAGAAATGCCTCACAGAGTTTTCAGGAAGTCACCTTTTGAAAGCAAATCATAAGGTCTTACCTCAGAGAAGTCTCTGGGTGAGTTTGAAATATCAACCTCAGTAGTCCAGTACTTAATCATTTCTCCCACCTAGATTTCTCTATTTAAGTATTTAAAAAACCTTAATTCTACCATCATTTCTACAGAAAAGTCTAAATCAATGATATTCAAATTGAGAACTCATGTGATTTAGGATATATTTGCTACTGGATTGTGATTATATAAGTAACAATGTTGTGAGTATGCACTTAGAAACTTTTACAGTAATTTTGCATTGTCATGTCCTGCAAGTATGTGATTTTTTATTTTAGGAACATAGAAATCTAAGAGAGATTGAAAATTGAAATAAATAATTTCTCCTTGGGTTTCCAAGGTGATATCTCTATGGAAGCAGATTGCCCAGTCTTCCGTCCAAGGAGTGGCTGGTGGGTTTAAACCACCAGCCTTCTGGTTAGCAGTCAAATGCATTGGGCACTACCCCACCAGAGCTCCTAACAAAAATAATAATCAATAAATCCTAAATCTTTCATCACAGATTTTTTACATGCCATAGAAGTCCAATATCTCCTAACCCTGCATCTTTTCCTATCTCTGCTCTATATCTCCCAACCTAACACTTTTCTCCAACAATCCTATTTCACTGATAGCTTACAACATCTATTGGGAAACCATATCAACAGCAAGTGTAGCTGGTAACAGTATGAATTCTGGAGTCAGAAGACAAGGTTTAAGTTTCCACAGTTATTTACTGGCTGTGTGCCTTTACAAATTCTTTAGCATTGCATTAACAAAATACCACAGACCAGATGGCTTGAAACAAAAGAGACTCACAGTCTTTCTGTTCTGGAAAGTTGTTGTTGAGAGGAGTCACCTATTCAGATCCAAGTCATAGGACACTACATACAACAGAACAAAACACTACCTGATCCTGTGCTATCCTCACAAACATTGCTATATTTGATCCCATTATTGAAGCCATTGTGTCAAACCATCTCTTGAAGTGCTACCTTTTTTTGCTGACCTTCTATGTTACATGATGTCCTTATTCAGGAACTTGTCTCTCCTGATAAAATTTCCAAATACATGAGACCAATTTTTACCATCCTTGCTTCTGAGGAGTTTTCTGGCTGTACTTCTTCCAAGACAGATAAGTTCATTCTTCTCTCAGTTCATGGTGTATTCAAAATTCTTTACCAACATCATAATTCAAATGTATCAATGTTTCTTTGGTCTTATTCATTGTCTATTTATCACATACATATAAGGTGATTTGAAAAAGCAATGATTTGGACCAGGTATACCTTAGTCCCCAAAGTGGCATGTTTGCTTATTAACACTTTATATATCACTTGACTGCTGACCAGAAGGCTGGCAATTCAAATCCACCAGCCACTCCACTGAAGGAAGATGGGGCAATCTACTTTCATAGTGATGCTACCTCAGAAACCCAAGGAGGGTTCACTATGAGTTGGGTCTGACTCAACAGCACATAACAACAACAACAACAACTTTATATAGAGGCTTTTGCAGCAGATTTGCCCAATGTAATACATCATTTGATTCCTTGACCACTGCTTCCATGCATGTTGATTGTGGATCCAATAAAATGAAACCCATGACAACTTCAATATTTTCTCCATTTATCAGTTTATCATAATAATGTTTATTAGTCTGTTTGTGAGGATTTTTGTTTTCTTCATGTTGCAATGATATACATACTGATCATCAAGTGTGCTTCAAGACTTCTTCATTTTCAACAACCAAAATTGTTTCATCTAATATAATAGATTGTTGTTGTTGTTGTTGTTGTTATGTGCTGTCGAGTCAAACCTTTAATCCTGATGCTGTGTTCTTCTTCATATAGTTCAACTTCTTGGATGAATGTCTCAGAAAAAAAAAAAATTGAATATGTATGATTAAAGGGTACAACCCTAACACATACCTTTCTGGATTTTAAGCCATGCAGTATTTGTTTGTTCTGTTCAAATGTTCCTCTTGTTTGATATACCAGTTCCACATGAACACAATGAAGTGTTCTGGAATTTTCATTCTTTGAAATGGGATTCATGATGTATTATGATCCACATGATTGAAGGTCTTAGCATAGTCAATAAAGCACGTGTAAACATCTTTCTAGTGTTTTCTGCTTTCAGCCAAGTTCCATCTGATATCAGCAATGATATCGCTTGTTCCATGTCCTCTTTTGAATTTCTGGCAGTGTGCAGATGATGTACTGTTGTAACTTGTTTTGAATTATCTTCACAAAATTTAATTTGTGGGTTTATTGATGATTTTGTTCAATAAAATCCATATTATGTTATATTATCTTTAATTTGAAAGGGCACAAATATGAATCTCTTCTAGTCTATTGGTCAGGTAACTTGTCTTTCAAATTTCTTGGCATAATCTAGGGAGAGTTTCCAGCATTGAGGCCATTTGTTGAAACATCTTAATTTGTATTTCATTATTTCCTGGAGACTTGTTTTTCCCCATGCCTTCAGTTTAGCTTGGACTTCTCTCAGTACCACTGATTCTTAATCATATGCTACCTTCTGAAATGATTAAATGTTGACAAATTATTTTTGGTATAGTGATTCTGTTCTTTCCATCTTTTGGTACTTCATGCATTACTCAGTATTTTGTGCATAGAATCCTCCAATACCGCAACTTGAGGCTTGAATTTTTTCTTAGTTCTTTCAGCTTGAGAAATGTGAGCATGTTCTTCACTTTTGGTTTTCTAAGTAGATGTCTTTTCATATTTTGTTATATTTTATCTTCCCTAGTAGCCCTTGGAAATGTTTAGTTTAGCTCTTACATTTGGGCATATCTTTCACTTGCTTTTGATACTCCATATTCCAAGCATTTCAGAGTTTCTTTGGAGAGTACACATTGATCTTTCCTTTCTTTCGTGTCTTTTAAATGACCTCGTGCTATCACCATATATGATGTTCTAGATGTCATTGCACAAATTGTCTGATTTTCAATCATTATGTTCAGTATATCAAACCTATTCTTGAAGTGACCTCTAAACTCTGGTGGGAAATACTCAGTGTCATGCTTTGGCTCTTGTGGTTTCTTTAATTTTATTCAGCTTCAACTTGTATAGTTACATATGATCAATTGGCTTCTTTGCTCTCTTTCCACCAATGTAGTTGATTTGATTCCTCTGCATTCCTTCTGGAGACATCCAAGTGTATAATCACTGTTCATGTTGTTGTAAAAAGATATTTCAGTGAATAGGTCATTTGTCTCGAAAAATTGTATCATGTGGTCTCCAGAGTATCTCTATCACCAAGGCCATATTTTTCAGGTAATAATCGTCTTTTTTCCAACTTTTGCATTATAATAACTAGTTAATAACAATACATCTTATTTGCTTTTTTGATTAATTTCAGACTGGAGAAATTGACAAACATCTTCAATTTCTTCAACTTTGACATTTTAATTTGGTGCTTAAGTTTGAATAATAGTTATATTAACTGGCCTCCCTTTTAGTTGTATGAATGTTATTCTATCACTGACAGCATTGTTTTTCAGGATATATATCCTGAAATGTTCTTTTTGACAATTAATGCAATGCCATTCCTCTTCAATATATCATTTGTAGCATAGTAGATGATATGATTGCCCAATTCAGAAAAGTAAACTTGCACTTTTTTTTTTTTTTTTTTAATGAAAATAATTTACTCTATGTTTAACATCAGATGAAACTGCTCAGATTGCATGCTCCTTATGTCTATTCACCATTTTCTGCTGAGGTACTCTAGCCTTATGCTTCATTCTATTACTGTAGAGGGGTCTTGGCATAATTATAGATGGCTAGTGACTCAGTGCCTTTAGGTTTGGATGTTATGTAAACTTTGACAGTCTTGCTGAAGGAGGTGGTGCCCTTGATCCTAATTTACACTAAAATCCTAAAATCCAGGAGGTGTTTGGAATGTGTACATTGGAGTTGTAGGCCAGCAGCCACCTCACTTCCACCTGGCATGGTTCTGTCCTGGCAATGTGGGGAAGATACACTTAAGTGATGAATCAGTGCCTTCCTGGGCTACAATCTCAGAAATCTACTGGCTTAGAGTGGATCTTCTAAGCCTGGACCTCTGTATATAAGACATGGACCATTAAAGTGGTCTGAGAATCCTGCACATGTTCCATGGTTCCTTCAACACCCAGAGCCACTACCAATCCAGATGTGAACTGCAAAATCTTGTCAAATTACCCACTGGCTCACTAATGATGACTGAGGCTTTGTGGATCTGCTCTGGAACATAAAAGTGCAGAAAAATACTGTGCCTCAGCATTGTCTGTAGAATTTTGATCACTTCTACAGGTTTGTTGTAATGAGCCAGGGCATGTGGTCAATAATTTTGGCCACAATGCCATCTTGTATGTGTTATTATTATTTTTCCCCCCAAGGTTATAATGTCCATTTTTATTCTGACACATCTTTTTCTCTACTTGACAGTTGAACATGCCTTTTCTGACGGGTGGACAACAGGGGCCTATGGTTGCCTGCCCTCATACTTGTTACCTGGAAAACACACCTTATAGAAGAGTCCTGCACTGCAAGGGAACCATAGGCATTCCTCCAAGCCTCCCATTTTCAAATGTGACTCACCTAAATCTCAGACACCACACTGGCCAGCAGCTCCCCTTCTTGTCTCCTGCCACACTGCTAAGATCCTGCATAGCTGCCCTGCTTTACAGTGTAAAGTGCCTTTCTGAAATCACCTCAGGACAACATATTGTCAGTCTCACAACTGAGAAAGGTGGCACCTGTAGACGCTCCTCAGAATAGAAGGAGGAGCTCATGGAAGTCCCCAGGCTCTCAGACACTGGACCCTAGGACACACTCATTGCCTGTGGGAGGAGGGAATATATGATTGTCTTATTAAAAGAGTAGCATGATAGTTCTAGAAAGAGTGAAACATGGAAGTCAGAGAGTGGAACTGACCAAACTCAGATTATACAAGAGTTTCAGCTACTGAATGTGACAATGTCTGAATATATGGTATTACAATCACAGTATGTTTCTGAAGTATGAAGTAGGGCATGATTGTTAATTATGAGTTCAAATAACTGAAATACCAAAATGTATGCTTGCTGCAGCCCTTTCTAGCATCAAGACTAGTTTTTGACTACACTATTGGCTCATACCCAAGCATATTTGAATGGCCAGTATTGCAGACAGGAAAAGTGTTGCAGAGAGAACATTATCATGGAGATAACACCATGAAATGAAGGATGGTTACCTTCTAAAAAGCAAAAAGAAGAGCTCTGAAAGATGAAGAATGTTGAGTGATGGGGAAATAATATGCATGCTTTCTGGGGATTACAGTGTAAATAATTAGGATAAACTGTAAGTTGGGTTTTGGTAATGACTGATATGAGTAAGGAACAAGGAGAATACTGACTTCTGTGGACTTAGAACTGAGAGTGGCAACAAATTGGAGGGTAGTGCATATGGAGGGATGGATATTGGGATTTCCCTCTTGACTGCTACAGATGTAGACAAATAAAACCATTGCAGGTCAGTCCTCAAGTATGACACTTGTGGTTAATTTATGGGGAAGTGGGATGTTTTCTAATAAATCAAGTTCATTGACCACTGCAGATGGAGCTCAGAATACCTGTGTGTCTCTTTAAACAGTTGTAAAATGCCTAATATTTCTTAAAACACTGAGACCAATGATAATGTACAATTCCTGTGGATTTTTGCTGCTTATCTCAAAAGAAAAAAAAATAAAACATGATGTTTTACATGTTTGATTGCTTGCCATGGAATTTGACCCTAATTTTGTGCCAATTGTGAGCCAGGGAAACATGTAGGCAGTTAATTTAACTTAATCTCTTGCATCTTCATAGTAACCCTGGGCTATAAATTTTACCACTATATTCATTTATAGAAGTAGAAACTGAGATTTAAAAAAATAAATAAATAAAATATACTTTAATTATATTTCACAAAGTCACATAGCCAGTGAATAGCAGTCAGTATCTGGCCTCAGGAGTCTACTCTAGATGTATGCATAATCACTGTCCTACATTTTGTGATTCACAACCCACCAAATCAACTGCCATCGAGTGCAATCTGACTCATAGTGACATCTTCTTGAGTTTCCAAGGTGGTATCTCTATGGAAGTAGATGGCCCTATCTTTTTTCTGAGGGGTGGCTTGTGGATTTGAACCGTCAGCCTTCTGGTTTATAGTCAAATGCCTTAGGCACTACACCACCAGAGCTCCTTCCTTTCTCCTAGGAAAAACAAAATATTGAAAACATCATTAATTCCCAAGCCACATAGAACTAATTACTCTTTTTCCTGTACTTCTACTGCAAACAATTAGCACTTTTTTTAATGTACATCAGGCTTTTGCTTCTTTATCTACGTTTAGCCCCATCTGGTTGCAGAAGGTAAAAACTGGGGTACAAGCCTAGCTAGCCCTCACATATTCTATTCACGAGTCACAAAATTATTTTCAAAAGGTCCAGGTGCTTGTGTGTTTGTTGATTGATTAATTGCTAGAGTCAGCCTATGCTTACTTGAGCCCTTTTCCTCATCAAGACTAGTTTTCAACTACACTAATCCAAAGCTTTAGGAGCTTTGGTAGTGTACTGCCTAAAGCACTTGACTGCTAACCAGAAGGCCAGCAGTTCAAACCTACCAGCCACTCCTCGGAAGGAAGGTTGGACAATCTACTTCTGTAGTGATACTGCCTGGGAAACCCAAGGAGGGGTTGCTATGAGTTGGGTGCGACTCCATGGCACATGGCAACAACAATCTAAAGCTTTATATTGTGGCTGTACAAATAGCAAATAGCAAAGATCTAGTAGCAGTTGGGAAGTTCCTTCTTTAGTAGTGGATAAAATAAGGCTTTCTTTCTTTCTTTTTTTTTTATTAACTCCCTGACTTAATGCTTTGTTTACATGTGTGAATGTAATGCTTCAGCTTTCCTAATGAAATCCATTCTGCCTGGCCAAATTACATGACTTGACTTATTTTCAGAGTTCTGGTTTACATTTCATTCCTTCCGGGATCTGCAGGCTTGTTGTTGCGTGCTTGTTTTGTTTTCATTTTTTTTTTACTACTCAGCCAATACTAGTTAAATAACTTGAGAACTTTCTGCTTAGATTGTGTTCTATGTGAAATGGACCTCATGGACTTGTGCCACACACAGCCTGACTGCTCATTATCTGGACTGGCTCTTGCATAGGTGTGAATAGATTTACTTGGTTTATGATTCTGGCACCCATAATATGCAGAAGACTGCAATGATTGAGCAACATCTGCCACCATTTCCAAATATGTTTCCTACATCTAGAAGTCATGGGTATCAACTCCATCCTCTGAAGAACTAGAATTGTCCTTTTCTCTTAAGGATTTAAATTTCTGACACTTCCCTCATTAGTTTCCGCATGTCTTTGACAGTTAAAAACTAAGAAGCAAAATATTTCTATATAATTTAGAGAAAATGTTTCCACAGAATGAAAGCACAGCAGATGTAGCTTCTAAATATCTGGATTTATGTGCTTCCTCACATTTGATTTACCTATTGTCTTTCTCTCGAAGTAGATAGGTATTTTCTTTCCCTCTCTCTCTTCCTTCTCTTCTATTTTTTTTTTTTTTTTTAAATATTGGATCAGTTCCTTTCAACTCTCATTTATCCCATTTATTCCCCCTCTCTGTCAACACCCACATACACGCATGCACATGCACACATACACACACAGGTACATATATCCTCTTTGGAATCAATATTGGAAATGTCATGTGTGCTGTAGTTGAAATAAGAGCCAGCATTCAAACTCTGGTTCCCATATTGGTCACCATGTCTAGGCTCTTTCTGTGTACTGTATGGGAGACACTTCAAGAATTCCTAGAAATCACATGACCGGTCAGTCAGGGAAAAGATGCGATATTTAGGGAAAAGGTCAAGTTCTGTTATCACTCAACCGGAGTTCATTTCCATATATTTATTATTCATACATAGGAAAAAAGTTAAGTGTGCTCTTGACTTTTGTTGTTAGGATTTTTATCATTATCATAGCAATAGAATCCTTTTCTTTTATGTTTGATTTAATTGTTTTGATTCCTTTAGGAGTAAGCAAACACTTTGTGAAATTAAAGTTGTGTACAGAATTGTGAAAAATTTATTGTCTTGTACCCTAACATTCAGCTGTAATTAGTGACTTTTCATAGCATTGAGAATATTTTTTTTCCCTTTGGTGCCCTCATGGATAAAAAGACTCCAAGAAAATGTCATGTCGGTAAGAGATAGTCTAGAAATAATGAGGCAGCTGCTGCATAAACAAGCTTCTCTTAATCAAATATAATCTATGATGCCAAGAATGCAATAGGACTTGGAAAATACAGGATTGCAGAAACCTCATTGAGTTTAAATAAATGGGTCCTATATATAACTTTTTAACACATTTTAATAGCTTGTGTAATATTGTACCCTTTACATGCATAATCAAATATATGACAAAATTAAAAAAAAAAGTTATGATTAGTTAATCACAAAGTGTTAGTTGTGAATTAGAGTAGGTTTTGGAGCTACAAATCTATTTATTTCTTCATTATGTTTTGAAAAGAGGTAGTGTAAAAAGTCCTCTAATTTCAGAGGTAGATAAGGAAGATAGTCATAAGTCTAAAGCTAATTCCTATGCGGAGGTGATAAGATGTATCTCCACTTTCTAACCTTTTTATCAATCTGATACCAGCTGTCTCTCCCATGACACTCTCTACTTCTCATTGAGGTTCAATCATTCATTGCAATATCCACATAGGACTCACAGATCATATTTACAGTTTAGTGATTTATTAGGGAAGTAACAGAGTACAACTTCGTACCAGGATCAATAAGCTAAAACTCAGGATCAGGATTAGGAAGCAAGTAAACAAAATGTGGAAGGCTTCTGCAAGTGGAGAATAAATCCTCTCTTCTTCAGTGCAGGATAGCTCTCTCTGCCCTCTTGGCCATGTGAGCACCCTGGCCCTTCCTTCTGCTGTGCCTGACCCCTCTCAACCATGCAGTCCTCTCTCCATCCCTTCAATACTAGCCTCTGGGCATTGTACGTCCCCTCTCAGCCATGCAAACCTTTCTGCTTTTGGTCTCCCTGCCATGATCCTCTCCATTGTTAACCAACTCAGCTTATAGCCCGTGCAGCAACTTTGTTCAGCTCTCTTAGCTGCATTGCTAGCATATTTCTGCCATCATCACCATTTGCGGCAGGACCTCTTTCATGACTTTTTCCACTTGTGCTGCAGGTCCCCTTATATTTCTGTTGCTATAGGATCTTCAGCAGCGCCCCTTTTGGGCCTCTAGATGACTTCGGTGTTATAGCCTCTGACCGGTATTATAACACTTTTAGGAGATCCTTCATCTCCTTTTTGTCTGCTTCTTTTCTTTTCTTGTTTCTATTGTCTTTTCTCCTTTATGCTTCTTTTTCTAGTATTTTTCTAGAAGTTTTCCAAAACTTCTGTGGGTTTAGCAGCATAAGTAAGCAAATCCTTTATTAATTTCAAGGCATGTCCCTCTCTACAGGGCCACTTGTTGGCCAATCCCTCAGTGAACCATAGTAAATCAATCTGCATAATCTATAATTAATCAAATTGTATTGTCTATAGTATATTGACCAGTCCCTTCAAGGTGTGTAAAAGAGACAATTAAATAGCAGACTGTAGCCCCAGAGCAGACAAAAATTACCAAACCATCAAGTTGTATATTGCTTTCCCAGAAAACATCAGTCAACTTGGATGAAAGTAATATACCCTCTATGCTAGAAAACTAGGGCAAAGAAAATTTCACAGTACTTAGGGGGAAAATCTCTCAAGCTACTTTTCTGAAGCCAAGGAAAAAGGCCACATATATAGGAACTAATTTCACTACATATCATCTGTGGCAAGAGGCAGTGGAAAAACTCAATATCTTCAGCCAAAACCAGGCCAGGAGCTGATTGTGGAACAGACCATCAACTGCTCATATGCAAATTCAACTTGAAGTTAA
>NW_006922144.1:1586288-1590330 GCF_000298275.1 Orycteropus afer afer | reverse complement strand
GGCTGCAATGATGGGCTCAAGTATAGCAGGGATTGTGGGGCTGGCGCAGGATCTGGCAGTGTTTCATTCTGCTGTGCATGGGGTCGCTATGAGTCAGAAACTACTCGACGGCACTTAACAACAACAACATGATGCAAATTGTAAATCCTCATCATGTTATAGTGATGTAGAAAGCTTGATATGCGTATAAGAAAACATAAATATTTAAATAATCAGAAGTCCATTAACTTTGGGTTGTGATTCATGTATATGCACTCCACAGAATAAGGTTCTGCTTACAAATGAACATTATAACGATTAATATGTTCTTTCAATAATCTTTAAACACACACATACACACACAATAAGAAACAAACAAAATATGTATGAATCAACTCAATAGCAATAGGCAATGGGTTTACATTGAAAGTAATTTCTAAAATGTAAATGAAGTGATTAAAATAATCACACATTGTTTAAGGCTTTTTGATGGTCTATGTTCCCCCATGGACTTCTTATTTCTTTTCATTAGTCAGTCTCCACATTTATTGACCTACCCCTGCTATATGGTTACTGCTTACTTCATGTCACTTTTTAGATCAGAAATAAGCACTAGATTGTTGTGGATGCCATCAAGTTGTTCTGACTCATAGCAACCCCATGTGACACAGTAAAACTGCTTTTTAAGATTTTCTTGATTGTAATCTCCAGGAAGCCATATAACCAGGTTTGCCTTCCATGCAGCTACTGTGTTAACAGCCAAGGACTTAACTATTTACACCAGAGACAAGTTTGTGTTTATCACAAACTTTACATAATTCAAGAGAATTTTATGCTATATATTATTGGTCACCTTCTTATAAGGAGCAAATTATTTTATAAGATTTTCACTTTAGTGTTATTCTGAATATATATTTTCATCTGCCCATATTCTGAATTGTATTCTTTGAGCAGGACAGACACAGGCTGTTATTCTTCTAATACATTGCACAAGAGGATGCTCCACTTGTTTTTGTTGTTATGTGCCATGGAGTCAGCCCTGACTCATAGCGACCCCTCCTTGGGTTTCTGAGGCAGTATCACTATGGAAGTAAATTGCCCCATCTTCCTTCTGAGGAGTGGCTGGTGGGTTGAACCACCAGCCTTCTGGTTAGCAGTCAAGTGCCTTAGGCACTGTGCTACCAGAGCTCCCAATTATGAACCATTGGATCTACTTATATTTTCTACTGCCAAAACATCTTTTATCAGGACCCTTTCCACTGATTAGTTTGAAATGCCTGTCAGTAGAGTTGTAATCAAGTCAACAACTATTTCTGAGTGAGGCAGAAGATTCAGCACACTGAATAACGATAAGAATTTATCACATTTCACCCCCCAAGCAAGAATAGAATGAAAAATCCTTTTGTGTTTGCTGTAAACAAACAAACAAACAAGTAAGTGCTTTGGAAGGTATCTTGAATTACATTATTCCATTCCACTGATTTTTTTTTTTTTAATATTGCTATGAAAACTTTTGTTTCTCACAGTAAAATGTTATATGTTCCGTATTTGACAAAATGTCTGTGACTTGTCTTGCTCCTCCTTCCTTTTTTTATGGCATAAATTGCAACAATGATAAGAATCAAAATTAAGGGCCAAATACAGTAAAATTTACTCTTATCATAATTGTATTATTTTTTTCCCATTGGGTGTATTCATATTGTATTTGAATAACATAATTTTAGCTCTCATTTGTTTTCACCTACTTTAAATCCTTTCTGCATAGAGCTAATTGTGACTAAATTGAAAAAAAAAAAACATAAATAATGCCATGTATTAACAATAAATTTATATATGTGAAAATATTTTGCAGACAAATACCGAACCAAACTCACGGGCATTGAGTTAATTCTGACTCATAGTAACTGCCATTTGATTTTAAGGAAGGTGTTGTTGTTAGGTGCCATTGAGTCATCTCTGACTCATAGCCACCTTATGCACAGCAGAATGAAACGTTGCCCGGTCCTTTGTCAGCTCCACGATCCTTGCTATACCTGAGCCATCGTTGTAGCCATGGTGTCAATGCATCTTGTTAAGGGCCTCTCCCTCTTTCATTGATCCTCTCCTTTACTAAGAATGAAATCAAACTCTAGGGAATGGTCCTTTCTTACAACATGAGCAAAGTAAGTTAGATGAAGTCTGGCTATTCTCGCTTCCAACGAGCATTCCAGCTGCACTTCTTCTAGGATAGATTTGCTAGTTATTTTAGCAGTCCATGGTAATTTCAGCATTCTTCACCAGCATCACAACTCAAAAGCATCAATTCTTCTTCCATCTTCCTTATGCACTGTCCAGCTCTCACATGCATATGAGATGATTGAAAGTACCATTGCTTGTGTCAGCCACACCTTAGTCCTCAAGGAGATATCTTTGCTCTTCAGCACTTGAAGGAGGTCTCTGGCAGATGATTTAGCCAGTGCTATTGGTTGTCTGATATCTTGACTGCTACTTCCATTGGTGTTGATTATAGAACCAAGTAACATGAAGTCTTTGATAACTTCAAACTTTTCTCCATTTATTGTGATACCCATAAGTCCAGTTGTGAGTTTTTTTTTTTTTTTTCTTTATATTAAGGTATAATCTGTAGTGCAGACTATATTCTTCAATCTTCATCAATAAGTGCTTCAAACCATCTTCACTTTCAGCAAGCAAAGTTGTGTCATCAGTGTATCACAGATTGTAAATGAATCTTCCTCCAATACTGATGCCACATTATTCTTCATGTAGTCTAGGTTCTCGGATTATTTGCTCAGCATACAGACTGAATAAGTATGGTGAGAGGATATAACCCTGATGTACTCTCCTCTTGATTTTAAACCATGTGATGTTTGCATGACAGCCTCCTGGTCTATGTACATGTTCCTCATGAGCACAATTAAGTGTTCTGGAATTCGTATTCTTTTCAATATTATCCATATTTTGTTATGATCTACACAATTGACTGCTTTGGCATAATCAATAAAACACAAGTGAACATCTTTCTGGTATTCTTTGCTTTCAGCCAAGATCCATGTGACATCAGCAATGATTTCCCTTGTTCCACATCCCCTTCTGAATCCAGCTTGCATTTCTGGAAGCTGTCTGTCAATATACTGCTACAACTGTTTTTGAATTATCTTCAGTAAGATTTTACTTGTATGCAATATTAATGATATTGTTCAGCAATTTCCACAATCTGTGGGATCACCATTCTTTGGAATGGGTACAAATATGGATCTCTTCTTTTAGTTGACCAGGTTGCTCTCTTCCAACTATCCTAGCATGACTGAGTGACAGCCTCCAATACAGTATCCATTTGCTGAAACATCTCAATGGGTATTTCATCAATTCCTGGAATCTTGTTTTTGTGCTATTTCCTTCAGTGCAGCTTCGACTTCTTCCTTCAATACCATTGGTTCTTGATCATACACCACCTCCTGAAATGGCTGAACATAGACCTATTTGTTGGCACAGTGACTGTGTATATTCTTTCCATCTTCTTTTGATGTTTCCTGCATCATTCAATATTTTGTCCATAGAAACTTTCAATATTGCAACTCAAGGCTTAAAGTTTTTCCTCAGTTCTTTCAGCTTGAAAAATGTCGAGCATGTTCTTTCCTTTTGTTTTTCTAACTCCAGGTCTTTGCACATTTAAATGTAGTAATTGGCTTTGTCTTCTTTTTTTTTTTTTTTTGATTGTTGTTGTTGTTGATGATGAGGAGGAGTCTGATTATTGGAGGATTAAATTTGGAGTCATTTAACTGAAGACTTTGAAGAGACTGCAGTAACTTCTTATTACAGATTCAAGACCGATAAAGAAGAATCCTTCTTTGACTCAGCAGTTACTAAAACACAAACTTCTTTTTAGGAATAATGAGAATCTCTTCTTCTTCCAATATGATCTAGAAGATTAGCGAGAGTATTAGTTCTCTTTTTCTAAAGGTGATGGAAGTATCTTTCTTTACCATATCCTCTGCTGGTGTTATATAACAGTCACAAAGGAAGACATGTCCCATTGTATGATATAAGCAACAAGTTTTTGCCT
>NW_006922144.1:1574599-1575156 GCF_000298275.1 Orycteropus afer afer | reverse complement strand
TTAATTGGTTTCCCTTTTCTTTGTTGAAGAGGGTCTGTGCAATCCTTCTGCCTAGTCCGCCATCTTGCCCCGCCTCTGGCTTTGTCTTCTTGAGCTTCTCTTTGAAAGTTTCTGTTCAGGTCTTTTATCTTGTCATTTCTTACACACACACACACACACACACACATATATATTAATTGAGATTTGGGTGAACGTTTGCAGAGCAAATTCACTTTCCATACACCAGTTCACATACACTTTGTCTCATGACATTGGTCACAATTTACCACAATGCAACAGCTTCCCTCTCACTTCTTCCCCATATTTACCTATTAACTGCGTCTGTCCCTCCATGCACTCCTGCCCCATGAGCTGTCTCCCTGTGCATACAGAGTCCTTCTATTCTCCTCTTTTTCTTCTCTTCAAAATGTGTATCTACAAATCTTCAGCTTATCTGCCTGGCTTTTGTTTGGCCGGAAGCCACAGAAGTGGGTTTAATTCCAGATCTGAAGGGCAGCTAGGGATCATAATCTCAGTGGTTCCACCAGGCTCTATCAGACCCACAAACCTGGTCCTTT
>NW_006922144.1:1566747-1573706 GCF_000298275.1 Orycteropus afer afer | reverse complement strand
ACCTATCTTACAGTGTTCCCTCCCCTCCCCTCCCACCTCTGGTAACCAACGAAGAAAATTTCCTTCCATATATAAACCTTTCCGAGACTTTTGACAATAACACATTTGTACAATATTTGTCCTTCTGTGATTGATTTATTTCACTCAGCATAATGTCTTCGAAGTTCATCTCCTTTATATGATGTTGTGCAGATTCTACTTTATTCTTTAGGGTTGCATATTATTTCATTTTATGTATGTACCATAGTTTGGTTATCCATTGTTCTGCTGATGGGCACCTAGGTTGTTTCCATCTTTTTGCTATTGTAAATATGGCTGCACTACACATGGGCATACATGTATCTATTCTTGTCCCGACTCTCACTTCTTTAGGATATATACCTAGTATTGGAATGGCTGGGTAAAATGGTATTTCTAATTCCAACTTTTTAAGGAATCCTCATATTACTTTCCACAATGGTTGTATCATCTGACAGTCCCACCAGCAATATATGAGAGTCCCAATTTCTCCACATCCTTGCCATCATTTGTTATTTTCTGTCTTGTTGAACTTTGCTACTAGTGCTGAGAGAAGATGGTATCTCATTGTTGTTTTGATTTGCATCTCTCTAATGGCTAATGATCGTGGGCATTTCTTCATGTGTTTCTTGGCTGCCTGAATATCCTATTTGGTGAAGTATCTATTCACGTCTTCTACACATTTCTTAATTGGATTATTTGTCTTTTTGTTGTTGAGGAGTTGGAGTTTTCTATACATTATAGAGATAAGTCCCTTATCAGATATGTCATTGCCAAGTATTTTTTTTTCCCAATCTTTAGGTTATCTTTTGACTCTTTTGGATAAGTATTTGGAAGTACAACAAAAATTAATTTTTAGAAGGTCCCATTCATTTAATTGGGAGCTCTGGTAGCATAGTGGCTAAGGCATTTGGCTGCTAACCAGAAGGCTGGCGGTTCAAACCCACCAGCCACTCCTCGGAAAGAAGATGGGGCAGTCTACTTCCATAGTGATACTGCCTCAGAAACCCAAGGAGGGGTCGCTATGATTTGAGTCCGACTCCACGGCACCTAACAACAACAACAACAATTAATTTAGTTGATCTTCTGCTGTTTGTGCATTTTGGAATATGTTTGATAGTCTATTGTTGTTGCCATATATTGTTGTTGTTGTTGTAGCCCTTTAATTTGCCCCTAGTTTTTCCTTGAGGAACTTTATAGTTTTAAGTTTCACACTTAAGTTTTTGATCCACACTTCTTAAGTTTTTGTGTATAGTGTGAGGTATAGATCTTGTTTAATTTTTCTACAAATGGATATCCAGTTTTACAGCACCATTTATTAAACAAACAATCTCCCATTTAATGGATTTTGGCCCTTTGTCACATATTAGCTGACCATAAATCAATGGATTTATTTCTGGGTTCTCAATTCTATTCAATTGGTCTATGTGTCTGTCATTGTACCAATACAAAGGTATTTGACTACTTGACTATATAATAGGTTTTGAGATCTGGGGTTGTGAGTCCTTCTACTTTGTTCTTCTTCAATATTGCTTTAGTTATCCGAAGTCTCTTTCTTTTCCATAGAAAGTTAGTGATTGGTTTGTCCATATCCTTGATAGGAGGAACTCTGGTAGTGTAGTGCCTAAGCCACTTGACTGCTAACCAGAAGGCTGAAGGTTCAAATCCACCAGCCACTCCTTGGAAGGTTGAAAATCTACTTCCATAGTGATACCACCACAGAAATCCAAGGAGGGGTTGCTATGAGTCGGATATGATCTACTTCAGTGAATTTTTAGTAGTAGTATTATTGAAAATAGTATTGATTTCCTTATTTCTTTTTCCGCAGTCTCTTTGCTGGTGTGGAGGGATCCAACAGATTTTTGTATGTTGATCTTGTATCCGGCCACTATGCTAAATCTTTCAATAGGTTCCAGTAGAGTTTTACTGAGTATCTTGGGTTTTGGAGGTATGGGATCATATCATCAGCAAATAGGGATAGCTTGACTTCTTCCTTACCAATTCAGATGCTTTTGATTTCCCTTTCTTTCTTTGTTGCCCTAGCTAGGACTTCCAACACAATTTTGAATAGAAGTGGTGATAGAGAACATCCTTACCTGGTTCTTGTTTGCAAGGGGAATGGTTTCAGTTTCTCTCCATTGAGAATAATGTTGACTGTTGCTTTTGCATATATGCCCTTTATTATGTTGAGGAATGTCTCTTCTATTCCAATTTTTCTGAGAGTTATTTTATTTTTTAAAATCAGGAATTGGTGTTGGATTTTATCAAATGCCTTATCTGCACTGATTGATATGATGGTGGTTCATTTCCTTTGTTTTATTTATGTGCTGGATGACGTTGATTGTTTTTCCAATGTTGAACCATGCTTGCATGCTTGATATGAACCCCACTTGGTCATAGTGAATCATTTTCTTGATATGTTATTGGAATCTATTGGCTAGGATTTTGTTTAAGATTTTTGCATATATATTCATGAGGGATATCTGTCTGTAGTTTTTCTTTTGAGTGATGTCTTTGCCTGGTTTTAGTATCAAGATTGTGCTTCCTTCATAAAATGAATCAGGGAGGATTTCATCATTTTCTATGTTTTGGAACAGCTTGACTAGGATTGGTATCAGGTGTTCTCTGAATGTTTGGTAGGATTCACCAGTAAAGTCCCCTGGGCCAGGACTTATTTTTGTTTGTAATTTTTTTTTACCTGATCAGTTTCTTCTTTTGTTGTGGATCTGTTCAAATTTTCCACCTCAGTCTGTGTTAGTTTAGGTAAGTGGTGTGTTTCTAGATATCTATCCATTTCTTCTAGATTTTTTAATTTGATAGAGTACAGTCCTTCATAGTATCCTGATTATTATCCTCTTTATTTCTGTTGGTTCTGTGGTGATGTCACCCATCTTGATTCTTATTTGTGTTATTTGTATTCTCTACCTCTTTTGCTTTGTTAAATTTGCCAGTGATTTGTCAATTTTATTAATATTAAAATAAAAAACAAAGCAAAACAAAAAACTCTAGTCTTGGTGATTTTCTCTATTGTTTTTCTATTTTCTGTTTCACTGGATTCTATCAAATCTTTATTATTGCCTTTCTTCTGGTGACTGTAGGCTTTTTTTTTTTTGCTGCTTTTTTTCTAACTGTTGGAGATGTTGGGTTAAGGTGCTAATTTTGGCTCTTTTTCTTTTGTGAAGTGTACATTTATTGCTATAAATTGTCCTCTAATCACTGCTTTTGCTGTGTCCCAAAGATTTTAGTATGTTGTGTTTTCATTCTCATTTTATTCAAGGAATTTTTTAATTTCTGTTTTATTTCTTCCATGACCCAGTCATTTTTGACAAGGATGTTGTTGAATTTCCATGCATTTGTTCTTTTTCTGTTGATCTTCCTACATTGTTGATTTCTAATTTCATCGCATTGTTATCTGAGAAGATGTTCTGCAGTATTTCAAAGTTTTTAGACTAATTAAGGCTTTCTCTATGAACAGCATATGGTCTATCATAGAGAATGTTCCATACACACTGGAAAATAATGTATATTTTACTGTTGTTGGGTGAAGTGTTCTGTAGATGTCTATAAGGCAAACTTAGTGGATTGTATTGTTTAGCTCTTCTGCATCTTTGTTGAGTTTCTATCCAGTTGTTCTATCTTTGATTGAAAGTCGTGTATTAAGGTCTACCCCTATGACTGTGGTGTCATCTATTTGCATTTTCAGCTGTTTTAAAGTCTGATTTCTGTATTTGGGGACATTTTCACTGGGCCCATAGATATTTTTATGGTTATATCTTCTTGTTCAATTGATCCATTAATCATTTTATAATATCTTTCCTTGTCTCATATGGTGGTTTTTGTCTTAAGGTCAGTTTGATCAGAAATTAATATTAACACTCCTGCTCTTTTACAGTTGCCATTTTCTTGATATATCTTTTTCCAACCTTAGATTTTTAGTCTAATTTTGTCTTTGTCCCTAATGTGTGTCTTGTATAGACAGTATATTGATGTGTTATGTTTTTTAATCCAATCTGCAATTCTCCATCTTTTGAGTGATGCATTCAATCCATTGGGGTTTAGTGTAATTACCAACAAGTATGAATTTGTTGCTGTCATTTTTAAAATGTGCTTCTTCATTGTGTTTCTGCTGTCTTCGTTCCTTAAAATTTTATGTGCTGGGCATATTATTTTTATGAATTGTGTTATCATTTCCTTTGCTGTTGTTGTTTTAGTATTTGCTGAATATTTGTGCTTGTCCTCTTTTTTATTGTGATGTGAAATTTTATCATTTTTCTTTGATATTATTCTGAGATTTAGTTTAGACAGTGTATTCTATGTTGCAACTCTATTGACTTCCTCACCATTTAGAAGTTCTGCAACCACACTCTTTTTCCCTTTTTTTGGTTTTTGTTGTCTTTATTTGTCAATTGATGTCTCTATTTTCCTGTTTAGAATCTGGTAAGCTTATTTTACTATGGATAGTTCCTTAACTGTATTGGTTTCTAGCTTATGCCATCTTGTGTATTAATAATTCATTGCTGTTTGTATTATTGATACTCTGTTTTAAGTCCTCCCTTTCATATCTCTTGTAAAGTTGGTTTGGTTCTAACATATTCCCTTAATTTCTGCTTATCTGGAAATCTCCTAATTTCACCATCATATTTTATGGACAATTTTGCTGGAAATTTTTCTTGGAAAAATTTTTCTTGGAAATTTTTCTCTTTCAGGGTTTTATATATACTGTCCCACTGCATTCTTGTTTCATAGTTTCTGCTGAGAATTCAGAGCTTATTCTTATTGGTTGTCTTTTGTAAATTACTTTTTGTTTTTCCTATACTTCTTTTAGGGTTTTTTCTTTGTCTTTGGTTTTAATGAGTTTTATGATGATATATCTTGGTGATTTTCTTTTGAGGTCTATTCTGTTTGGGGTTCATTGGAATTCCTGAATGTATATATTTTCATCTTTCATCATATAAGGAAAGTTCTCTTTCAACAAATCTTGGACAATTTTCTCAGTGCTTTTCTTTTCCTCTTCCTTTTCTGGAATTCCAATGACATATAGCTTGTTCCATTTGATGGTATCCCACATGAACCTTAGGCTTTCTTCATTTTGTTTTGATCTTTTTTTTTTCTTTTTGATCCCTTTCCAAAGATATATTCAGGAATTTGCCATCAATCTCATTAAATCTTTCTTCCATTGATTCAATTTTATTCCTTTGCCCTTTCAGTGTGTTATTTATGTCTGAGCATTTAGTATTAATCTTCTGCTTCTCTATTTGTAGATTAGTATCATTTCTAATTTTTAATTTATTTTGTCATTCTGTTCTTGTATTTTCTTCTGAAGTTATTCTATGATTTTGTCTGTGTTTTCCGTAATTTTGTCAGTGTTTTCTTTGATCTGTCTCTCAATCCTTCGAAGATTCCTAAATACAATTCTTTTGAATTCTTTCTCAGGGAGTTCCAATGCTTCTTCTTTCTCAGGTATGTGTTCTGGTTTGCTCTCTTGTGTCTACCACTTTATCTTGCTTCTTTGTGTGGAATTTGGTGGTCTACTGTCTCAAGACATTGTGATATTATTGTTTTTAGATCTCTGTTAAGTGTTTGTGAAGAGCAGCTAAGGGTGAGTCAGGTTTTTCATTGGCAAGTTGTTGGAGAAGTAAGTGGAGCTGGAGGAGGTGCAGGTGTATCTGTGTTGCATGGGAATTGTTGCTGTCCCCCACTCCGTTAGAAAAAAACAACAATGAAAAAAAATAAAAAATGTAAAAGCAAGTGGACAAAAAACAAACCATGTAACCACATAGGAACAATCATCAAAAAAGAAAAAAAAAATAATAAAACACAATATCTGCAGAGATGATAATAATAAAAAAAAAAGGTAGAGTAGGAGAATAGTGAAGAAAAAAATGGGAGAAATTCAAAAAGAAAAACAAGGAATGGGGTTAATCATAAGAAAGAAAAAAAAAATGGGAACAAGGAGCAGGGAAGAGAGAAAAAGCTGAAAACTAGAACCTGGGAAGGGAAGAATAAAGAATAATAATAAAAAAGGACCCAAAAAAGGAAAAAAAAAATATATATATATATTTTAAAAAAGACAAAAACCAACACATTAAAAAAAAAAAAAAAGGAAAAAAGAAATATGGGTGGAGGGGGCAGGACACCCCTCCGTCTAAGCACACTGACTGGGGTCGAATTCCTGCTGGCCCAGAGTGTTTGTGGGAGTGAGTGATAGCTGCACCTCCATTCACTAATAAGTTGTGGAGTCTAAGAGTAACAAGGGGAATATCACATCTTCTAGTCATTTCTGTCCTCAATGTCTTTTTGGTTCCTGGCAAGTAGAGCATATTCTTAAGTCCCTGAAATCTTGAAGAATGCTGTCACTTTAAATATCCAAAATAGTCAAACTGTTTGTAAACATTCAAAATGGCTGCTCCCTTGAGACAGGCAAAATCCTTAGCTCAGCCTGCCTTCCTCTTTGCTGCTTCCCCTTTTATTCACCATCAGTGCACTCTTCCATGCATCCCCTAGCTAGCCTGGTTGATTTTTAGGTTAATTCTTATGTACTAACACCACTCAGCAATATCCAAGGTGCCTGTGGCATCAGGATTGTTGACAGACCACAGTTCTGTATATCTCATTTTTCAGTGTTTTCATGCACGTTCTTCTATTAGTTGGAGTTTAGTCCACTTTTATATCCTTCCCTTCAAAGCCCAAGGCTCCAGGATTATCTTCTGTTTGTGTATTAATTGGTTTCCCTTTTATTTTTTGAAGAGGGTCTGTGCAGTCTGTCTGCCTATTCCTACATCTTACCAGAACCTCCTCTTCTATTTGTTTTAGCTATTCTCCATTCAAGGGCAAATTTCAGAGTGCCTTCTCACATCTATTTTGGTCTTTTCTTCCTTTCCTGTCCTTTTAATGACCTCATGCTTTCTTCATCGATGATGTTCTTGATGTCATCCCATAAT
>NW_006922144.1:1549764-1566312 GCF_000298275.1 Orycteropus afer afer | reverse complement strand
AGACTGAAGAAGTTGGTAGAAATCTTCAGTTTCCTCTTCTTTGGCTTTGGTGGTTGGTGCATAAATTTGAATAATAAAAGCATTAACTGGTCTTCCTTGTAGGTATGTGCTTATTATTCTATTACTAACAGTGTTGTGAATGAGGACACATCTTGAAACATTCTTTTTGATTATGAGTACCACACCATTACTCTTCAATTTGTCATTCCCAATATAGTAGATCATATGGTTGTCTGATAAAAAATGGTCATTTCAGCCCACAAATTTCTAAGAGATCAATCTTTATGTGTTCTTTTCATTTTTGACAACTTTCAATTTTCCTAGATTCAAACTTTGTACATTCCATGTTCCAATAATTAATGCATATTTGCAGCAGTTTGTCCTCAGTTTGAGTCATGCAACATCAGCAAATGGAAGTCCCTAAAGCTTTACTTTTACCATATCATTAAGATTGGTTCTATTCTGATGAGGCAGCTCTTTCCCAGTCATATTTTGAGTGTCTTTGACCTAAGAGGCTCATCTTCTAACACTGTATTGGACAACGTTTCAGGACTATTCATAAAGTTGTCTAGTGATGTATCAGTCAGTGTTTCTCTGCTTCTCATAAGGTATTTCCTTGGCCAATTCTTTGAGAAGTGGATGGTCTCTTTCTTCTTCCAAGTCTGTCTCAGTCTGGAAGCTCCACTGAAACCTGTCCACCATATGCAACCTTGCTGGTGTTTGAAACACCAGTGACACAGCCTCCAGCCTCACAGTAACATGCAAGCCACCACAGTACAACAAAATGACAAGCAAGTTTATCTCCCTTAGCTGTTCCAAACCTCTTTGCCCTCCCCTTACATGGATCTGCCTGATGTCAGCCCTGGCTTTCCTTTTTCCTGCCTTGGGTGGAGTCTGTCTCCTTTCCCTTACCTTGGAAGTTTAAGGAAGTAAATTGTCCCATTTTCTCTCTGCAGAGTGGCTGGTGAATTTGTACCTCAAACATTCTGGTTAGCAATCAAATGCCTTAGGCAATGGTCAACCAGAGATCTTTTTGTAGAAAAATAGCTGTCCGTATTATTATTACAATCAAGACGTTTAACTATATAAACACATAAAATTGGGAAATATTTTAGAATATTGATTAATGAAACAGGTGTCTGATTTTATACTATCAAAAGATTTATGGAAAAACAAAACAAAACAAAACAAACTGTCGTGGTTTATTGTTAACTTTGGCATTTCAATGAAACATTTTGTTTAACACCCTCCAGGAAAAAAGTGAAAAAACTAACCTGAAGAACTGAAGGACATCTATCATAAACATACATTCCACATCAACAAAGACAAATGATGCAGCTGTGGAAGAGGATAAAGCATCATTTAGGGTGGCAATGTGATTTATCAAGGAATCCTGGTGGCACAATGGGTGTAAACTTTGCTGCTAATCGAAAGCAGGGAAAAAAGATATGACAATCTAGTCCCATAAAGATTACAACTGAAGAAACCTTACACGGCAGTTCTACTCTATCATATAGGCTTGCTACAAGTCAGAATATACTCATGGCACACAATAACAACATGTGATATATTATCCAAACCCTACACTCTTCATCTTTTTTATTTCTTAAGACAGGTATAATAGGAAGTTGTCGTAAGACAGAGTTTCCTAGAAAAACAGAACCGTTAAGATTATCTATCAATACCATCTACACCTAGCTATCAAAAGAAGTTTATTTTATGAAATTGATTCAAGCAATTGGTAGGGGCTGCTAAGTCCAAAATCAGTAGGTTAAAGTACAGGCTAGATTCCTGCAGCTTTGTGTTCCCCAAATCAATAGGTCAAGGTATGAGAAGGATGAAAAGTGAAGGTCTTCTGGGAAAAAAAAAAAAAAAATGAAGACATAATATAACCCTAGGGAAAACCCCTTTTTCAATATTAAGGTTTTCACGTTATTGAATGAAGCCTACTGAAGATATGGTGGAGAATCTGATTTCCTTAAGGCCAATAGATTTAATCACATGAAACTACTTTAAAACAACATCTAGACTAATTTATGACCAAATAACTAAGCACCCTAGCTTAACCAAAGGACTTCTGTGGTGCAGAGTTTAAGACATTTGGCTGTCAACCAAAGTGTTGATGGATGAAACACACCATCAGTTCAGTGGGAGAAAGATGATGCAGTTTGCTTCCATAAACATTTACAGCATTGGAAACACTTTGGGGCTCATTATTAGAGGGAATCAACTCAATGGCGGTGAGTTTCATTTGGTAATATCTTAGCCTACATGATACATACAATTGATTAACCATCACAGAAAGATTAAAATCACTTGCACTATGGAGACAGTGAGGAGCTCTGGTAGCGTAGTGCCTGAGACACTTGACTGCTAATCAGAAGGCTGGCAGTTCAAACCCACCAGCCACTCCTCAGAAGGAAGGTTGGACAATCTACTTTCATAGTGATACTGCCTCAGAAACCCAAGGAGGGGCCGCTATGAGTCAGGTCTGACTAGACGGCAAAAAACAACACCAACAAAATGGAGACAGTGAGGAGCCCTAGTGGTGGAGTGGTGAAGAGATTGGCTGTTAACCTGAAAATTCATTGATTCAAATCCACCAGCTGTTCAATAACAGAAAGATGAGGAAGTCTGTTTCCATAAAGATTTATAACCTTGGAAATTCTATGGGACCTGTTCTGCTTTTTCCTATAGTGTCACTATGAGATGGAATCAAATTAACAGCAATGGATCTGTTATATTTTTCTTTTAGTTTAAAATGATAGTAGGATGGAATTAGATCAAATGAGGTTTGACAGAGTTTGCAGTTAATGACTATTGGGAGGTAGGCTGAAAAGTGCTAAGAGCATACTCTCTGGAGTAACACATCTATTTGCATTACTTAAGAGCCTCAGTTTCTCCACCTATAGAATGGTAGACTGTGGTGTAATAGTAGCTTTTTTAGGATGAGGTTAAAATTAAAAGATGATGTCTCTAGAGCTTTACATTCACTGGCTCAAAACAAATATTCAGTAAGTGTGCTATTTTTTCCATATCCCTCCTTAGGATAAGCACATAAGGTAAATGACTGTGATAGGAAAAAAAAAAAAAAAAAGATAAGTTTCATTGGTAGTGTCTCTTAATTACCAGAAGTCAGGACTTGATCTGATAGTAAAAATACTATTTTCCAAAGTCAATTAGGTAAATTATTTTCTTCCCAGCTTCCTATAAATGTTATTGGTGCTAGGTCAGCAAAATGACTTTTTTTTAAGAGTCCATGGTGGACAAGATTTTATCATATGATATAAAGACTGCTGAGCAAAGCTCTGAAAATCCTTATCTTCTATGTCTTTTGTCCTCACTGCCCTTCTCATTTCCACTGATCCCTTTTTTGTGGTCCTCTTCCTTTTCAAGCCAGTAGGAAAAATCTTTCCATATTTTATCAGGGCTTTTCCAAGAACTGTGGTTTTGGTCCAGTAGTATAGATATGCATCTGATATGTGCAGGGCAAGATTACAAATGGAGACCACATAACATATGCATGAATATTTAAAAATTAAAACTCAGCTAAGAAACTTCAATGAAATACTCCTCTTACTATCCTGAGAGATATGCACTGATTAATTAAAGATCAATGTTCTGAGATCCTTAACCACTAGTTCATCTGCTACAAAAAGCTTGTTCATTGGTAGATATCTGTGCAATGGGCATCAGAACAAAAAGTACATCAGAACACAAAATGAAAAAGGACAGAGACCTTTAGCTCTACTTAGAAACCCTTCTGCATGAAAATATCTTCTATATTTATGCTAAGAGGGGGAAAATTGAGGTGCTAATCATTTGCTTTTCCCACCCCCAATTACCTCTATTCCTCAAGTTCTCCCTGCACTCTAGAAGTTTGCACTTATGAATGTTGATAGTGGCTCAAACCATAAACTTGCTTAATATTTGAATATGGCTAATTTTGCTTAGCAAATACTGTGAGGGTGGTGCAGGACCGAACACCATTCTGTTGTATATAGTTCTATTGTACATGTTGTTGTTGTTATGTGCCATTGAGTCAACCCTGACTCATAGTGACCCCTCCTTGGGTTTCTGAGGCAGTATCAGTACGGAAGTGATTCCGATCCTTCTGAGGAGTGGCTGGTGTGTTTGAACCACCAGTCTTCTGGTTATCAGTCAAGTGCCTTGTACATAGTCACTGTGAATCGGAGCCAACTCAGTGACAGTGAAAAACAGCAGCTTTAAATAAGGGAATCTCTTGGTGCAAATGCTTTATGTACTCAGCTTTTAACCAAAAGATTGGTGGTTAAGTCCAATCACAGATGGAATGGCAGAAAAGACTAGTGATCGATCTATTTCTGAAAAATCAGCCATTGAAAATCCTGTAAAATATAATTCTACTCTAACATATATGAGGTTGTTATTGTTAGTTGTGGCTAAATTCTATCTTGAAAGAGATTTGGAGATTCATACCCTGAGGCCTGAATTTGATAGTTTGTAAAGTAAACCTTCAGGATGTGCCAGTGTTAGTGCCAGTGCTGAGCGGCAGAGGAACATGTAAACTCTGGAATATGTTTATTCTTCATTTCCTGGTGTGGCAAGACTTAAAATAAGACATACCAGTTGCAAACATCTATTACAAATAGCATAGAATGTATGAAATATGAATCAAGAAACAGTGGAAGTTGTCAAAAATGAAATGGAATAATTGAAGTTCAATATCCTTGGCAAAAGTCAGCTAAATTGAACTAGTTAAAATCATCTTGCTTACTTTGGACAAGTCATCAGGAAAGACCAATCACTAGGAAAAGACATCATGTTTAGTAAAATTAAAATGAGGAAAACTCTCAAAGAGATAGGTTGACACAATAACCACCACACTGAAATCAAGCATAGCAATGATTATGAAAGTGTCCAAACCAAAAAATAAAAAAAAAAAAACTCACTGCCATCAAGTTGTTTCTGACTCACAGTGACCTGCTCTGGGTTTCTGAGGCAGTAAATCTTTATAGAAATAGATTACCCTGTCTTCTTTCCATGAAATGGCTAGTGGATTTGAACCACCAACATCCTGGTAGCAGTCAAATGCCTTAAGCACTACACCACCACAGATCTTTGTGAAAGTGTTCAGGACTAGGCTGTGGTTCATTCTGTTATACGTATATTAAAATGAATGGGAGTTATTTAAGGCAAAAAAAAATTTTTAGGATAATGTTCCTTTTTGAAACTGTATGTATGTGCAAATGATATGAAAATCTAAGGCACAGGCTCCAGGACAAAAACTACTGTTGACATGATTATTTTCTTTAACTAGAGCATTTTTCTTCTTCACAGAAGACTGAGCAGCTCAGTCTTACACTGAATGTGCAACAATCGTCCTTTTGGTATTGTGGCCTCATACAGAGTTAGGTCTTTTTTGTGAAACTGTTTTCTATACTCGTAGTGGTTTCCTTGGGGACTAATTATTCTCATTTGGGCCTAGCTTTCCTTAAAGCTCCTTAGTCTTTCAAACAGGTATATGTTTGAAACTTAACAATGACGCCTAGTCATGTCCACATCGTAATCTCTGGAATTTGTGAATCCTTTACTTTATATGCTAAGAAGAATTAAGATTACAGGTGATATTAAAGTTGTTAATAACACCTTCAAATAAGATCATCAGTTCACCTTCAAATAAGATCATCTTGTATGATCCATGTGGGCATAATGTATTACAAGTGTCCTTAAAAGTGCAAAAAAAAAAAGTATAAGAAAAGTTCTAAGTGATGTGATGCAATACTGAATTTGGAGATAACAAGGAAGGGTGTGAGGAGCCAGGAATGCAGATAGCCTCTAAAAGATGGAAAAGGCAAAGAAACACATTTTGCCCCAGAACTTCCTATAAAGAATTCAGCCTTACTGAAACCTTGATTCAGCCCAGTTATTTCTACATCAGAGTTGTGACAATAGGACCATCAAATAATTACAGGCACTCCTCAGAGACACTGCAGATTCAGTTCCAGACTATCACAATAAAGTAAACATCATTATAAAAGATGTCACATAATTTTTTGGTTTCCAGGTGCACATACAAGTTATATTTACACTATATTGTAGTCTACTAACTGTGCAATATCATTGTGCAAAACTTTGCAGTATTGTGAGAATTACCAAAATATGCCACAGAGACACAAAGTGAGAACATTTTAGAAAAAAAGGTGCTGATAGACTTGCTTAATGAACGGTGGACACATACTTTCAATTTGTGAAAAACACAATATCTGAGGAGTTCAGTAAAGTGAAGCACAATACAGTGAGTTATGCTTTTAATTTTTGCTGTTTTATGGCATTAAATTTGTTGTAATTTGTTATTATAGTGATAGAAAACTAACACAAAGTCTACATTCATATTGTTCCTCACAGTTCCTGGACTCCATGTGAATAGAGAGAAAGGAGTAGGCTAATGTTTTATGTGTCTCTGAACTGTGCTTTACAAGGAAATCATTTATTTATTTATTTATTTTCCCCAAATTCCCAGAGATTAGAGACAAATTATAGTAGTGGTATTCTTAATTCTAAAAGCTTTCTCACACATTTTTCTTTCAGTGCCTGTAACAATGCAAGAATGTGTAATATTTCTCAAAGTGAATAAATGCACTATACTATAAAATAAACCAGACACTGTTTAATAGGGTAACTATGAGTCAGAACTGACTCGATGCCACTTAACAACAACAACAACAAACAACTCTAAAATAGAATTGCATGCTATTTCCATGCAGATAAAACATCAAAGATTCCTTATAGCAATACCAATATTACTATGACATAATCAATTGGCCTTAACTTTGGAGACTTAGATTTGTATAAATATTAAATGCTTTGTACTTTTGGTCTTCAAATTTCTACAGAGAAATTTTTTATAAAATATTTGACAATTTATATATATATATATATATATATATAGTTCAAAAGGAGAGAATGGGTTAGCAGAGATGAAAATTAATAAAGAAAAAAGTGATAAGAAATACTGATTTATCATGAGACTCTATCTAAAGTTACTACAAGATTATAACCAACATTATAAACAGAAAGCATTAGGCTGTGATTATCCTATAGGAATATAGCATTGAAAAAGAAAGAAAGAAAGATAAAAAAAAAAAGGATTATTTAAACTTAAGAGATATGTGTAATCTCTATAGTCAAAATAATTTGCTGAGTCATGGAAATAGTAATGACGACGCTCATCATAGTGGTACTGGTTTTATTTCTTCACATTTTTCACTTTATGGAAAGTGCATATAAACCCATAGTGAATGACTCAGAAAATGAAAGAAAGTGCATTAAAATACTCATTTTGAGGTTAAAGGACATGGATTATGGTCTATAATCACTCTCTGCTTCTACATATTTCCTGGGATAATTGACATGATGCAACTAATGACTGTCCACCTCATTTTACTCTGAGCAATTAACGAACACCAGATGCTGACAAAGCATATGGTCTCAAAAGCACTAGTGTGCTCTCTAAATAAATGATCAAGCTTAGGGGTCAAGTGAGGATGAAAATGTTTTTGGCTGCTGATAGACATTTTCTCTGCTGCTCTCATCACAAAATTCTGCCAAGTATGAACTAGACAATGGATAGTCATATTCTTTATGATGCTACTTCAATCTGATCCTCATCTTCTTCTGTTATGATGAAAATATGTTTGGATATTATGATACTGGTTTGGTTAACTTGCTGAATTTTCAATACTAGAACAATTTTGAATTATTTTCTGCTCAAGCTTTACTAGTTCTATTAATTTTTTTTATAATGGATAATCATAATACATGAATAGGATTTTTAATCGACCTTATTTTTTGAAAACGTGATTAATTTAACTTAGAAAAGTTTTTTCAGAGTATTCTTGATGGTGACATTTTTATTTTAATTAGTCAAGAGTATGAAGATTTATTGCACATAAGTATTTTTAAATACTTGCATTTCAAAACAGTAAAATTAGTTAGCACCAGTTTTTCCAATATAGTCATAATATTAAAACCTGGATTCTAAGTATGGTACTTTGGGTTTTTGTTGTTGAATTTTATTTATTTATTTTCCAAGCACAAGAGAACACTATGTTCTAATTGAAACATATTCTGCCTTACAATAGTATCTGCTATGCTGTGCCACCCAGATCCACCTTTAGGATTAGAGAATTTATCTCTCCCTTTTCTGGAAATGCTGCAAGATGAAAATTTGCATTTGTCAGTATTTTCTGGAAATTGATTTTGGCTGAAAAGGGCTAATTTGTGTAATATTACACTTCTTTCATGGGGTAGCTCTTTTAAAATTTCTGGTCTATTAAGTGCTAAAAATATCCAACCTTTCATTAAACTAAGGAAAACTGTAATGATCTTTACCAGAGACAGAGCTCATTATGGTTGAGTTCTTTGTTGAGGATGAATTGCAGCCCAATTTCTCCATTGGTGCTAGCCAAAATCTGCTTTCTTTCTTTCCCTCGGGATGTTAATCCTGAAAACATACAGTAATAAACATCTTTTACATTTGTCTTCATTTTAGAGTCTTCTTCCTAAGGAAGAATTCATTCATTAATTTTATTGTGCTGATATTAAATATCTATTGTTTAATAATAGAATTACATTATGATGCTAAGGATTCCCTAAACTTTCTTAGAACTCTCTGACATCTTATAATATTGTCTCCAAAATCTGAGGAACTTGAATTCTGTCTCCATAGGAATGATATTAAAATCATTTATTGGAAAATTATATAGTTTTATTGTATAATTAATTTAAATATAATTGTTGTTGTTATGTGCCGTTGACTTAGACCGCACTCATAGTGACCCCTCCTTGGGTTTCCAAGGCAGTATCACTATGGAAGTAGGTTGCCCAACCTTTCTTCTGAGGAGTGGCTGGTGGGTTTGCACAGCCAGCCTTCTGGTTAGCAGTCAAGTGCTTTAGGCACTGTGCTACTGGAGCTCCAATTTAACTATGAACATGAAAAACTACAGTTCGTATTATGCAAGACTATTTCTACATTTAAAAAAAAAAAAAAAACACTCATCATGTTTTTCTGACATCTAGACATGAGAAAAAGGTATGTGTCATGATGCTATCCTTTCACCATTCTTAATTAATTTTTATGCTTAATTAATCTTTATTAATCCATGAAGCTGGAAGCTACAAAGAAAAACACAATATCACGATTGGAGAAAGGCACATTACCAACCGGTGATACGCATATGAAACAACCATCTTTGCTGAAAGTGAAAAAGATTTGTAGGACTTATTGATGCAGATCAAATACTATAGCCTTCATTATAGATTGCACCTCAACATGAAGAAAGCAAATATATGCTCACAATTGGACCCATAAGCTACATGAAAGAAAATGGAAAAACAATTGATTGTATCAAGTTTTTCTTTTTCCTTGGATCTAAATCAATAGCCATGGAAGTAACAGTCAGGAAGTCAAATGACACATTATATTTACAGATCTACTGCAAAAGATCTCTTCAAAGTTTTCAAAAGCAAATATATGTTCTTGAGGACTAAGCTTCCCCTGATCTAAGTCACGGTATTTTCAGTCACCTTATATGCATGCAAACGCTGGAAAATAAGGAACACTGACAATAAGGAATGTGCTCAACATTTCCCAAAGTGAAAGAACTGAAGAAAAAAATCAAGCCTCTAGTTGCAATATTGAAAGATTCTATGGATGATATATTTAATTATGCAGGAAACATCAAAAGAAGATGGAAGGAATAGAGAATACTGTACCAAAAAGACCTGGTCGATCTTCATCCATTTCAGGAGGTGGCATATGATCAAGAACCAATGGTATTGAAGGAAGAAATAGAAGTTGCACTGAAGGAATTGGTGAAGAACAAGGCTCCAAGAATTGATGGGATAGCCATTGAGATATTTCCACAAAGAGATGTCACACTGGAGGTACACACTCGGCTAAACCAAGAAATTTGGGAGATAGCTTCCTGGACAACTGATAAAATGAGATCCATATTTGTACCCATTACATAGAAAGGTGATCCCACAGAATGTGGGAATTATTGAGCAGTATCATTAATATCACATGCAAGTAAAATCTTACTTATGATAATTCAAAAATGTTTACAGTAGTATATTGACAGAGAGCTTCCAGAAATGCAAGCTGGGTTCAGAAGAGGACATTGAACAAGGGATATCATTGCTGATGTCAGATGGATCTTAGCTGAAAGCAAAGAATACCAGAAAGATGTTTACTTATGTGTTATTGACTATGCAAAAACATTCAATTGTATCAATCATAACAAATTGTGGATAACATTGAGAAGAATGGGAATTCCATAACCCTTGATTGTGCTCATCAGGAACCTGTACATAGACCATGAGGCTCTCATTCAAACAGAACAAGGGGATAGTGCATGGTTTAAAATCAGGAAGAGAGTGCATCAGTGTTGCATCCTTTCACCATACTTATTCAATCTCTATGCTGAGCAAATAATGTGAGAACCTGAACTATATGAAGAAGAACCTGGCATCAGGATTAGGGGAAGACTCATTAATAGCCTGTGATACACAGATGACACAATTTTGCTTGCTGAGAGTGAGGATGACTTGAAGCACTTGTTGATAAAGATTAAAGACTTCACTATGTAGTATGGATTACATCTCAATATAAAGAAATAAAAAATCCCCAAAACTGGACAAATAAACATCATCATTATTAAATGGTGAAAGGTTTGAAGTTGTCAAAGGTTTCATATTACTTGGTTCCACAATCAACACCTATGGAGGCAGCAGTCACAACATCAGACAACATATTGCACTGGGCAAATCTGCTGCAAAAGATCTTAAAAGTGCTGAAAAGCAAAGATGTCTCCTTGAAGACTAAGGTGCCCCTAACCCAAGCCATGGTATTTTCAATTGTGTCATAAGCATGAGAGAGCTGGACAATGAACAAGGAAGAATGAAGAAAAGTTCATACTTTTGAGTCGTGGTGCTGGTGAAAAGTGCTGAAAATATCACTGATTGCCAAAAGAACAAATCTGTCCTGGAAGAGGTGTAGCCAGAATGCTCCCTGGAAGTGAGAATGGCCAGACTTCGCTTCACCTGCTTTGGTCATATTGTCAGAAGGGATCATTCCCTGGAAGAGGATATCATACTTGGTAAAGTGAAAGGTCAGTGAAGAAGAGGAAGGCCCTCAATCAGATGGATTGACACAGTGGCTGTGGTGGTGGGCTATGGTATAACAAGGATTGTGAGGCTGGTGCAGGACCAGGCAGTGTTTCATTCTGTTGTACATGGGGTTGCTATAAGTTGGAACTGACTCGACAACACCTAGCAATAACAACAAAAACAAGGAAGACTTAAGAATCAATGCATTTGAATTATGAGGTTGGCAAAGAAAATTGACAATACCATAGACTACCAGAAGAATGAACAAATCAATCTTGGAAGAACAACAGACAGAAAAGTCCTCAGAGGCAAAAACAGTGAGACTTTGTGACACTTGCTTTGTAGATGTTATCAGGTAACCTACTGCACCACTTTGGTTGCTATCACAAAGGATCTGTACCTAGAGAAGGACATCATGCTTGGTAAGGTATAGGGTCAGCAAAATTGGAAGACCCTCAATGATATGGATTGACACACTGGCTGTAACAATGAGCTCAAATATGGCAAAGATGGTGAGGATGGTGCACGAGTGAGCAGTGTACCATTTTTATACGTAGGGTTTCCATGAGTTGGAACCAAATGATGATAACTAACAACAACAGACGTGAGGAACAAATTGGTCCCTGGTCCCCTTTCATGTATCAGTTCCCCCCACCACCACATTTGTTTTATGTATATTTTCAAATAGTTGTTTATTTTGCTTGTACTGTATTGTTCAAGAAATGTTCTAGATTCTGGTCTCCTCTAATTTCACCTGCAGTTAATAAAATCATGGTTTGACCTAACATGAGTATGCTTTTTGTTGAAATAATGCCACAGGGAGGTTAGGAGCAACAATTATTGATTAAAAAAAAAAAAAAACCTCAATGTCAACCCAAGCTCTGACACTTTTTCCCAGTGGGAAAGAGTATATGTTGCTTTATGTTTGGAAAAATTTCTTATCTGTAAAATAGGGATAATCATTGTATAGAAGTTGATTCAAATAATACATTTAGCCTTAACTAGAAAATGGAGGTGATTTTTCTAATGGAGAAGATTTCAGCCTTTTCTTTCTTTCTTTTCATTTTATCCTTAACCACCTCAGGTTAAGCACCATTATTTATTGTGGTCAGGAAACCTATGTTGTTTCCTTTTAATAATGGTATTCTACTTGCAGCACAACACTAATATACTCAGTTTCTTTGTGGCAGTAAGTGTTGAATTATGATGCTGTGATTCCTAAGTGTAATATCTATCTATCTATCTATCTATCTATCTATCTATCTATCTATCTATCTATTTATTTATCTATTTATCTATCTATCTATTTATCTATCTATCTATCTATTTATTTATTTTTAATATATGTCTGCTGTGTAAGACTGGCTTTTCTCTGGCTGATTTATTCAAGAATAAGACTTAGAATTCCTTGTCTAGCAAATAATGTTATCCTTATGCACATGCTAACAGGATCAGCAATCTAATCATTCACTTGCTCATCCTGGACTTTTTGTTACCACTTGCCTAGATTAAGTGACTGTTTGCCCTCTCTGTTCATCCTGACCTGATCTTCTTCATGGCGTCCTGATTTGTTCATGCTCTGCAGTGTAGGTGATTCTTTCGTCTTCTGTCTCTGCATACATGAAAACCACATGTATCTTATCTCTATTGTGTTAAATGGGAAATATCTGCAGAAAAATCTTTAGAAAGACACTATCTTTGGAGTCACATATTCCTCTATGTCTAATGTGCTCTCTCTCCTGTGGGATGAACCCCTGCCCACTTTCACCCATAAATAATGCAGGCATCACCTTAATGATTTTCTTCTATCACTTAAAAAGTAGACCAAATTTTAAGCTGATATTGAAAATATAGAACTCCCCCATCAATGTTTTTTTAGAGTATTCTAAAAAACTTTGAACATTTAATTGTTTGTAGGTATGAATTATGAATAATATAAAAAAATTGTAACTGATGAATAGTTATTTAACTTTTAGGTTAAGTTCTCAACATATTTGCTCCAAAAATCTGGATTTACTTCCCCTTTCTCCTTTCCATTAACATAATATCTGTGCCCCTTTTGAATATGTCTGTCTCTACCCCTCTATGTACTTAAATTTTGGATACTCTTTCTGAAGTAAAAGTTGTAGTAATGTGCAGGTACTTTTTAGTAAATAGATTCCTACATGCATATATTATAGAACTCACTGCCATGGAGTCGGATCCGACTCATCGTGACCCCTCCTTGGGTTTCCAAGGCAGTATCACTACTGAAGTAGATTGCCCAACCTTCCCTCCAAGGAGTGACTGGTGGGTTTGAACTGCCAGCATTCTGGTTAGCAGTCAAATGCTTTAGGCACTGCTCCACCACAGCAGTACACAAATCCTTTAATTCAGTTGTGTCAAAATAAGGAAATGAGCACAAGTATCTCAGATATAATGTGAAAAAAGGCATATGATCTTGGGGATCTGAAGTTGGCTTGAGAATCAATATTTTATTTGTATTTTGTTTAACTTTCCTTGGTATTGCTGACATAAAACGAAGTTTTATCAATGATTGGTCAAAACTGACTCCAATGGATGCCAATAAAAAAAAAAATAAAATAAAAACAAAAAACAGTACTACTTAACAGTTCTACTTTGACCTTCCTTCCTGCATATGCTTTCCATCTTTTGATCAATTTGACAGCTATTTCAATCACCTATCTCCAAAGCTTTCTTCATGATGCAGTTTGTTAACCACATTTATTTCTGATGCCCTGCAGCTCGTACTCTCATTCTCCAATCTTTACTGTACAACTGTAATCAACCATTATTTATGTGCCCAAGATCATACGGTTTGAACTTTTCAGGTAATCCATTCCCTAATCAAATAAATGAATCCATTAGTAGAACAGAAATAGAGAAAACTTGTGTAGATTTTGACACACATAGTGGGAGTTTAGTTTACTTATTTTTAAACGTCCTCTCATAGTTTACATTATTATTTTTACTTTACTGGGGAGATATTTTACTAATACTGGAAGAAGGCTTTATTATGTTATAGGAAAAATATTGAAACGTCATTTTGTGATAATAAAGTTTGATTTTGTTTATTTCAATGAAAAAGACAATACATATTCCACTCAGTAGAGTACTAATTGTAAATAAGGATGATGGTCTCTTTATGATAATGAATGGTTGAATTTATAGTGAGGGATTTTATGTGAATGTTGTTGTTGTTCTTTGGTGCTGTCCAGTTGGCTCTGACCCATAGCAACCCTACCTACAACAGAAAGAAACATAACCTGGTCCAATGCCAGCCTCACAATTCTTGCTATACCTGAGTCCATCGTTGCAGCCACTGTGATAACAATCTTGTTGATGGTCTTCTCCTTTTTCCTGACCTTCCACTTTACCAAGCATTATATACTTCTCCAGGGAATTATCTCTTCTGACAACATGACCAAAGCAGATGAGACAAAGTCTGGCCATTCTCCCTTCCAAAGAGCATTTTGGTAACACTTCTTCTGGGACAGATTTTTTTACTTCTTCTGGCAGTCCATGGTATTTTCAGTACTTTTTGCCAATACAACTCAAAAGCATCAACTCTTCTTGGTTCTTCCTTATTCATTGTCCAGTTTTCACATGCATATGAGGTCATTGAAAACACCATGGTTTGTGTTAGGTGCACCTTAGTGTTCAAAGAGACATCATTACTCTTCAGCACTTTAAACAGTTGTTTTGTAGCATATTTTCCCAGTGCAATATTTATCTGATGTTGTGATTGCTGCTTCCATTTATGTGGATTATGGAATCAGGTAGTATGAAATCTTTGACAACTTCAATCTTTTCTCCATTTATTGTGATGCTGATTATTGGTCCAGTTGTGAGTATTTTTGTTTTCTTTATGTTGAGTTGTAATCCTTACTGCAAAGTATAGTCTTTAAACTTCAAATCATATTCACTTTTAGTAAGCAAGTTTATCTTGTCTGCATATCTCAGGTTGTTAAGAGCCTTCCTCTAATCGTGACACCACATTCTTTTTTCATATAGTCTGACTACTCAGATTATTTGCTCAGCATACAGATTGAATAAGCATGGTGAAAGACTATAACCCTTATGCTCTCCCTTCTTGATTTTAAGCTGTGCGATATCCCCTTGTTCTGTTCAAACAACAGCTTCCTGGTCTATGTACAGATTCCTCATGAGTACAATTAAGTGTTTTGGAATTCCCATTTTTTCTCAATTTTGTCCATAATTTATTATGATCCACACAACAGAATGTCTTTGCATAGTCAGTAAAATACAAGTAAACATCTTTCTGGTATTCTTTGCTTTCATCCAAGATCCATCTGACATCAGCAATGATATCTCTTGTTCCACATCCTCTTCTGCATGTAGCTTGCATTTCTGAAAACTCCCTGTCAGTACAATGCTGCAACTATTTTTGAATTATCTTCAGCAAGATATACTTGTGGATATTAATAATATTGTTTGATAATTTCCACATTCTGTTCAATAACCTTTCTTAGGAATGGATACAAAAATGGATATCTTCCAGTCAGTTAGCCAGGTAGCTGTCTTCCAAATTTGTTGGCAAAGATGAGTAAGTGCCCCCAGCACCGCACCCATTTGATGAAACATCTCGATGGGTATTCCATGAATTCCTGGAGCCTTGTTTTTCACCAACTCCTTCAATGGAACTTCAACTCCTTCCTTCAATACCATTGGTTCTTCATCATACATCACCTCCAGAAATGGATGAACATCAACCAATTCTTTTTGGTATGGTGATTCTGTGTATTCCTTCCATCTTCTTTTGATATCCCTTGCGTTATTCCATATTGTACAAGTAGGATCTTTCAATATTGTAATATGAGGCTTGAATTTTGTCTTCTGTTCTTTCAGCTTGAGAAAAGCAGAATGTTCTTCTCTTTCAGTTTTCTAACTCCAAGTCTTTTTATAATAATTGACTTTTACTTCTCGAGCTGCTCTTTGAAATTTTCTGTTCAGCTCTTTTATCTTGTCATTTCTTCCATTTGCTTTAGGCACTCTCCATTGAAGGGCAAGTTTCGAGTCTCTTCTGACATTCATTTTGTCTTTTCTTCCTTGTCCGTCCTTTTACTGAACTTTTGCTTTCTTCATGAAGGATGTTTTTGTTGTCATCGCACATTTCATTTGTTTTTTCAGTCATTGGTATTCAATGCATCAAATCTATTCTTCAGATGGTCTCTAAAATCAGGTAGGTATAATCAAGTTCATATTTTGGTGCTCATGGACTTCTTTTAATTGTCTTTAGCTTCAACTTTTACTTGCTTATGTGCACTTGACGGTTTGTTCCATGGTCAGCTCATGGCTTTCTTTTGGCTGACAATATTAATTTTCTCCATCATCTCTTCCCACATATTTAATCAGTCTGATTCCTGTGTACTCCAT
>NW_006922144.1:1525274-1545013 GCF_000298275.1 Orycteropus afer afer | reverse complement strand
TCCAAGATTATCTTCTGTGTCTGTGTTAATTGGTTTCCCTTTTCTTTGTTGAAGAGTGTCTTTGCATTCTTTGTGCCTAGTCCGCCATCTTGCTGGAACTCTCCATTTCATTTATTTAAAACTTCCAATTTTCCTAGATTTATATTTTGTACATTCAATGTAAAGATGTTTAATGAATATTTGCAGCTGTTTCTTCTCATTGTGATTCATGCCACACCAGCAAATTGAGATTCTAAAAGCTTTGCTCCATCCTTGCCATTATTGTTGATTCTACTTTGAGGAGGAAGCTCTTCTCCAGTGATATTTTGAGTGTTTTCTGACTTGAGGGGCTCATCTTCTGACACTATGTCAGACAAAATTTCAGGGCTATTCATAAAAATTTCCAGTAATAGACAGTGTTTTACTATTCATCAGGTTTTCACTGGCCAATTCTTTGACAAGTGAATGGCCCCTTCCTTCTTCTATGTCTTTCTTAGTCCGGGAGCTCCTCCGAAACCTGTCCACCATGGGTAACCATGTTGGGATTCGAAGTACTGGTGACAAAATCTCCAGCCTCACAACAACAAGCTGTATGTGGATAGTTTTGCCAAGTTATGAGCATCTGTTTTCTCCCCAACATAAATCAAGCTATCAATTTTGTCTATAGTTCAAAAAGGTTTTTATTGCACAGATACCCACAGAAGATAGTGACAAATATACTATTATGGGGAGCTCTGGTAGCATAGTGGCTAAGGCACTTGATTTCTAACCAAAAGGCTGGCGGTTCAAACTCACCAGCCACTCCTCGGAAGGAAGATGGTAGTGATACTGCCTCAGAAACCCAAGGAGGGGTTGCTATGAGTCAGGTCCGACTTGATGGCACATAACAACAACAACAACATACTATTATGAGCATTCACTAAGAGGAGCATCGTAACCATGTATGAGGGTTTACTTGTTCAGTGATTATATACTCTTAAGTAAAGAATACTCCGTTAAATTCTCCAAAACTCATTTATTATTTTTTTCCAGAATTAACAGCATATTATCAAAAGTTTGTTTTAGCATATGACACATGAAATTTGTTTGTCTCTTTTCTTTATATAACCAGTTCACACAGTGCAACACATTCCAGATGTTACATTCAATACTTTGTCCTTTTCACTTATGGCCATTTCACCTGCAAAATCAGTTTTAAAGTGGACTCAAAATATATGCATTATTTTTCAAAACACATAGCAGAATATCAGGTAATACAGATATTTCCACTCCTTAAAGTAGTATATCATCCTTTTTAGTTTAGTTTGCTGGAGGGGTTTTAATTATTGGAATACTACATCTGGGGATATATGTACCAAAGGAAAAGGTAGCAAAGAAGGTTTCTACTTTTATATTTATATTTTATGCCTACGAGTATTCTTTGTTTTCTCTGACAACAGTAAGAAAGATTGTTTTTCTTTTGTAGTGTTTTATTAAGGCTTTTTAAAAAGCTTAATGTAGAGTCCATTAAATTCCTAATTTAAATGATGGTTTAATTATCTCTAATAAAAGCTCATTGTCAGTGAAAATTAATATTTATTTGCCTCATACAAGCATTTAATCTTCATTTTTTTGTGTTCCCTGTGAGTTAATAGGGATACTGATGAGAGAAAAAAAAAATTATAACTTGAAAAACTCAAAATTTCACAAAATTTTAAATAAGTTTTTCCTTTGGTTCTGTTACCTCTAACTATCAGAAATAATAATAATAACAAGAGAAGTAAATGACATATATTAAAGTTAATTCTATAGGAAGAGTGTTGTCTCTCTACATTTTTTTAATGTTGCTGTTGAGAACATCCACGATTTATACATGTACAATTCAGTGACATTAATAACATTCTGTGAGTTGTGCAACCATTCTCATTATCTTTTTCTGAGTTGTTCTTATTCCATTTAACACAAAATTACCCCTCCCTAAGGTATTTATCTAATCTTTAGAGTTGCAAATGTCTCTCTGATGTCATATAGCTATATAGTTCTTACAGGAGAATAATGTTTGAGGCAGATAGTTTTACTAGGTAATCTAAAATGTTTCACTTTAAAAATAAGTCAGGGGATATTTATGGCTTAAGATCTAAAGATTATCTTAGAGCAACAGATAATGAGGTTCACCTAGCCTCCACAGCTCCAGAAATTCTGTATTCCAGGAGAACTTTAAATTCTGTTCATCTTTTTTCCCCTTTTGATCACAATGCTTCTATAGAATCTTTGATCAAAATGTAAATGCAGTCAATAAGATGTACCTCTGTAAAAAGTTGAGTTGGCAAAAATGTGTGATAAATAATTATAACAAAAACAAAGTGTGACTTTGGAGATTGCTTTTGTACAACCAAACAAATTCATCAGATTTTTTTTTTTTTAGTTTGTAGATTTACGGTCCATGGCTTCATGGAATAGCCCATTTAACTGGCATAATAATGTGTTTTTTGCTTCTGTTCTACTACATAATTTTCATTTATTTATTTTCAATGTTCTAGGAGACAATTTGTGTACAAATATATATCTCATTGGAGCAGAAGGAGGGACGGTAGTATTTATGAGATCCAGAAACAATTAACTTGGGAAAGCGTGAACAAAGGAATATTTTAAGAAGCAATCAATGATGAAATAGCCCCTTTTTATTGTAGTAAAATATACATAACATAAATTTACTATGTTAGTAATTTTCTAAGTGTAAAATTCAGTGGCATTAGGTAGATGCCACTACCTAATTCAGTAATTCAACCAGATTCAGAAGAAGACATGGAACAAGGAATATCATTTCTGATGTCAGATGGATCTTGGTTGAAAGCAGAAAATAACATATGTTTACCTATGTTGTATTGACTGTGCAAAGCCATTCAACTAAGTGGATCATAACATATTATAGATAACAATTCAAAGAATAGGTATGACACAAAAATTCCTTGTGCTCATGTGGACCCTGTACATAGACAAAGAAAAATCTTTCAAACAGAACAATGGAACTGTATGACTTAAAATGGGGGAAAAAAGTGCATGGCTTTTGAATTCTGTTCAGCAGAATTTTACTTGTATGTGATAATATTGTTTGATACTTTTTGCATTCTATTTGATTACCTTTTTTGAAATGGACATGAGTAGTACACTGAGAATTCTTAATTATAAGGAGAACGTAAAATACGTCACAAGGAAAGGAAGGAGTTTGGGATACTGGGAAATGAAAGCTATTTTTTTAATAGATATTATTTATATATAAAGATGGAAAATATGTAATAAGATTTTGTAATAGCATTAGATTTTTGAATAGCATTTGTTATGCAGTTTAGAGAATAGAGGGAGTTATTTCTCCAAAACTATATGTACTTTCTTTGGATATATGATCAGTTCTTAATGTAATCATATTCCCATGGGTTATTTTCACCTGATAGTGAGAAATCAATTATTATTTATACAGAAGTAGAATACTATGAACCTCAATTACTTTCATTCTCATTTATTAAATCTGGTCTGAAATTATAGACCTCCAATTCACATCCAATATTTTCTTAAATTTTCATTGTGATTTGGGTGAAGATTTACAGAGCAAATTCACTTTCTATACACCAGTTCACATATACTTTGTCTTATGTCATTGACCACAATTTACCACAATGCAACAGCTCCCCTCCCTCTTCTTCCCCACAGTTACCACTTCCCAGTGTCCATCCCTCCATACTCTCCTGCCCCCTGAGCTGTCTCCCTGTGCATAAGCAGCCCTTCCTTCTCCCATGATTGTTCTCTCCAGGGCGTGTGTCTACTTGAGGTAAATGTTTAACTCACATGCCTGTACTTTGTTTGGCTGGAAAGGACAGGTGTGGGTTCAATTCCAGAACTGAAGGACAGCTAGGGGCCATAATCTCAGTGGTTCCACCAGGCTCCACTTTGGTTCCAGCAAACCTGGTCCCAACCATCTTTTTTTTTTTTTTTTTTTCCCTCCAAATGATTTTGAGTTTTGTTCCACATTTTTCTCCCTCTCTATCCAGCATCTCCTACATCCTTTCCAGGTGGATGACAGTGGTAGCCAGGCACCATCTAGTTCTTCTGGTCTCATAGTTGTATCGGTTGCAGATCGGATGGCGTACCAGTCCCTAGGACTGATTGTTTCCATGAATTTTGGTTTTCTTCTTTTTTCTTTGCTCTGGATGAGGAGAGACCCATCGTTGCATCTAGATGGCAGCTTGCTAGCTTTTAAGATCCCAGTCACTACTTGCCAAAGAAGGAGGTGGAACAATGTTTTGTATAGTATGTTATGCCAATTGAGCTTGATGTCCCCTGTGATTATGGTCCCAAGCCCGCAGGATCAACTACTCAGTCGCTCTGGGTAGCTGGCTGTGACCAAGCAGTGACCACAACCTTACCCCTTGTCAGCTTTACTATACACCTGGGGATTCTGATCATTCACATAAACTTATAGGACCACTGTCTGCCAACCCTATATATGATCTTGGATACACTCTTTCTTTCATAGACATACCAAATTGTTTAGCCTGTCCACCTATCTATCCATCCATATACCCATGTTTGCCTTCACTGAGAACTCAGTACTGCATATGCAAAAGGGTTCATATTTGTTGTCTGTACTTCCCATGTACCTCTCTATGTCTTTCTTATCCTCAATGCTGCAGCATTTTTGGCACATCTTAGTGACATCATTTATTTTGGTTAAGCTATGATCATTAAGCCACATTCTGTGCTGCTTTTTCCACCAACAAAAATAACAAGTATGTATAATTTGGAGACTGTATCCCCTCCCCATCTCATGCTGATAACCACCAATGAACACTGGTCTCTGAATATATATCTATCTTTCTCTTTTAATAAAGGTAGGATCATAAAATATTTGTCTTTATATGATCGAGTTATAGATCTTTCTCCCTAGTCTTTCTTATCCTGAAAGTTCTGCTGAAACCAGTCCAACAAAGATGACCTTATTAGTATTTGAAACAATGGTGACATAGCTCCCAGAATCATAGCAATTTGCAAGCCACTGCAATATGACAAACTGGTGAAAATCAGGATGTTTCTTATAAGTACAACCATAATGCTCTAGAATGCAAAATTCAATGAAAATGTTCTGTAGAAGTGAGGAAAGATAGATGGTAAACTTCAACTCTTTAACTTTGGACATACCATCAGGAAATATAATTAGAAAAGGGCATCATGTTTGGTAAATTAAAGGGTCAATGAAAATAGGAGAAACCCTCACTGAGATGGATTCATACAGAAGCTACAACAATGGACTCAAACACACCGATGTTCATGAAGAAGATTCAGAACTAGTCAATGTTTCTGTTATACATAAAGCTACCCTGAGTCACAGCCAACTGGAGGACAAATAACAATAATAACATATAATTGGAGCCAACTTAAAGAAGCCAACGAGAGTCTAATTAAGGTGGCTCTTTCCAACTCTATTTCTGTAATATTAGGTATATTCACAATATGGAAAACTGCAAAAAAAGTACAAATCAAAGGTTTATGCTTAATTTAATTTTTCTTCGAGACACAATTTTTTATATTATCAACATGTCATTGTACAATAATATTCAATAAGAAATCTTAGATAAAAAGAGGAATGTAGGCCCAAATACCTTTATAAAATCCCAAGGAAAAACAGTACTGCCTAAGACATTTGACTGCTAACTGGAAGGTTGTTGATTCAAACCCACCAGCTACTCTGCAAAAGGAAGACTGGCCAATCTACTTCCATAAAGATTTACTGCTTCAGAAACCCAAAATTGTTGCTATGAGTCAGAGTCGACTGGATGGCAGTGACTTTGTTTTTGTTTAAGAGTTTTGTACATTTATTTACTCATAAATACATGAAGAAAACACATCGCCAGTCAGTGTAGTACCTATCTCATGAGATGGGTACATTCAATATAGCATTTTTTTTATGCAAGGAAAACAAAATTGCACTTATATTATCTTTCTCAAAATAAAATGTTTACCAATGAAAATTTTTCTCTAGCAGTATAATATTTCTGAAGCTATGGTTTGTTAATTAATTTAAAACTATGAATTCTAAAACCATGACTACATTTTAAAACCTTCTGACTGGTACTCTGATATAAAACACTTTCTAGAAATTACCATTTAATCTGAGTTCAGGTTTATATAAGTTTTGTGGAACATCTTCTCCACTGAGCATCCTTGACTATTGCACCTCAGAATTCAGGTGAAGATAGGGAAGGTACCATCTACCAGGACAAGTCACTGAGTTATGGCAGGAGCTAAGAATTGTTCTCTCCCTTACAGATTTTCCTCCAACATACTTGGAGGATCAGGAGTAATTTGAGATGATTGTGGCATTAAATGAACAGATACATAAGAAAGTCTTGGAGAAATTTTGACTGTGTAATTGTAAACCAGTTTTAAGCCAACATTTCCATTTTAGAGATTTTACTCTACTGTTCACCTACTGTTCAAAAAAATTAGTTCAGTGATATCTAGGAGAAGAGGAAGGAAATTAGAACATTATAAAGTATAAACTATTATTTTCCAAGGATGTTTTCCTGCTATTTCCAAATAAAGCACATGAGAGGAAAAGGCTTTAAGACAAACTTGAAAATGTTTGGACTTTTTTTTTTTTTTTTTCGCTAGAAGTAAAATCTCCTATACCATATTAGTTTTGTCTCAAACTAAGTGTGTCATTGTCATCGAGTCAATTCTGACTCATGGTGACCCCATATGTTACAAAACTTCCTAGGGTTTTCTTGGCTATAATCTGAATGGAAACAGATTGTTGTACTTTCTCTTCTGCACTACTGCTGGGTGGGTTAGTACCTCTAGCCTTTGGGTTGGAAGTTGAGTGCAAACCGTTTGCACCACTTAGAGACTTATATATTATAAAGATGGATTAGATGAAAATGAATCTACATCAAGGGATAAGAATTATCTGCTACTTACTGTTCAGTTAACCTAAGAGTAATTATTATATTCCTGCAGACACTGTTTGCTATTTCTGCTGCATTGTAGTCAGTTAGGCAATTGACTGATACTTAATTTGGTTGAGAAAGGGCACAACAGTTTAGCAAGTTAAAAATATTTAGAGTAAATGAAAATAAACAATGAGAAACAAAATGAATGTATAAAAAATATGTATCATTTGAAATTGTCAGTTTAACTCTGAAACTACATTTAATATTTTTCAGTAAATACTTCATATTTCAGTAAAGATTTTATATTTACTTCAAACTAGTATATATTTTTTCAAAACTTGTAGTATATTTTCTAATGCAAGTTTTCTAGCTTATTATTGTTACCTTTATTATTATTGTATTTAATAAGAAAGATAGCTACAGTCAAATTTTCTAAGGATCTCGTTTTGTGTCTCAGTGTTAATAATTTAGGCATATTGCTTTCATGTATTAAGGATACACCATTTGCTTGCACTTATTTATCTTGGGTAGTGCCCAAGGCATTTGACTGCTAACCAGAAGGCTGGTGGTTCAAACCAACCAGCCACTCCTTGGAAGGAAGTTTGGGCAATCTGCCCCATGGAAATACCACCTCGGAAACCCAAGGAGGGCTTGCTGAGTGATGATGAACTAAACAGCAGTGAGGTTTTTTTTTTTTTTTTTTTTTTTTAATCTGCACATGTTTCACTAATCCATCTAATACTTGAAGCCCTTTTAACCTACTTTACCATGTGTGACAGAAATTTTCTACCTTTGATATGAAAATCCAGACAATATGACTTTTAATGTAACATTTCCTGGAACACTGTTTAATTTTGAACCACATGGGTTTTATAATTTAAAATTATTTTCTAAATTCTATAAGGATGGATTATATTTGCTTTCCAGTGTTGTATTTTTAAAAATTCTCTGAAGTTTTTCATGAAAATTTTCATTTTAAAATAAATTTTTTCCCCTAATCTCTCAACTCAACTTACTGCCATAGAGTCAATTTGACTCATAACGACCTCTCCTTGGTTTTCTGAGGTGGAATCTCTACAAAAATAGATTGCCCAATCTTCCTTCTGAGGAGTAGCTGGTGGGTTTGAACCTCCAGTCTTGTGGTTTGCAGTCAAATGCCTTAGGCACTATGCCACCATCATTGTCAATTATATCCAGAACTATTATTTATTGTTCTATCAGAGAAATAAATATATTTTACACAAAATCAATGTGTAGATTGGACTTCTGGAATTTAAAAATAAACGTACATTTTGTTCTTAATATTACATTTTTCTTTTTTTTACAAAATGTAAAGTGGTTAAATCAGGAAGAAAAATGTTATTTTGAAGTTTAAAACAAATAATTTTGTCTAGCTAAGTAAAGTTTTTAATAAAATTTCAAAATATAAATAAACATATGCTTATGTTAAGTTCTAGATAACAAAAATTTGTTGTCATAAAACAGAAAAATAAATATAATTGCTAAGGTCAAAAACAAAAATAAGTGCATATAAAATGAAATATTAATATTTTATTTATATCCAGGCAACTCTAAAAATAAAGAGAATTACTTCTCTAATCACAGCTGAGATCACAGGAGAATATATTTTTATGATACATGGTGATAGTTAATATCATGTGATTGAATATTTGTTAAAATATAACTACAGAAAGTCAATTCAATCACTTGGAGTAAAAGTAATCACATATATTACAATATGAATAGAATTGACAAGAGAGATTTATTTTATTCTTGGCTACCATAATAGTTGTGTAATTTTTTCTAATTAGTTATAATAGAGTAATAAGCATGGCAATTAAAATGCCCTATAGTAGCCTTAGGCACTACTCCACCAGAGCTTCTGTATTTGTTTAATAATAATAGTCATAATAAATGGCCTTCCTTGCAGGAGTGAATATAATCTTATCCCTGACAATATGACAGTATTGCACTTCAGGATAGATATTGAAATATTATTTTTGATGATGAATGCAATGCCATTATTCTTTAATATCTCATTCCTGACACAGGAGATTATATGATGATCTGATTCTAAATCACCAATACCAGCCCATTTCAGCTCATTAAGTCCTAGGATATTGATCTTCATGTGTTCCACGTCATTTTTCACAACTTCTAATTTTCCAAGATTCATGCTCCATACCGTCGATCTTCTGATTATTAATGGATGTTTTCAGCTGTGTCTTCTCATTTTGAGTCTCGCCATGTCAGTGAGAGAAGGTCCTGAAAGCTTTAGTCCATCCACATCATTAAGAGTGATTTTACTTTAAGGAGTCTGCTCTTCCCCAGTCATTTTGAATGTCTTCCAAACTGAGAGACTGAAGTTCCATCACTATATTAGAAAATGATTCACTCCTATTCATAATGTTTTCCAGTAATATATCAGACAGTGATTCACAGCTATTCATAAGATTTTTTGTTGCCATTTTTTTCAGAAGTGGATGGCCCATTCTTCTTCTTGACTTAGTCTGGAAGCTCTGCTGAAACCTGTTCATAATGTGTAACCCTGGTGGTATTTGAAATACCAGTGGCATAATTTCCAGCATCACAGCAACATGCAAGCCACCACAGTAGAACAAAGTGACAGACATAAACCTGTAAGGAAGACCAGTTCATACAACTATCATTCAAATTTACACACCACCACAAATGGCAAAGATGAAGAAACTGAAGATTTTACCAACATCTGCAGTCTGAAATTGACCAAAAATACAATCAAGATGTATTCATAATTACTGGTGATTCAAATACAAAAGTTGGAAACAAAGAAGGAACATTAATAGTTGGAAAACATGACCCTTGTGAAAGAAATGGTGTAGGACACCATGTGATAGTTGCAAGACCAACAACTTATTCATTGCAGACAACTTTTTTCAACAATATAAATGTCAATCATACATGTAGATTTGCCAGAAGGAACACAAAGGAATCAAATAGACCACATCTGTGGGAAAAGGTGATAGAGAAGCACAATATCATCTTTATAAACAAGAATCAAGTTCAAATTGAAGCTTAAGAAAATTTAAAACAAGTTCTTGAGAGCCAAAATAAAACCTTGATTATATATCACCTGAATTTAGAGACCATTTGAAAAATAGATTGGATGCTTTGAACATCAATGAAGAAAGACCCGATGAGTTGTGGTATGACATCAAGAACATCCTATATGAAGAAAGAAAAAGATCATTAAAAAGACTGGAAAGAAGGAATAGAACAAAATGGATGTTAGAAGACATTCATAAACTTGCTCTTGAATGGAGAATAGCTAAATCAAATAGAACAAATGATAAAATAAAGAGCTGAACTGAAGGTTTCAAATAATGGCTTGAGTAAACGAAGTAAAATATTATGATATGTGAAAATACCTGAAGTTATAAAATCAAAAGTGAAGAACATCCTTGACATTTCTCAAGAAAAAAAGAAAAATAAATAAAGACTTACATTGTAATATTGAAAAATTTTATAGGCAAAGTATTGAATGATGCAGGATTCATCAAAAGAAGATGGAAGGCATACACAGAAACACTGTACCATGACATTGAACCATTTCAGCAGGTAGTATAGGAACAAAAGCCGATGGTATTGAAGGGAGAAGTCAAAGCTGCACTGAAGGAATTATTGAACAAGATTTAAGGAATTGACAGAATATCCACTGAGATGTTTCAACAAATACATGTAACACTGGAAGCACTCACTCCTTTCTGCCCAAAAATGAGAGACAACTACCCAGCCAATCAACTAGATGAGATCCATATATTTCCCAGTTCCAAAGAAAAATAAGTCAATAGAATGTGAAAATTATCCAACCATATCATTAATATCACTTGCAAACAAAATTTTGCTGAAGATAATTCAAAAACGGTTGCAACAATATATTGACAGGGAACTATCAGAAATTCAGGTTGGATTCAAAAAAGGGCATGTCACAGAGATATTATTGCTGATGTCAGACAGATCTTGATTGTAAGCAAATAATACTAGAAATATATTTACTTGTATTTATTGACTATATAAAGACATTAGAGTGTGTGGATCATGAATTATGGATAACATTTCAGAGAAGGGGAATTTCAGAACATTTAACTGTGCTCATGAGGAACCTGTGTATAGACCAAGAGGCAGTTCGAAAGAACAAGGAGATACTGCATGTTTTAAATCAGGAAGAATGTTAGTCACGGTAGTATTCTTTTGCCATACTTATTCGATCTCTATGCTGAGCAAAAAATCTGAGAAAATGGACTATATGATGCACAATTAATATTGGTTGAATGAGTGAATAACTGAGTGAATGAATCAAGAACCATGTTCCTATATTTTACTAGTCTGTGTGAGGCTAATTCATTATGTTAATAGGGAGAAACATAATTTCTTTTTGCATTCATTTTTTCATTGGTAAGGTAAAATAAAAAAAAAAAAAAATTAAAAAGCTAAATAATAAATAAAGATAATACAAGGGTAATAATAAAATTTGTTTCCAGTATTGTGTTAAAAAGGAGCTAGTCATGTCCAAAAAAACACTCCTAAAGTGGTTATTATTTGGGATTGAGAACTGTAATTTAAAATATAAATATTGTATATATGCTATTGAAATTATTTTGCTGCTTATATTTTGAGTATTTTAATTTATGTCACAGATTAGAGGGAAAGTAAACACAAAAGTTAGTAAATAAGAAGTCAATAAAAATGAATTAATATAAATGAATTATATATTTAAGGATATAAGAGTGCTTTATAATTACTCACTATTTATATAAATATTTACATATTTAAGACTCATATGCTATTGTTGTTGTTAGATGCCATCAAGTCTGCTCATAGCAACTCTGTACACAACAGAATGAAACACTGCCCATTCTAGTGCCAGCCTCACAGTCCTTGCTATGATACCTGAACCCATGGTTGCAACCATGGTGTCGATCCAGATTGCTGAGGGCCTTCCTCTTTTTCATTGACCCTCCACTTTACCAAGCATGATATATCCTGCTCCAAGGAATGGTCCCTTCTGATAACATAACCAAAGTAGGTGATATGAAGTCTGGCCATTCTGCCTTCCAAGGAGCATTCCACCTGCACTTAATCCAGGATAGATCTGTTATTTCTTTTGTTGGTCCATGGTAACTTCAGTATTCTTACCAAAACCACATTTTAAAATCATCAATTTTTCTTTCCTTTTCTTTATTCATTGTCCAGCTCACACATATACATAAGGCAATTGAAAATACCATGAACTGGGTTAGGCATACCTTCATATTCAAAGAGACATCTTTGCTCCTCAGCACTTTTAAGAGGTTTTTTGCAGCAGACTTGACCAGTACAATATGTCTTGTGAAGTCTTGACTGCTGCTTCCATTGGTGTTGATTGTACAACCAAGTAATATGAAATCTTTGACAATTTCAATCTTTTCTCCATTTACTGTTATGCTGCCTATTGCTCCAATTGTGAGTATTTTCATTTTCTTTATGTTGCAATGTAATCCATACCACAGGTTGTAGTCTTTATTCTTCACAAATAAGTGCTTCAAGTCATCCTCACTTTCAGCAAGCAAAGATGTGTCATCTGCATGTTGAAGGTAGTTAGTGAGTCTTCCTCTAATCCTGATGCCATGTTCTTCTTCATATAATTCAGCTTCTTGGATTATTTTCTCAGCACACAGATGGAATAAGTATGGTGAAAGGATACAACCATGACATGCTCCCTGCCTGATTACAAATCATGCAGTATCCCCTTGTTCTGTTCAAACAACAGCCTCCTGGTATATGTACAGGTTCCTCATGAGCACAATCAAATGTTGTGGAATTTCCATTCTTCTCAATGTTATCCAAATTTTTTATAGTCCACAGAATCAAAAGTTTTTACATAGTCAATTAAATGCAAGCAAATACTTTTCTGGTATTCTTTGCATTCAGCCAAGATCCATTGGACATCAGTAAAGATATCCCTCATTCTACATCCTCTTCTGAATCCAGCTTGCATTTCTGGAAGTTTTCTGTCAATATATGGCTACAACCATTTTTGAATAATCTTCTGGAAGATTTTACTTGCATATGATATTAATGATATTGTACAATAATTTCCACATTCAATAATTTAAATCATTCCACAATAATCGGTGGAATCATCTTTTTTATGGAATTGGTATAAATATGGATCCTTTCCAGACAGTTGGCCAAGTAGCTATCTTCCAAATTTCTTGACATAGACAAAGGAGTGTCTCCAGTGCTGCATCCATTTGTTGAAACTTCTCAGTAGGTATTCCTTCAATTTCTAGAGACTTGTTCTTTGCTAATTCCTTCAGTGCAGCTTCAACTTCTTCCTTTAGTACCACTGGTTCTTGATCATATGCCACTTCCTGTAATGGAAAAACATCAACCAATGCTTTTTGGTACAGTGACTGTGTATTCCTTCTGTTTTCTTTTGATATTTGTGGCATCATTAAATATTTGGTACATAGAATCTTTCAATAGTACAGCGCAAGGCTTAAATTTCATTCCTCAGTTCTTTCAGCTTGAGAAATGCCAAGCGTGTTGTTCCCTTTTGCTTCCCTAACTCCAGGTCTTGCACATTTCATTATAATAATTGACTTTGTCTTCTTGAGCTGCTCTTTGAAATCTTCTGTTCTACTCTTCTCTCTTATCATTTCTTCCATTTTCATTACCTGTTCTAAGTTCAAGGACAAGTTTCAGAGTCTCTTCTGACGTCTATTTTGGTATTTCTTTCCTTGCCTGTCTTTTTAATGACCTTTTGCTTTTTTCATGGATGTTATTCTTGATGTCATCCCACAATTCCTCTGGTTTTCAGTCATCAGTGTTCAATGCATCAAATATTTTCTTTAGATCATCTCTAAATTCATGTAGGATATAAGCAAGATCATATTTTGGCTTTCATGGGCTTGTTTTAATTGTCTTCATCTTCAACCTGAACTTGCATAGGAACAACCCATGGTCTGTTCCACAGTCAGCTCCTGGCCTTGTTATGACTGAAAATATTCAGCTTCTCCATTGTCTCTTGCCACAGATGTAGTCAGTCTGATTCCAGTGTACTCCACATGGTGAAGTCCATGTGAACAGCCACCATTTATGTTGTTGAAAAAAAAAAAAAAAAATGCATTAAATATGTCATTGACAGGTCCAGTGACCAGAGCAGGTAAGGCTGGCGGGGAACATCCCCCAGGCAACAGGAAGCACCAGTGAACAGGGCCAACGGATGGAACAGGTAAGGTGGGTGGGGAAAAGCCCCAGGTGGCAGGGAGTGGGGGCAGGCAGGGCCAGCAAGAATAGGTAGGTGGTAGCCCAGGAAGTGAGGAGAGCATTTGGAACAGCTGAGGGAGATGAACTTGACGGTTGGTCTGTGGTAGCTTACATGTTGCTGTGAAGCTGGATGCTGTGCCATCAGGGGTGTCCACAGTGGACTGGGTTAGGTGGAGCTTCTAGACTGAGACAGACTTGGAAGAAGGAAGAAGCCATCCACTTCTCAAATGATTGGCCAGTGAAAACCTTATGAACAGTAGTGAAACACTGTCTGACATATTACTGGAAAAAGTTATGAATAGCCCTGAAATATTGTCCAATATACTGCCAGAAGATGAGCACCTCAGGTTAAAATGTACTCAAAATATGAATGGAAAATGGCTGCCTCATCAGAGTAGAGCCTACATCAATGATAAGGATAAAGTAAAGCTTTTGTGGTCTGCATTTGCTGAAGTGGCATGACTCAATATGAGAAGAAACAGCTGCAAACATCCACTGATGATAAGGACATGGAATGTATGAAGTATGAATCTAGGAAAACTGAAAGTTGTCAAAAATGAAATGGAATGCACAAAGATTAAGATCCTAGACATTAATGAACTGACATGGACCAGTTTTTACCATTTTGAATTAGATGTGATTGATCTACTATGCAGGGGATTACAAATTGAAGGGGAATGGTGTGGCATTCATCATCACAAGGAATGATTCAAGATCTTCCCTAAAGTAAAATGTTGTCCATTATAGAATAATATACATACACCTACAAGGAAACATAGTTTAATACTACTACTATTCAAATGTATGCGCCAACTACCAAAGTCAAAGATGAGGAAATTGACTATTTTTACCAACTTCTGCTGTCTGAAATTGACAAAACCTGTGATCAAGATGTGTTGATTATCACTAGTGACTGGAATGCAAAAGTCAAAAACAAAGAAGAATCACCAGTAATTGGAAATTTTGGCCTTGGAGATAGAAATTATGGTGGTGATTGCATGAAAGATTTTTGTAAGACCAATCACTAATTAATTGCAAATAATTTTTTTCAACAACAGAAAGAGTGGCTACACACATGAACTTTTCCAGATTAAGTATACAGGAACAAGATTTACATCTGTGGCAAGAGAAGAGGGAGAAGCTCAATATTATCTTCAGCCAAACAACACCAGGAACTGATTGTGGAACCATCCATCAACTTCTCATTTTCAAGTTCAAGTTGAAGTTGAAAACAACTAAAACAAGTCCATGAGAGGAGAAATATTATCTTTATTATATCCCTGAATTTAGAGACCATTTAAAGAATAGATTTGGTGCATTGAACACCAATGACCAATAACCAGAGGAATTGTGAGATGACATCAAGAAAATCATCCATGAAGAAAGAAAAAGGTCATTAAAAAGACTGAAAAGGAAGAAAATACCAAAATGGATGTCAGAAGAGACTCTGAAACTTGCCCTTGAACGGAGAGTAGCTAAAGCAAAAAGAAGAAATTACAAGATAAATGAGCTAAACAAAAGATTTCAAAGAGCAGCTAAAGAAGACAAAGTCAATTACTATAATGAAATGTGCAAAGACTTGGAGTTGGAAAGCCAAAAGGGAAGATCATACTAAGCATTTCTCAAGCTGAAAGAGCTGAAAAGGAAATTTAAGCCTTGAGTTGCAATATTGAAAGATTCTATGGGCAACATATTGAATGATGCAGGAAAGATCAAAAGAAAATGGAAGAAATACACAGATACTGTACCAAAAAGAACTGGTTGATGTTCATCGATTTCAGGAGGTGGCATATGATCAAGAATGAATGGTACTGAAGGAAGAATTCAAAACTGCATTGAGGGAAGTGGTGAAAAACAAGGTTTCAGGAATTGATGGGATACCCATTGAGATGTTTCAACAAATGGATGCCCCACTAGAGGCACTCACGTGACTATGCCAAGAGATTTGTAAAACAGGTACCTGGCAAAATAACTGGAAAAGATCCATGTTTTTACCCATTCCAAAGAAAGGTGATCCCACAGAATGTGGAAATTATCGAACAATATCATTAATATTGCACACAAGAAAAATATTACTACAGATATTTAAAAAATGATCGCAGCAGTATATTGACAGAATTTTCAAAAATGCAAGCTGGATTCAGAAGAGGACATGGAATAAGGGATATCAGTAGTGATGTCAGATGGATTTTGGCTCAAAGAGAGAATACCAGAAAGATGTTTCCTTGTGTTCTATTGACTATGCAAAGGCATTTGATTGTGTGGATCATAACAAATTATGGACAACATTGAGAAAAATTGGGAATTCCAGAACACTTAATTGTGCTCATGAGAAATTTGTTCATAGACTTGTAGACTGTCATTCAAACAGAACAAGGGGCACTGTATGGTTTAAAACCGAGAAGGGAGTGTGTCAGAGTTGCATCATTTTACCATACTTATTCAATCTGTATGTTGAACAAATAATCCGAGAAACTGGACTATATGAAGAAGAACATGGCATCAGTATTGGAGAAAAACTCATTAGCAACCTGTGCTATACAGATGACACAACTTTGCTCACTGAAAGTGAGGGTGACTTGAAACACTTACTGATGAAGATTGAAGACTACCATCTTCAGTATAGATTACGTCTCAATATAAAGAAAACAAAAATCCTCACAATGGGGGCACCAACAAGCAGCATCATGACAAATGGAGAAATGATTGAAGTTGTCAAAGACTTTCTATTACTTGTTCCTACCATCAACACCAATGGAAGCAGCAGTCAAGTTATCACATGCTGTATAGCATTGGACAAATCCATGGCAAAGGACCTCTTGCAAGTGCTGAGGAGCAAGGATATTTATTTGAAGACTAAGGTGCATTTGACACAAGCCATAGTATTTTCAATTGCCTTATATGCATGTGAGAGCTGGACAATGAAAATGGAAGACCAAAGTAGAGTTGATGATTTTGATTTGTGGTTTTGAAGAATGCTGAAAGTACCATACATAGACTGCTAAAAGAACTAACAGATCTGTCCTAGAGGAAGTGCAGCCAGAATGCTCCTTGGAAGTGACAATGGCCAGTCTTCATCTCACCTTCTTTGGTCATGTTGTAAGAAGGGACTATTCCCTGGAGAAGCATATCATGCTTGGCAAAGTGGAGGGGCAATGAAAAAGGGAAAGGCCCTCAATGAGACAGATTGACCCAGTGGCTGCAACGATGAGTTCAGGTATAGCAAAGATCGTGAGGTTGGCACAGGACTGGACAGTGTTTTGTTCTGCTATACATGAGGTCTCTATGGGTTGGAGATGACTTGACAGCATGTAACAATAACAACAAGTCATTGGTTTTGTAAAATTCTATCACACAATCTCCAGTGTTATTTCTATCAACAAAATCATATTTTCCAACTACCGGTGATTCTTCTTTGTTTCCAACTTCTGCATTCTAATCATCAGTGATAATCAACCCATCCTGATTGCATGTTTGGTCAATTTCACATTGCTGAAATTTTTAAAAATCTTCAATTTCCTTATCTTAGTGTTTGGTGTTTGGTGCATAAATTAAAATAATAGTATTAACAGGTCTTCTTTGAAGGTGGTTGCATATTATCTTATCACTGATAACAGTGTACTTCAGGATAGATCTTGAAACATTCCTTGTGATGGTGAATGCCATGCCATTCTTCTTCAATTTGTCATTCTAGGCATAGTAGTTCATATGGTTATCTGATTCAAAATGGCCAAACCCAGTCCATTTCAACTCTCCAATACCTAGAATATCAATCTTTATGTGTTCTATTTCATTTATTACAACTTCCAATTTTCCTAGATTCATACTTTGAAGATTCCATTTTCCAATTATTAATGGATAGTTTCAGTGATTTCTTCTTATTTTGAGTCATGCCACATCAGCAAATGGAGGTCCTGAAAGTTTTACACCATCTGCATCATTAAAGGCTTGTCTACTCTAAGGTTGCAATTCTTCTCCAGTCTCATTTTGAGTGCTTTCCGACCTGAGGGGCTCACCTCCTTGCACTATATTGGACAATGTAAGGCCATTCATAAATTTTTTCACTAATATATCAACCAGTGTTTCAATGCTATTCATAAGGTTTTCACTGGCTCATTCTTTGAGAAGTGGATGGCCTCTTCCTTTTTCCGAGTTTTTCTAACTCTGGAAGCGCCACTGGATGCTGTCTACCATGTCTAATCTTGCTGGCATTTGAAACACCAGTGGCATAGCCTCCAGGTTCCCAGCAATCCTCAAGCCATCACAATACAACAAATTGACAGATAGGTTTGTCTCCCCTAGCTGTTCCAAACCCTGGTCATTTCCTTGTCTCCCCTGCCCTGGTTGCTTAACTGGCCTGCCCCCAGAACACAAACATAAATATAAAATATAAAGCATCTAAATAATGAGGAAAAAATTAAGGGTTCTCAAAACGTATTTAAGAAAAGATAAAAGATTGATTTCTAATCTTAGTTTTTTTCTTCTTCCTGACATTTTACTTGCTGATCTTATTCGCTCTTCTGTTGAAACATGAAAATTCAAGGAAGTAGAATATATAAGAATTATGGAAAGGTTTTGTGTTCAACAAATTTCTACTGAGTTGTTTTTTCATCCATAATGTAAGTTTTTATGGGTCTTTGATCCAACCCAACATCCGTCAAAATGATTGATGAAACTGATGATTACAAATGTTTAGAAGTTTGGAACTCTGAACTTTTGGACTGAAGGTCAATGGAAAGTTTTGTGAATGTTATTGCTCAATATCTTGATGAGTCAAAAAGCAATGTATTAGAAAACAAAGAAGGTTTTAGTAGAAAACTTTTGCTTTTAAACTGATATTACCTTGATTGCTTCATGGTGTATTGTAGTTGAATCACTTCCACCTACTCAATCCACAGATATCTAATAATCACACAATTAAAAGGTTTGTCCAGGACCAGTTTTTAACTCTGTCATTTATGTGCTACATATTTGATTGAAAAGCCAAGTTTACATTCATTAGGGGAAAAAAAAAAAAAAGAAACAGTTATTACTAGAAATGTGTCATTTATTTTCTCGTATCTTCTTTTTTTTTTTTTGACTATGTGTCCAGAGAACATACTGATATTTTATGATAACTTGTAAATATTCTGTTTCATGTAATAAAATAAATGAACTATAGAGCTAGATGTCAAACCTTCGTGGTGCAGTGGTTAATGTCCTTAGCTGCTAACCAAAAAAAAAAAAAAATCAGTGTTTTGAACCCATCAGCTCCTCTGTGGAAGATGTGGCAGTCTCCTTCCTGAAGACTTACAACTTTGGAAACACTATGTGAAAACTCCATTTTGTCCTATAAGGTTGCAATGAATTGTAGGAGAATTGTTGTGGTGTGGGTAGAGACAGGCCAGGGGACAAGCATTCATTCTGCCTGTTACCACCTTAGTTTTCATTTTACTCATTTTCAACTAAAGCTAATAATATATATTCTCCATAGTCGTTCTGAACATTTCAAGGCAATAAAGCATTAGGCAAAGAGTAGATACTTGAGAGATGTTTGATTTTTTTTTT
>NW_006922144.1:1514131-1515449 GCF_000298275.1 Orycteropus afer afer | reverse complement strand
AATTCTTCTGCTAGTTGGGGTTTAGTCCAAATCTGCATCCTTTCCTTCAAGGCTCAGGGGTCAAAGATTATCTTCTGTGTCTGTATTTATTGGTTTCCCTTTTCTTTGTTGAAGAGGGTCTGTGCAATCCTTCTGCCTAGTCCGCCATCTTGCCCCGCCTCAGACAGAGCCCTTTTTATCACAGAGTGAACTAGGGTACTGTGTTTTTGTGGCTTTTCAATCCAAGCGGAAAGTAGTGGCCTTCTACTGACTGAGGTCTCTGTTGATTTTGAACCTTATGTCTTTCATTGACAGTAGGACATCATCATTAGTAGATGGCTCAGGAAGACAGAATACACTGCCCATCCCAGCACTGCTGATGAAACTCTCTTGCCAAAACATGGAAAATGGGGTCTCACTACTGGCACCATTCCCCACCCCCCAACTTGTTCCATTGTCCCATGCCTCATCCAACAGAAAGAACACATTAAATTGCCGCCAGACAACAGGAGTTATTACACTAACACCTCACCTGATGTTGTTGTTGTTCTTAGGTGCCCTTGAGTCATTTCCGACTTACAGTGAACCCATGCACAGAAGAACAACACACTGCCTGATCCCGTACCAGCTCCATGATCTCTGCTATACTTGAGCCCATCATTGCAGCCACCATGTCAATCCATCTCGTTGAAGGCCTTCCCCTCTTTCATCGACCCTCCACCCTACCAAGCATGATATCCTTCTCCAGGGAATGGTCCCTTCTGACAACATGGCCAAAGTAGGTGAGACAAAGTCTGGCCATTCTCGCTTCCAAGGAGCATTTCAGGTGCACTTGCTCCAGGAAAGATCTGTTAGTTCTTTTAGCAGTCCATGGTACTTTCAGCATTCTTCGCCAGCACCACAACTCAAAAGCATCAACTATTCTTCTGTCTTCCTTATTCATTGTCCAGCTCTCACATGCATACAGGGCAATTGGAAATATCATGGTTTGTGTCAGGCACACCTTAGCCCTCAAGGAGACATCCTTGTTCCTCAGCCCTTGAAACAGTTTTTTTTGGGTTGACTTTACCAATGGTGCACGTCCTCTAATGTCCTGACTGTTGCTTCTATTGACATCAATTGTACTACCAAGCAACATGAATTCTTTGACAACCTCAAACTTCTCTCCATTTATTGTGAGGCTGCTCATTGGTCAAGTTGTGAGGATTTTTGTTTTCTTTATATTGAGACGTAATCCATATTGCAGACTGTATTCTTCAAACTTCATCAGTAAGTGCCTCAAGTCATCCTCACTTTCAGCAAGCAAAGTTGTATCATCTGCATATCTCAGGTTGTTAAT
>NW_006922144.1:1510880-1513876 GCF_000298275.1 Orycteropus afer afer | reverse complement strand
GTCAATAAACACTAGTAAACATCTTTCTGACATTCTTTGCCTTGAGCCAAGATCCATTGGACAGCAGCTACGATATCCCTTGTTCCATTTCCTCTTCTGAATCCAGCCTGCACCTCTGGAAGTTCTCTGTCAATATACTGCTGCAAACATTTTTGAATTATCTTCAGTAAGATCTTACTTGCATGCAATATTAATGATACTGTTCTATAATTTCTACATTCTGTGGGATCACATTTCCTTGGAATGAGTACAAATATGAATCTCTTCCAGTCAGTTGGCCAGTCAGTTTGGCTGTTTTCCAAATCTCTTGGCATAACCAAGTGAGTGCATCCAATGGAGTATCAGTTTGTTGAAATATTTCAATGGATATTCTGTCAATTCCTGGAACCTTGATTTTTGCCAATTCTTTCATTGCAGCTTTGACTTCCTCCTTCACTACCATTGGTTCTAGATCATATGCCACTTCCTGAAATGGATGAAGATTGACCAGTTCTTTTTGATACAGTGACTCTGTGTATTCCTGCCATCTTTTCTTGATATTTCCTGCATCATTCAATATTTTGCCCAAGAATCTCTCAATACTGCAACTCAAGGCTTAAATAGTTTTCATTAATTCTTTCAGCTTGAGAAATGCTGAGTGTGTTCTTTCCTTTTGGTATCCAAACTCCCAAGTCTTTGCACATTTCATTATACTAATTGGTTTGTTTGCTTGAGCTGCTCTTTGAAATCTTCTATTCAGCTCTATTATCTTGTCATTTCTTCCATTGGTTTTAGCTACCCACCACTCAAGGGTAAGTTGCAGAGTCTCTTCTGAAGAGGGGTGCCACATCCATTTTGGTCTTTTCTTTTCTCATCTTTTTAGTGATATCTTGCTTTCTTCATTGATAATGTTTTTGGTATCCTCCCACAATTCTTCTGTTTTTCAGTCATTGGTGTTCAGTACATCAAATCTATTCTTTAGATTATCTCTAAATTCAGGGGGGATATATTCAAGATCATATTTTGGTATTTTGGCTCTCTTTGACTTGTTTAATTGTCTTTAACTTCAAGTTGAACTTGTGTATGAGCAGTTGATGGTCTGTTCCACAATCAACTCCTGGCCTGGTTTGGCTTGAAGATATTGAGCTTTTCTATGGCCTCTTGCCACAGACGTAGTCAATCTGATTCCTGTGTGTTCGATCTGGTGATGTCCACATGTAGAACCACTATTTGTGTTGTTGTAGAAAGGTGTTTACAATGAATAAGCCATCGGTCTTGCAAAGTTCTACAATGCAAGTTCTATCATTATTTCTGTCACCAAGGCCATAGTTTCCAACTATCAGTGATTTTTCATTGTTTCCAACTTTTGCATTCCAGTCAACAGTGAAAATTAATACATCCTAATTGCATGTTCAGTCAATTTCAGACTGCAGAAGTTGATAAAAATCTTCAGTTTCCTCATCTTTGGCTTTGGTGGTTGGTGCATAAATTTCAATAATAGTCATAATAATGGATCTTCCTTGTAGGCATATGGATATTATCCTATCACTGACAGCATTGTACTTCAGGACACATTTTGAGACATTCCTTTGTGATGATGAATGCCATGCCATTCCTCTTCAAACTGTCATTCCCAGCATAGTAGATCACTTGGTTGTCTGATTCAAAATGACAAAAACCAGTCCATTTCAGATCACTACTGCTGAGGATATCAATCTTTATATGTTCCATTTCATTTTTGATAACTTCCAATTTTCCTAGATTCATACTTCCTACATTCCATGTTCCAATGATTAATGGATGTCTGCAGCTGTTTCTCCTCAATTCGAGTGGTGCTACAAAAGCAAATGGAGGTCTCGAAAGCTTTACCTTATCCATATGAGTAAAGTTGGGCTTACTCTGGTGATGCAGCTCTTTCCCAGATTTATTGTGAGAGCCTTCTAACCTAACTGGACTATTCATAAAGTTGTGCAATAATGTATCAGACAGTGCTTCTTTACTATTCATTAGGTTTCCCCTGGCGAGTTCTTTGAGAAGTGGACAGCCTCTTCCTTCTTCCTAGTATGTCTCAGTCTGTAAGCTAGACTGATACCTGTGTGCCATGTGCATCCTGCTGGGTTTGAAACATCAGTGGCTCAACCTCAAAACTCACATCAACACTTCACCACAGTAGGACAAACCGACAGACAAGTTTTTCTCCCTGTTGGAAACCTCTTGTACTACATTTACCTGTGTCCCTGCAGCTGATTCCTCCTCTGTCCCAGTTCCTGGGCCTTTTTATCCTCTTTATCCTGTTCTCCCGCCATGCTGCTTTGCATGTGACTGGGTTCCCTCTCTTCACCTCTGTGGCTGATCCCTGTGGCTGACTATTCCTCTGTCCAGATTTCTGGGCCTTTTAATCCCCTTTCTCCTGCTCTCCTGCCCTGATGCTTTGTGTGTGCCTGGGTTCCCTCTCCTCACCTGGATCCCTGTGGCTGAGTGTCCTGCCAAGGATAGGCATTTGCAAAATCCTTTTTCCAGACAAGATTAACAGAAAATCAAGTGGCTGGAAGGAGCCCCTCACTCAATAGGTAACTCCAATAACTCCTGTGACACTGAATACATGACAGGTGGTGGACAACACCTGCTCATCCCAACTCCAAATCCCCTTCACAATGAACAGAGACCTGTACCCACATCCCCAACAGTAATTCCACCAACAGAAAGAGAGCTGTAGAGTGACTCAGTGCAGCTTAGTTAATAACCAAAAAAGTACACCTGCCCCACACTGTCAGACATAATAAAACACAAAATCAGGGTGAAACAAATCAATACATAACTAACAATTAAAGACAATGATTTCAAATTGTCTAGAAAACAACAGACCTCAATCAAATAACATAACCTCATAACCTTAAAAAAAAAAAAAGTGACAAGACAATAGAAATAAAAGGCCAATCTAAAGAATTTTCTATCATGGAAGAAGAACAGGAAATAGAACTATCTGATAAGGAATTCAGAAGGCATTTATATATATA
>NW_006922144.1:1505834-1510450 GCF_000298275.1 Orycteropus afer afer | reverse complement strand
TATATGGAGAGACAGAGACAGAGATAGAGACAGAGAGAGTGAGAGAAGAGCTCTTGTAGCATAGTGCCTAAGGCACTTGACTGCTAACCATAAGGCTGGTGGTTCAAACCCACCAGCCACTCCTCAGAAAGAGGAAGGATAGGCAATCTACTTGCCTTGGAAATCTAAGGAGTGGTCTCTATGCTTCAGGTCCTACTCGAAGGCACATTACAACAACTATATGTGTGTGTGTGTGGTGTGTATGTATATGTATATATATGACACTCCAAGAGCTCAAGGATACCACAAACAAAACTAATGAGAAGATAGACAGTACTCTGGAAGAATTCAGGAAAAAAACATTCAAGACCAAAATGATAATATAAATACACAATTACAACTAATAAAAAGACAGCAATTAGAAATCCAGTAGATGAACACAAAACTTACAGAGATAGACAACACAGTGGAGACAAAGAGTAGACTACAACTGTATGAAGAATGTATTTCCCAACTACAAGCCAATCCTTGAAGAAACGTCAGAACAAAGATTTAAGATAAATGAAGGGAAACTAAGAGTTATATGGGATGACATGAAAAGAAACAACATAATCCTTATTGGAATACCAGAACAAGAGGAGGCAAAACAAAACAAAACAAAACAAACAAACAAGAAAAACACTGAGAAAATTTTGGAAGACTTCCTAACAGAAAATTTGCCCCATATCATGAAGGAACAAAAGATATTTGTCCAAGAAGCTCAATTATCCCCATATGGGCTGGATCCCAAGATAGTCACCAAGACATATCATAATCAAACTCATCAAAACCAAAAACAAAGAAAGAATCTTGGGAGCAGTTCTAGAATAACTAAATGTCACCTATAATGGACAACCATTAAGACTAAGTTCTGATTTCTCACCAGAAATCATGCAGGCAAGAAGACAATGGACGGCATATAAAAATCTTGAAGGGAAAGAACTTCCAACCAAGAATCATATATCCTGCCAAATTAACCCTCAAATATGAGGTTGAGACCAAGACATTCTCAGACATGCATAAATTAAGGGAATTTGTGAAAACCAGACAAACTCTACAAGAAATGCTAAAGGGAGTCCTTCCAACAGAGAATCTACAACAGAAAACAAGTTAAAATCAAGACATGTAATACCACCACTGAGAAACCAAACCAGAAATAGATGCTCAAAATAAGTTCATCAAATAATGTACACAGAGAAATAAGGGAGTCATTCTTCAGATGGCACCACCAATAAAACAAATAGAGGAAATAAAAGTTTTAATTTAAAAACTTCCAAATGGAAAGGAAGATGAAAATGTCTGTTTAGAAATGACTGTTCCAAACTTAAGGAGCTAAGAATTTACTTCAGAGTAACCACAAAGAAAATTAACAATCCCTCTAAACAAACTTAGAAAGGAGAAGAACACATGGCTTTATAAGCACAAAACCAACAATAATGAAGAGAAGAGAAGAAACAATAACAAAATGAGCTCAGCATAGAGAAATACCTGTAACGGGAAAAACACAACAAAAACACAATAGAATGACAGCAATAAATTCATATCTATCATTAATTACACTTAGTGTGGATGGGTTAAATAGACCAGTCAAGAGTAGGAGAGTGGAGGATTGGATAAGAAAAGAATACCCATTGATATGCTGCCTACAAGAGATCCACCTTAGACACAAAGATAAAAATAAATTTAAAATTAAGGGATTGAAAAAATATATACCAAGCTAATGGCAACCAAAAAAGAGTGGTGATATTATTCTCTGATAAAATAGAGTTCAAGGTGAAAAACAGCATGAGGGCAAGGAAGGACATTATATAATATGAAAAGTATAAATTGACTAAGAAGAAATCACCATAATTAATATCTATGCACCCAATTAAAGTGCTCCAAAATACGTAAAGCAAATATTAACTAAATTGAAAGGAAAAACAGACAACTCTACAATAGTATAGAAGACTTTAACACACCACTTTCATGATGGGATAGAAAAACTGAAAAAAAAAAAAAAAAAAAAACCTCAACAAAGATACAGAAGAACTCAATAACAAAATTAACCAACCTGACCTCATAGACACATACAGAGCACTCAACCCAACAAAAGTACAAGTACAATACACATTGTTCCCTAGTGCACATTGATCATTCTGTAGAATAGGTCATAGTACAGAAAACAAGCCTCAGAAATTTCAAAAACATTGAAATATTACAAAACATCTTCTCAGATCACAATGCTATAAAATTAGAAATCCGTAACAGGAAGATCAAGGAGAAAAGATCAAATATGTGTAAACTAAATAATACACTGCTAAAAATCTACTGGGTAACAGGAAAAATAAAGTGTGAAAGAAAAAAAATCTTAAAAACAAATGAGAATGAAGATACAACTTATCAAAACCTTTGTGACCCAGTTAATGCAGTACTCAGAAGACAATTTATAGCAACAAATGCACACATTAAAAAAAAAAAAAAAAGACAGGAAAGAAACAAAATCAACACTCTAATTCAACTCCAACAATTAGCAAAACAACAACAAAAGAAGCCTACAATATCCAGAAGTAAGGGGATACTAACGATCAGAACACACACACACACAAAAGAGAAAATCAACAAACCAAAATATAGTTCTTGAAAAAGATTAGCAAAATTGACAAACCAATTTTTAAAAAAAGGAAAAGAAAGGGAAGATGCAAATAACATAGATAATAAACAAAAAGGGCAACATCACAACAGAACCAACTAAAATGAAAAAAGATAATAAGAGAATATGATGAACTGTCCTGCAACAGATGTGAAAGCTTGGAAGATATGGACAAGTTTCTAGAAACACAAGACCTACCTAAATTATCCCAGTCTGAGATACAATACTTGGACAGACCTATAGCAAAAGAAGAAATTGAGCGGGTAATTAAAAAAAATAATAATAATAATAAAAATAAGGTCTTGGCTCAGATGGCTTCACTGGAGAATTTTACCATAGATTCAAAGAAGACTTGATATCTATACTACTCAAATTATTCAGAGAAAAAGATGGACTATTCTCAAATTCATTTTATGAAGTAGGCATAACTCTGATACCAAAACCAGAGAAAGACCTCAGTAAAAAGGAAAACTACAGACCAATATCCCTCATGAATACAGATGCAAAAATTTTCAGCAAACGCCTAGCCAACAGAATCCAACAACTTACCAAAAAATAATACATCATGACCCATGTGAGATTCGTACTGGGTATGAAAGGATAGTTCAACACAGAAAAACAATCAGTGTAATCCACCACATAAACAAAATAAAATAACCATATGATCATATCAATTGAAACTGAAAAAGCATTTGATAAAATCCAACATGCATTCTTGTTCAGAACTCTCAGCAAAACAGGGATGGAAAGGAAAATCCTCCATATAATAAACGGCATAAATTTAAAGCCAACAGCCAACATTACTGTCAATGGAGAAAAACTCAAAGCATTCCCCTTGCAAATAGGAACCAGACAAGGATACCTTCCATCGTCACTTCTGTTTAACATTGTATTGGAAGTTCTAGCCAGGGCAATAAGGCAACAAAGAGAAATAAAATCCATCCAAATTGGCAAAGAGGAAGTAAAGCTATCTCTATTTGCAGATGACATAATCCTATACATAGAAAACCCAAGAGACTCAGCTTAGATAGATAGATAGATAGATAGATAGATAGATAGATAGATAATATATATATATGTGTATAAATGTGTATATATGTAGGGAGCTCTGGTAACATAGTGCCTAAGGCACTTGACTGCTAACCAGAAGGCTGTGGTTCAAACCCACCAGCCACTCCTCAGAAGGAAGATGGGGCACTCTACCTCTGTAGTGATACTGCCTCGGAAACCCAAGGAGAGGTTGCTATGAATCAGGTCTGACTCGACAGTACATTACAACAACAACATATGTATGTATGCATATATTGCAAGTAGTAGTAAGGTTCAGCACAGTGACAGAATACAAGGTCAACATACAAAAATCATTTGGATTCCTCTACATCAACAAAGAGCCCTCTGAAAAGGAAATAAGGAAAATGATACAATTCACAATAGCTACCAAAAAAGAGAAAATATTTAGGAATAAATCTTAACAGAGACACAAAAGAAACTACAAGATACTACTAAAAGAAACTTTAAGAAATCTACATAAATGGAAGAAGTTGCCATGTTCATGAATAGGAAGACTGAATATTGTGAAAATGGCAATATTAGCCAAAGCAATCTACATATTCAGTGCAATACCAACCCAGATAACATCAACATTTTTTAAGGATCATGGAAAAACCATTAATTTCATATGAAAGGAAAGAGACATCAAATAACCAAAACACTGCTGAAGAGCAAAACAAAAGAGGAGATCTCACACTTCTGGATCTCAAAACTTACTATACAGCCATAGTACTTAAAACTGTGGGATACTGGTACAATAATAGACAGGCAAATGGAAAAGAATCAAAAACCCAGAAGTAGACCCATCCATATATCAACAGCTGATCTTTGACAAAGGACCAAAACCTATTAATGTGGGAGATATACCCTCTTTAACAAATGGTGTTGACAAAATTGGATATCCACTTGCAAAAAA
>NW_006922144.1:1503292-1505109 GCF_000298275.1 Orycteropus afer afer | reverse complement strand
TGGTGAGGTTGCAGTGAGATTGGAACTCTCATACACTGCTGGTGGTACTGCAAAATGGTACAACAGTTGTGGAAAATGGTATGGTGTTTACTTAAAAAACTGAAAATAGAAATACCATTTGACCAGCAATTTCATTACTAGGTATATATTCCAAAGAGGTGAGAAACAGGACACAAATAGACATATGCACACCTGTATTAATCGCAGCACAATTCTCTATAGCAAAGAGATTGGAACCACTGAATTGCCCATTACCAGATGAATGGATAACCAAACTATGGTAAATTCACACAATCTAAGGTGAATTCACACATTAAAGAATAATGAAAAATATAAAAATCACCACACAACATGAATAAATTTGAAAGACGATATGATGAGTAAAGTAAATTAATCTCAGAAAGACAAACATTGTATGAGCCTATTATTGTAAAATGTCAAGGATAGGTTTACTTAGGGAAGGGATCTCACTTTGTATGTTATTGGGGCTAGGAGGGAAGAGAAGGGAAAATTTCAGACTAGTCGGGGGTCACATATTGATTTGACTGAGGGGAGTGATGGTATGTAAAGAGTCTGTGACCAGCATGATGACATTGGAGAAAAGAAGGACACTGAAAAGTGCACATAAGTTACAGACAACAGAGGCGAATATTAGTTTATGTACAATATTACATTGCCACTACCACCAAACACCAGGCTACAGATAAAGGCATAGACAAGTGAGAAGATCAGGTAGAGGTCTGTGAACAGGCATATACCCAAGACAAAGGATAGATTTATCTGAAGATAATCTTATATATACACTTATGCTACAAAATTAGCCACACACATTGCAGAAGCAACAGAAGAGAGAGTTGGAGTAACCACTCAGAGACAACCAAACATCTTGAGAAAGAGAATCACTAGGCCTGCTAACTAGGGCTTATAGTCTTGGGGGACACCGAGCTCAATTGGCACAACATAGTACATAAAAATCTTGTTCCAAATCCTGCTTTGGTGAGTAGAGCCTGGTGTCTTAAAAACTTTCAAGCCTCCATCTAAGATGCAACTATTGATCTCCACTCATCTGAAATAAAGAAGAGTGAAGAAAATCAAAGGCATCTGGAACCAATTAGTCCAAGGATATGATGGACCCCAAGACTAGAAGAACTATGTATTAACCAGCTACCAATTTCAACCACTCAGAAAGGGATCAAAACTGGAGATCCTGGACAGAATGGGAGGAAAAATGTGGAACAAAATTCAAAAACACAGAAATGACCAGAATTACTGATCAGATAGGGTCTGGTAGAACCTCAAGACTATAACCCTGAGTTATCATTTGGGCCTGGAATTGGACCCATTCCCATGGACTGGCTTTCAGCCCAACAGTAGAAAGACCTACATGCAGAACACCTACCCAAGAGCAATGTATCCACCTACTCTAGGGAGATACAGCCTCTAGAGCCATTGGCCATGGGACACCAGAGAGGCAGCATTCACATAGAGGGAAAGCTGGACAGAGAGGAGTGCATTGCTGAGAAGGGCATGGGGACAGGGTGGTCACAGGGAGTGGAGGAGAGGAGAGTTTGTTATGGTAGGAGGTGGTAATCGGGGCATGAAATCAAATGTACATGAACTGTTGAATGTAAAACAAATTTTGCTCTGTAAATTTGCATCCAAATCACAACAAATTTAAAAAACATATGTAAAAAATAAAGTCAAGTGTATACTGTCAAAAATACTGTAATGTTACAACAGTAACTATTCTTTAATTACTCCAAACATTGGGCAAATATATATACGAGGAGAAGTGTTGGAAGGTTCAGAATCAGAGA
>NW_006922144.1:1496636-1501372 GCF_000298275.1 Orycteropus afer afer | reverse complement strand
AGCTGCTCTTTGACATCTTCTGTTCATCCCTTTTACCTTTTCATTTCTTCCATTTGCTTTAGCTATTCTCTGCTCAAGGACAAGGTTCAGAGTCTTCTTCAGTAAAGATTTATAGCCTTGTATGTAGCAGTTTTTCCCTGTCATACAGGGTCACTGGGTCAGAATCTACTCATTTGGAAAAGGATTAATTTGGTCTTGATTTATCTCGAAATTTATTTTCAAAGCTTTAATCACATTCTTAATTATAAATTACTTTATACCCAACTTTCTATTTAATTTGTTTTTACATTTTAAATTGATGATACAGTTTATAGTACTGAATTAATATAATGGCCCATTGCCATAAAGTTTTAGGTTGAACTCCTACTCCCTTTCTTCCTTTGCCTCTTGTATAAACCCTTTTATCTTCCTTTAATTTTTTCTCTTCTTCCTTTTAAAATTCATCAAATATAAAGAGACTTAAGCAGGTATTGGTGATTTTTAATATCATACTCATACAGGCATCACACTTTTGCTTTAGCCATGCTTACCCTAACTTTGATAAATTTCTCATGAATATTTTCTCTTAAATTGTCTCTCTGTATTTCCAAGAAGCTGGACTCTATGAAAAACATGACATCAGGATTAGAGGAAGACTCATTAACAACCTTTGATATACAGATGACACGACCTTGCCTGCTGAAATTGAATGTGACCTGAAGAACTTACTCATGAAAATTAGACTACAATCTGAAGTATGGATTACACCTCAACATAAAATAAAGGAAAATCCTCATAACTAAACCAAAAAGTAGCATCACAATAAATGGAGAAAAGATTGAAGTTGTTAAAGATTTCATATTACTTGAATCTACAATCAACACTAATGGAAACAGCAGTCAGGAAATCAGACGACATAGTGCCCTGGTCAAATCTGCAAAAGACCTCTTTAAGGTGCTCAAGAACAAAGAAGTCTCTTTGAAGACTAACATGTGACTAACCCAAGCCATAGTATTTTCAATAGCCTCATATACATGTGAAAGCTGAACAATGAATAAAGAAGACTGAAAAAGAGTCAATGATTTTGAGATGTGGTGTTGATGAAGAATACTGAAAGTACTATGGACTGCCAGAACTAACAAATCTGTCTGGGAAGAAGTGTAGGCAGAACATTCCTTGGAAGCAAGAATGGCCATACTTCATCTCAGCCACTTCGGTCTTGTTGTCAGAAGGTACCATTCGCTGGAGAAGGATATCATGCTTGGTAGAATGCATGGTCAGTGCAAAAGGGAAAGACCCATGATGAGATAGATTGACACAGTGGCTGCAACTATGGGATCAGGTATAGCCAGGACTGTGAGACTGGAACAGGACCAGGCAGTATTTCCTTCTGTTGTACATAGGGTCAATAGGAGTTGGAGCTGACTTGATGACAAACTGAAAAAAAAAAACAAAAAACAAAAACTCACTGCTGTTGAGTCATATCCAACTCATTGCGTACCCTCCTTGGGTTTCCAAGGCAGTATCACTACGGAAGTAGATTGCCCAATCTTCCACTCTGAGCATCTAACAAAAACAGCAATCAATTTCATAATAAAAATTATCTAATGATTAAATTGATTTTTTTTTCTTCTTTGGAAAACTGAATCTATCTTTTATTTTCTATTTCTAGTAGGAGTTCTGGTGGCATACACTGGCTACAACAACTGCATTTTGTATCCAGATTTATTAGGGTGATTTTTGTAACAATTCTGGTGAGCCGTTCTGCTTTTGGATAAAAGTGTCCTCTTTCTGAAATTATGAATATAAACATGCAAACCTAGTATTCTTTTTGCCAATTTTATAAAATCAAACTAATAAGTTCGCTAGCTTTCTCTTATATTTACTTCTGTTGCACTGAAGTATTTTCCTCTAGTAATTATTAATTGATTACATTATAACACAAGCTCCAGGAAAGACAAGGAGCATGTTCATCTTTTTAATTGTTGTTTTTATTCCCTGCCATCCAGTCAGTCCCAACTCATAGAGACCCTGTATACAGTGGAATAAAACACTGCCTGTGCCTGCATCACCTTCACAAGCATTGCTATGCTTGAGCCCATTGTTGCAGACATTGGGATACATCTCATTCAAGGTATTCCTCTTTTTCAAGGACCCTCTACTTTTGTTTTCTACTTTTCCAAGTACAACGCCCTTCTCCGGGGACTGTTGACTCCTGATAACATGTCCAAAATACGTGACAAGAACTCTCGCCATCTTTACTTCTAAGAAATATTCTGACAAACCTTTCCAAGATGGATTTATGCATTTTTCTGGCATCCCATGGTATATTCATTCTTCTTCACCAACACGATGATTCAAATACCCCAATTCTTTGGTTGTCCTTATTCATTGTCCAGCTTTCACACACATATGGGACAATTTAACTGTATCATGCCTTAGGTCAGGAACATCTGAGACTTCAAAGTGACATTTTTGCATTTTAACACTTTAAAGAGGTCTTTTCTAACAGATTTCCCCTATGTAATACATCATTTGATTCTTGAGTGCAGCTTTCCTGGGTATTGATTGTGTGTCCTGTTGTTGTTGTTGTTGTTAAGTGCCGTTGAGTTGGCCCCGACTCATAGCGACCCCTCCTTGGGTTTCCGAGGCAGTATCACTATGGAAGTAGGATTGCCCAACCTTCCTTCCGAGGAGTGGCTGGTGGGTTTGAACCTCCAGCCGTCGATTGTGTGTCCTAGTAAAGTGAAATGCTTCACAGCTTCAATCTTTTCTCTGTTCATTATAATGTGGTTTATTGGTCCAATTTTGAGGATTTTTGTTATTTTTAGCTCGAGGTGTAATCCATACTGAAGTTTGTACTCTCGAATGTTCAAAAGTATGTTCTTCAAATCTTGACTTTCATCAAGTAAGGTTATGTCATCTGCATATCAAAAGTTAATGAATCTTCCTCCAATTCTGATTCATTCTTCTTCATACAGTTCACTTTTTTGGATTATTTACTGAGATTGCAGATTGGATAAAGATGGTAAAATGATACAATCCTGATGCCTATGTTTCCTAACTTCAAACCATCCAGTATCTCCCCTTTTCCTGCTTACATGACCATTTCTTGTTCTATACACAGGTTCTACATGACCACAATTAAGTGTTCTGGAAATACCATTCTTGAAATACTATCCTTTTTTTTTAATGATTTACACAATTGAACACCCTTGTGTTCAATAAAGCACAAAACCTTTATGGGATTCTCAGCTTTCAGCCAAGGTCTATCTGACATTTGCAATGATATGAGTCTAGTCCCCCCGCCCCCCCACACACACACACTGCCATGGAGTCGAATCTGACTCACAGTGACCCCTCCTTGGATTTCTGTGACAGTATCACTACAGAAGTAGATTGCCCCATCTTCCTTGTGATAAGTGGCTGGTGGTTTTGAACCACCAACCTACTGGCTCGCAGTCAAATGCCTTTGATACTATACCATCAGAGCTCCTCCCTAGTTCCACATTCTCTTGTAAACTCAACTTGAATTTCTGGTAGTTCCCTGCAAATGTACTGCTGCAACTGTTTTTGCATTACTTTCAGCAAAATTTTAATTGTGCTTAATATTAATGATATTATTTAATAACCCCAATATTCTGTTGGATGGCTCTTTGGAGTGAACGTAAATATGGATCTCTTCCAGTCTGTTAGCCTGATAGTTGTTGTTGTTGTTATGTGCCGTGGAGTTGGCCCCGACTCATAGTGACCCCTCCTTGGACTTCCAAGGCAGTATCACTACGGAAGTAGGATTGCCCAACCTTCCCTCCGAGGAGTGGCTGGTGGGTTTGAACTGCCAGCTGTCTGGTTAGCAGGCAAGTGTCTTAGCCACTATGCTACCAGAGCTCCCGTAGCCTGATAGTAGTCTTCCAAATTTCATAGCATAAACAAAGGACCACTAACAGTGTTCCATACCTTTGTTGAAGTATCTCATTCATATTCCATCAATTCCTGGTGCCTTGTTTTTTTTTGACAATTCCTTCAGTGCTTCTTGCACTTTTTCCTTCATTCCAATTGGTTCTTGATCACATGCTACATTCTGAAATGGCTGAATGTCTTTTTTTTTTTTTTTTTTTTTTACAGTAACTCTGTGTTTGACTTCCATCTTCTTTTGATGCTTCTTGAATCATTCAATACTTTGGCTATGGAACCCTTCAGTGTTGCAATATAAGCCTTGAGATTTTTCTTCAGTTCTTTCAGCTTGAGGAATGTAGAGTATGTTCTTCCCTTTTGTTTTTCTAGCTCCAAGTCTTTGCACATTTCATTATAGTATTTTACATTGTCTTTTTGAATTGCCTTTGAAATCTCTTATTCAGCTCCTTAATTTTTTCCCATTTTCTTTAGCTACTTTATGTTCAAGAGTAAGTTTTACTCTCTCTTCTGACATCCATTTTCATCTTTTCTTCTTTTCTTGTCTTTTTAACAATATTTTGCTTTGTTCATGTGTGATATCCATCATATCTTCCCACAAATCATCTGCTCTTCAGTCACTTGTTGTTGTTAAGTACCACTGAGTTGTCTCCGACTCATAGTGATCCTATGCACACAGCAGAACAAAATATTGCCCAGTCCTGAGCCAACTCCATGGTTCTTGCTATACTTGAACCCATTGCCACTGCCACCATGTCAATCCATCTGGTTGAGGGCCTTCCCCTCTCTCTTCAACCCTCCACCTTACCAAGCATGTCATACTTCTCCAGAGAATGGTCCCTTCT
>NW_006922144.1:1494255-1495846 GCF_000298275.1 Orycteropus afer afer | reverse complement strand
GCCACCAGTGCTCCTGTAGAAGTTGCTAATATTCTTCAATTCCTGCCTCGTTACCCTTAGGGATTGTTTCATAAATTTGAATAATAGTCATATTTACTGGTTTTCCTTGTCAGTGAATGGATATTATTACTATTACCAATAGTGTTCTACTTCAAGATTGATGGTAAATAACAACAACAACAACAATAGTGTTCTACTTCAAGATTGATCTTTAAGAAATGGTCTTTATGTTTATAAATAAGAGGCCAAGCCTCTTTAATTTGTCATTCCTGACACAGTAGAGCATATGATTTTCTAATTCAAAATGGCCAATACGAGTCCATTTCAGCTCATTCATGCTTAGGATATCAGTCTTTATATGTTTTATTTCATTTTTGATAACTTTCAATTTTCCTAGATTCACAATTTATACATTACATGATCTGATTATTAATGGGTATTTGCAGCTATTTCTTCTCATTTTGAGTTGTGCCACATCAGAAAATTAAAGTCTTGGAAATTTTACTCTATCTATGTCACTAAGGTCAACTCTACTTGAGGAGGTCAGCTCTTGTCCAGCAGTATTTTGAGTGCCTTCAAACCTGAGGGATAACCTTCTGGCACTATATCACAAATTATTTCACTTCTATTCATAAGGTTCTCACTGACCAAATTTTTCAGAAGTACAAGACCAGATACTTCTTCCTCACCTTATTCTGGAAGCCCCACTGAAGCCTGTCTACTATGGGTGACCCTGCAGGCATTTAAAATTATGGAGGCATAGCTTCCAGCATTACAGTAATGCACAAGCCACCCACAATATGACAAACTAACAGATGAGTAGCAGTTTTTATCTACTCAGAGGATAATACAGTGTTTTCAGGTTATAGAGATTTGATAAATAATTAGTGAATAATTAAAAAATTGAAAAGATAGCTTTATATTTTGAAAACCATTAAATTGTTGCAAATATTTTCTGTTAACATTGTTCCCCTATATGAATGGGGATGCATTAGAGGAGTTTAAAATATAGTACATATGATGTAATTTCAATATTTGGTACTTTGAAAGCTTTTTTGTTTTTTCCATGCATCAGTATAAATATTAGAGAGAGATTTTCTATTTTTACCTACATAATTTTCATATTTTAATTTTTTTCTTATCACTTTCCTTCTGAAACACGCAACATTTTCCTTGTGTCTGATACCCAGTTCTTAAGTCTATGACCTCTCTTTAGGCACTTAGGATTATGGCTGACTTTTGGATACTGTTAGCCTCCCAAAATGAGTCTGATCTCAGGTCATTAAAGAGTATGTGGCCTCTGCCAAGTTTTCATATTGGCAAAAGATCCCTTTTCTTTCAACAAATACTTTATAATGCTTAGGGACAGATTAACTTCTGAGGAAACTTTAATATTAAATATACAGACATATCACATTTAGGGAGATGTGGCTGAATAGCTAATAGAAACTGTGTGAAAGTCAAAAGTAGGATTTATTTTTCAATTCATTGACTCTTCTAACAAATTCTAAATACTGAATTATACAAGTTCTGATGGCATAGTGCCTAAGGCATTTGACTGCTAACCCGAAGGCTGGTGGTTCCAATCTAC
>NW_006922144.1:1481122-1494115 GCF_000298275.1 Orycteropus afer afer | reverse complement strand
GGCCTCCATTTTTCTTCCAGTTTGCTCTACTGTGGTGTCTTGAATGTTACTGTGAGTCTGGAGGCTAGGCCACCTGTATTTCAAACATCAGAAAGGTCACTCATTGTGGACAGGTTTCAGTAGAGCTTCAAGGTGAAGACTGAATAAGAAGAAAATAGGGCCATCCACTTCTGAAAAACTGGCCATTGAAAACATTATGACTGGTAGTGAAACATGATCTGATATATTACTGGAAAACTTTATGAATAGCCTTGAAACATTGTCTGATATAGTGTCTGAAGATGAGCACCTCAATTTGGAAACCACTCAAAATAGAGAAGAGATGCCTCCTCAAAGTGGAGTCATCCTTAATGATATGGATAGACTAAAGCTTTCAGGACCTTTATTTGCTGATGAAGCACAACTCTAAATGGGAAGTGTTGTGGTTACCGAGTACCACTCTGACAAAAATATAGCACAAATGGGATGGCTGAACAAACAGGAGTTTATTCTCTTGCAGCTTGGAGGCATTAAGTCTGAGTTCAAAATGTTAGACACTAGAAGCTGGATGAAAGTCCTTTAACCTTCTGCTTCAGCTCTGTCCTCCTGCTCCTGACCCACTGGAGCTGGAGCCTTTTCTTCACTCAGACAGCTTCTGGCTGCTGAGACAGACAATCCCAAGGTTAACAAGTAAAAAGGCACAGTCCTGATGTTACCAATCCACAGGACAGACCCTTAATTCAAGTCCATTGAAAGTCCCAAGGTCAGCAGAGTATGGCAGGTTGCTGAACAATGACATGGCTACATGCAGGGTTTAAGTGTAACATCAGCTGAGACCATTCCCCAAGGCTTCTCCTTATGTACAGGAAGTAGCCCACATCCCTAAGAAAGCTACTCAGCTGTCCACAGTAGATTCCACCGTGGAGGTGATTACCAGTCTTATCATGGGGAATACTATACTGTGTCCAGCTGCCCAGACACTCAACCAGGTCCAGTCAATTGGACATGTAACCTTAATGACCACAGGAAGAAACAGCTGCAAACATCTACTAATAATCAGAACATGGAATGTAAGAAGCACCTATCAAGGAAAATTGGAAATTTTCCAAAATGAAATCAAACACATAAAGATCGATATGGCAGGCATTGGTGAGATAAAATGGATTGGTATTGGCCATTTTGAATCAGATTATCATATGATCTACAATGCTGGGAATGAAAAATTGTAGAGGAATGGTGTTGCATCCATTGTCAAAAAGAGCATTTCAAGATCTGTCCTGAAGTACATTTCTGTCAGAAATAGGATAATACTAACAGGCTTATCAGAAAGACTGTTAAATATTACTATTATTCAAATTCGTACACCAAATATACAGCCAAAGATGAAGAAATTAAAGATTTTTTATTAACTTCTTCAGTTTGAAATGACCAAACATGCAATCAATATTTATTGATAATTATTGGTGATTGGAATGTGAAACCTAGAAACCAAGAAGAATCATCAGTAGTTAGAAAATATGGCCTTAGTGATAGAAATGACATTGGGGATGATATTATAGAATTTTGTGACACCAATGACTTGTTCATTGGAATACACCTGTCAGCAGCATAAACAGTACCTGTACATGCAGACCTCACCAGAAGGACTACCTACACAACAATCAGATCAAATATATTTGTGGAAAGAGGTGATGGAGAAGTTCTATATCTTCAGTCAAAACAAGGCCAGGAGCTGACTGTAGAACAGAACATAAATTGTTCATAAGCAAGCTCAAGTTGAAGCTAAAAGAAATTAAAATAAGTCCATGAGAGCCAAAATAGGACCTTGATTACATCTGACCTATATTTAGAGACCATCTGAAGATCATATTTGATGCATTAAACACCAATGACTGAAGACCAGACTAGTCATGAGATGACATCAAGAATATCATACACGAAAAAAACAAATGGTCATTAAAAAGACAAAAAATGGAAGAAAAGGCCAAAAATAATGTTAGAAGACATTCAGAAACTTGCTCTTGGATGGAGAATAGCTAAAGCAAATGGAAGAAATACTGAAATAAAATAAATGAACAGAACATTTCAAGAAGACAAAGTAAATTATTATAGTGAAATGTGCAAAGATCTGGAGTTAGAAAACTGAAAGGGAAGAATATGCTTGACATTTCTCAAGCTGAAAGAACTGGAGAAAAAATTCAAGCCTCTAGTTGGCCAAATTGATGGATTCTATGGGGAATATATTGAATGGTGAATGAATATCAAAAAGGATGGAAGGAATACAGAGTCACTGTATGAAAAAAATCTGTCAATGTCCAACTATTTCAGCAGGTAGCATATGATGAAGCACAAATTGTATGGAAGGAAGAAGTCTAAGTTACACTGAAATAATTGGTGAACAATAAGTCTCCACATATAGAGAGAATACTCACTGAGAAGTTTCAACAAATGGATGCAGTGCTTACTCATTTATGTCATGAAATTTGGAAAATAGCTACCTGGCCAAATAATTGGAAGAGATTCATAGTTGTGTCCATCCAAGAAATGTTATCTAACAGAATGTGGAAATTACTGAAAAACATCATTAATATCACATACAAGTAATATATTGTTGAAGATAATTCAAAAATATTTGCAACAGTATATTAACAGGAAACTTCCAGAAATGCAAGTTGTATTCAGAAGGGGACATGGAAAAATTGATTATCACTGCTAATGTCAGATGGATTTTATCTGAAACTAAAGAATACTAGAAAGATTTCTACCTGTGTTTTATTGACTATGCAAAAACATTTGACTGTGTGGGTAATATAAACCCACCAGCCACTCATCAAAAGGAAAATGGGATAAGTGGGGTGATTTACTTCTGTAATGATATCATCTTGGAAACCCAAGGAGAAATCGCTATGAGTCTGATCCAACTTGACGGCAATGAGTTTTTTTTTTTTTTTTTAATTTGGATTTGGGAGAAGATTCACAGAATAAATTCACTTTTCATACAGCAGTTCACATACACCTTGTCTCATGTCATTGATCAAAATTTACAATGCAACAGCTCCCCTCCGACTTCCTCCCCATAGTCACCTCCTCCCAGTGTCCATCCCTTCATACTCTTCTGCACCCTGAGCTATCTCCCTGTGCATACATATATATTTTTTTAATAACATAGTGAAGACTGGGAATTATAGGACACTTAGCTTCTGTCATGAAGAACGTGTACTTAGTCCAAGAGGCTGGCATTTGAACAGAACAAGGGTATATCATATGGTACAAAATCATGAAGAGTGTGAGTGTGGGTTATATCCTTTCACCACACTTTTTCAATCTATATGCTGAACAAATAATTTGAGAACAGGACTATGTGAAGAAGAATGTGCCATCAGAATTGGAGGAAGAACTATTAACAACCTGTAATATGCAGATGAAACAACCTTGCCTGATGAAAGTTAAGAGGACTTGAAGCACTTACTGATGAACATCAAAAGCTACAGTCTTCGATATGAATTACATCTCAGTATAAAGAAAACAAAAACCCTCATAACTGGACCAATAATCACCATCAAGATAAATAGAGAAAAGATGGAAGTTTTCAGGGCTTTTATTTTACTTGGATACACAGTCAACACCAATAGAAACAGCAGTCTGGAAATCACACGTAATACACTGGGAAAGTCTGCTGCAAAAGCCCTCTTTAAAGTGTTAAGAAGCATAGATGTCATTTTGAAGACTAAGGTGTGCCTCACCGAAGCCATGGTATTGTCAATTGCTTGATATGTATGTGAAAGCTGCACAATGAATGAGGAAGACCAAAGAAGTGTTGGTGTCTTTGAATTGTGCTGTTAGTGAAGAATACTAAAAAATACCATGGAATACCAGAAAAGCAAACATATATGTCCTAGAAAATGTACACCCAGAATGCTCCCTGGGAGAAAGAATGGCCAGACTTCATCTAACCTACTTTGATCAATAGTCAGAAGGGACCATTCCCTGGAGAAAGATATCATGCTTAGTAAAGTAGAGGGTCACTGAAGAAAGGGAAGACCATCATCAAAATGGATTGACACAGTGACTACAATAATGTGCTCAACAAACATGGCAAGGATTGTGAGGCTGGTGCAGGACCTGGCAGTGTTTTTTCTGTTATAAATAGGGTCAATATGTGTCAGAGCCAACTCATGGCACCTAACAACAACAACAGACTATTAAGTGCTAGTCTATTAGGTGAAAGTTTGCTGATGCAAACCTACTCAGAGGCTCTTGGGAAGACAGACCTGGCAATCAGCTTCCAAACAATGACAACCTTGAAAACCCTGTGGATAAGGTCCACCACTCTGCATACATGGGGTTGTCATGAGTTAGACTCAAATCCCAGACAATGAACAACAACAGTAGGATGATGGACATAATCAACATCTCATTAAAGCTAATTAGAATTATTGAAACTCTTAAAATAATTTGAAATTATAAACTTCTTAGACAACTCAAACTATTATTGGAAACAGATTTTAAAGAATATCATATTTTTAGTCTTTTTATAATCATTTTAATACCATATATATAAATATTAATTTTTTAAAATCATTTATGAAATGCTATGTTAACTTGATTTTCTCCTCAACAATTTTTTGAGGCAGGAAGGGCAGATTTTACTGTACCTGGTTTATGATGAGATAATCCACTTAAGAAAAGATTAACAAAATTGACTGGACAGAACATTCATCCTAATTCTTATTTAAATGATTTTGATTTATACCATAGTTGAAACTAAGGTCCAGAAAAATTAAATTGTTTCCTAAAGAAAATAGCTTCTGTGCTTTTGAAGATAATTAGTATTAGCATGATTATCTAGTAATGATTTAATAGAAAGATATCATGAGCGGGTGGCATTAAAAACTAAAATGTTATCCTCTCAAAGTTCAGGAGACTAGAAATCTGAATTCAGATCATGACTCTAGAAAGAAGTTAGTGTGCCCTTCAATTTCTAGTAGCCACTAGCCAGCCTTGAATTTCTGGGTTAGTAAATGCATCTGCCATGTGTGTCTATTCTTTCATGGAATCTTTCCCTTATGTGATTTTGTGTGTATCCTGCTTTTTATTAATTCATAAATGATTATATTTAGTACTAACTCATACATGGTATGATCTCAATTTAACAAAGAAAAACTCTATTTCCAATCAAGGTCATATTTACAGGCACTAGTATTAAAAGTTAAGACATATTTATGGGACACAATTCAGTCCATGACAAGTATTCAATTGGCATAAATGAGCTATTTGAAATCTTTATAAGTGTAGATGTAAAACATAAAATACAACTGTATTTTCATAAAAATACAATCTATAAAGTTAATATAAAAGTTATAATAAGTGACTGCTAAACTGGGCTCTGTATTATGGTAGAATTGTAATTTATAGTTGTTAAATGAAACAATGGATTGTCAACTTTATCCTCTACCACTACCTCTTTATTCAATGTAATCTTTTCCCATCTTGGCCAGAGGGTATAGTATGCTTTCTAGGTTCACTGCTAATCTCATAATTGTGTAAATGACTTCTTTACCCTCAGTCTGTTGTCCTTTGAAATTTTCAAGCATTCCTCTCCCTTCCAGGCTTGGGATTAGTTAGTTGCTGGTTGGTTGTTTTGTATTACTTGGCTTTGTTCTCAAGGATCTTTTAATTTGTTTATGTCATTTTTGGTTAAAGTAATCATTATACTTCTATTATGACTGCCTTTGAAAATGTTTTCATTTTGTTTTTGTTTTAGACTACATTTTTATATTTATTCAGATGCTTACCCCATATTTTATGATCTATGCTTACCTTACCTTTTACATCTAGCTGTTTCATCAAGATTAAATTTCCTTCTTAAGTGAAATAAATAAATGTATGTTATATACTATATGATTATACACACACACACACACACACACACACACACATGATTAGAGAACTAGCTAAAAAGCCCTCTCTAGGGAGCTCCAGGTTTTAGGAAAGTTGAACTTAGTTATTGGGACAGATCTTCAGGGTCTTCTTTCTCTGTCTCTGCTCTTCTCTATAAGCTCTTCCTTTTCAGAAACATTCACCCTGAACAATGAATGAGTGGTAACTTATAATCATTCTATGAATTGCAATAACTTCAGTATCAGCTCTTACTTGTGAAAATACCATCAGAAAAGAGGCATACAATTAACTTAGGTTGAACTCTCACTAGATCAATTTGGTCATGTGCTTATTCCTAAACCAATAATACACTGAAGAAAATGAAATCATTTTAATTGAGGTGGAGTCAGTATTAAAAACATATTTACTGAGAGAGAGTTAACTATAATTTCTTCTTTTATTACAGAGAGGTTGAGAGTGTTTTTATTGAGAAGACAAAATCATCAACTGTAAAGTACAGTTCATCATATTTAATTATTGAGCAAGCTGAAAGTCACACCATTCCAATCAAAATCATTCCTGAAATTAATTGATCCAGTGACACACACACATTAAAAATGTACAAACACTGTTCTAGTTGTTAGGCACTGTGGAGTCAAGTCTGACACTGGTTGTTCCTGTGCCATATTCACAACCATTGCTATATTTCAGCCCATCATTGCACTCACTGTGTCAATCCATCCCACTGAGGATCTTCCTCTTTTTTCCTGACCCTCTACTTTATCAAACATAATGCCTTTCTCCTGACAAAATATCTAAACTACATGAGTTGAAGTCACCATCCTCACTTCTGAGGAGCGTTTAGGTTGTACTTCTTCCAGGTTACATAGAGTCGCATTTACATAGAGTATTTACATAGTTGTTGTCCTTGTTGTTAGGTGCCGTCAAGTCATCTCCAACTCGTAGTGACCCTATGCACAGCAGAATGAAACACTGCCTGGTTCTGTGCTAGCCTTACAACTTTTGCTATGCCTGAGTCCATCGTTACAGACACTGTGTCTATCCATCTTGTCGAGGGCCTTCTTCTTTTTTGACCCTCCATTTGGCCAAGCATGATATCTCTCTCAGGGAATGTTTACTTCTGACAACATGACCAAAGTAGGTGAGACGAAGCCTGGCTATTCTCACTTCCAAGGAGTACTCTGGCTGTACTTCTTCCAGGACATATTTATTAGTCCTTTCAGAAGACCATGGTACTCTTAGCATTCTTCTCTAACACCACAACTCAAAAGCATCTGAAAATGTTTCAAGGTGGTATGAAGTATTTTTGTACATAAAGAGACGTTAAAAATGAAAAGACAAATAATGCAAGACATAAGATGCATTCCAGAGATGAAAGAAGGGGGGGGGGACAAACCTTAAAGTGAAACTTCTTTTTTTATTTTTATTGTGATTTGGGTGAAAGAATATAGAGCAAATTCATTTTCCATACAACAGCTTACATACACTTTGTCCCATGACATTGACTGCATTTCCCACAATGCAACTGTTCCCCTCCCACTTCTTCCTCATAGTTTGTAACTCTATTTGGAAGAAAGATAATTTAGCTTTATGAACAGCTGAATCTCAGAGGATAAGACATATGGGCAATTTTAATATATCTTTGCAACTCCTTGATCTTAATGTTATAGAGATTTTGTTGATTATACATCAAGAAACAATTTAGAATGTAGTTTAAAAGAAAGTTTATAATCCTTGTTTAATGGATTTTTAGTACCTCAGGCAGTACAGTGCTGTGAAAATGATTAAAATGTGTCCCGTCTCTGTGCAGTCAATAAAACTTCTCTTTAAAATTAGTTCGGTTCCAAAGACTCCTCAGCAGGCTTGGCAGTTTGTCTCTTTAGAATTCCAAATAAGCCATCTATGATTATTTGCATATACCAGGTTCATTAAATATCTTATCTCTAGTTCATTAGCATTAAAGTAAGTTAAATAATCAAATAAGGAAGTTACCTTTTAACAATACATAGTTATGTCAAAACCTTAACAGAAATACAACAAAATACACTGTTAAAGAAAGGATTATAAAATATAAAACACCAAAGCCATTGTCATAAAGTAGATTTTGACTCATAGTGATTCTGTAGGACAGCATGGGACTGTCTCATGGGGTTGCCAAGGCTGTAATCTTTATGGAAACCCACATCTGTCTCACGTGGAGAAACTGGTAGGTTCAATTTGCCCACCTTTTAGTTAGCTGGCACGAGTGTAATCACTTCCCCACCAGGGTTACTTTTGGAACACATAAACAACTATAAATTGAGGATCCTGGAAAAAAGTCCTGGAGATGTCTTCTGAAACTCAACCTTTGAAAATCCTGTGGAATACAGTTCTATTTAGATAAACTTGGAGTAGCCATGAATTAGAGTCTACTCTACAGCAACTCTGTTTTTCTTTTCTTTTTTTTGTATCAATTTCTGCAATTAGAAAGATACAAAAGAATAATGATTTTTATCTGCTGAATTAAAGGCGTTAATCCTTGTTATAAAGTACAAATTCTATATATTTTCTAATGAACCTAAAATCTAAACTCTTGGCCGTGGAGTCGGATCCATTCATGGGTTGCAGAGGTGGTATCAGCACAGAAGTAGATTGCCCAATCTTCCTTCCAAGGAGTGCCTTCTGGTTAGCAGTCAAATGTCTTAGGCACTGTGCCACCAGAGCTCCTAATGAAAGGTAGATAAAATTCTAACTAAAGTTTATTTTCCTTAGAAATGCAGAAATAAGTCATATGTATTTTTCAAATCATGTCATGAAAATTCCTGGATTAATTTAGGCATTTTTTAAAATGTTTATTTGTTTACAGTGAAAACAATATGGTTCCTGTCTTAATTTTACAATTTCATTATATGCATGTATATAGGTTTTTGATTCCATGAGAGAACTCATACTCTGTTGTTAATATTTTAAGATTTTATAATGAAAATAGTTTTTAATTCAACTTTTATACCCATCAGGTTACTATGAAATTACAAAATTTTAGTAGGTGTTCATGTTTTAATGAACCTAGTGAAATGTGCATATGTGCTTTAGAAATAAGGCAATTAAAATCAGATATATCTTATGAAAATAAATATTGTCTAAGTTACTTAAAATTTTTTAAATAATCATGACCCATGACTTAATCAGTTATTTATTTTTCTTAGTTGTAAATGATAAAGTTAATATGGTGGTCAATAATTATTACATAGTATGTATATATGTGTGATGAAATGTTGATCAAATCACAGCAGGCCATAAGCAAAGGCTATCTCTAGACCCTTCAAACAATAAACAGAAGGCTCAAAGCACATAATAGAGTGCTCTAACAGTCCATAGATGATAAACAATGAAGGGTAGATGTGTGTATCAAAACTGAATAACAGTATACCAGGAAGCTAATTACAGATCTACCTAATAACATTCATCTCCCAAGTGGAAAAAAAAAAAAAAAAAAAAAACTGGAGATTGCCAGGAAACCACTACATTATAGCCAAGACCTGAGCCAAAAAAAAAAAAGAAAAAAGAAAATATTAGCCAATCATAATTGTACTTTTTTTTTATTTTAACCAGTCATAGTGTATAAATAATTTTTTCATATTTACCTTCTCTAATAATTATCAAGGGCACATTGAAAAAGTGTAACTCACAATGAATCAGCATCTGTAAAAATTATATAAAAAGCACCTAATAATTGTATTTCTTTGGATTCCAGTCTGTTTATAGGCATAGTTGTTGTTATTGCTGTTGTTATGTGCCCTTGAGTCATCTCTGACTCATGGTTATCCTAAGTACAACAGAATGAAACACTGCCCAGTCCTGTGCCAACCTTATGATCTCTACTTCCTGAGCCCGTCGCTGTAGCCACCATGTCAATCCACATTGTTGAGAGCCTTCTGCTCTTTAGTTGACCCTCCACTTTACCAAGCATGGCATCCTTCTCCAGAGAATGGTCCCTACTGACAACATGACCAGAGTAGTTGAGACGAAGTCTGTCCATCCTTGCTTCCAAGGAGCATTCCGGATGCACTTCCTCCAGGACATATTTGTTAATTATTTTAGGAGTCCATGCTACTTCCAGAATTCTTTGCCAGCACCACAACTCAAAAGCATTAAATCTTCTTCGGTCTTCCTTGTTCATTGTCCAGTTCTCACATTCATATGAGACAATTGAAAATACAATTGCTTGGGTTAGGCACATCATAGTCTTCAGGGAGACATCTTTGCTCTTCAGCTCTTGAAAGAGGTCTTTGCAACAAATATGCATAATTCAAAACATCTTTTGAAGCCTTGACTGCTACTTTTATTGATGTTGATTGTAGAACCTAGCAATATGAAATCTTTGACTACTTCAATCTTTTCTCCATCTATCATGATGCTGTTTTTGGTCCAGTTGTGAGGATTTTTGTTTTCTTCATATTGAGGTGTAATCCACATGGCAGACTGTAGTCTTTAAACTTCATCAGTAAGTTCTCCAAGTCATCCTCACTTTCAGCAAGCAAAGTTTCATCATCAGTGTATCACAGGTTGTTAATGAGTCTTCCTCCAATCCTGATGCCATCTTATTCTTCATATAGTCCATCTTCTTGGATTATTTGCTTAGCATACAGATTGAATGAATATTGTGAAAGGAAAGAACCCTGATGCACTCCCTTCCTGATTTTGAATAATGTAGTTTCCTCTTGTTCTGTTCTCATGACAACCTCCTGGTCTATGTAAAGGTTCCTGATAAGTATAATTAAGTGTTTTGGCATTCCAATTCTTCTCAATGTTATCCATAATTTGTTATGATCTGCACAGTCAAATACTTTGCATAGTCAATAAAACACAAGTAAATATCATTCTGGCATTCTTTGCTTTGAGCCAAGATCCATTTGACATCAGCTATGATATCCCTCACTTTACATCCCGTTCTGAATCCAGCTTGCATTTCTGGAAGTTCTCTGTCAATATACTGCTGCAACCTTTTTTTTTTAATTATCTTCAGGAAGATTTTACAATGTATCATATCAATAAGATTGTTAGATAATTTTCACATTCTGTTGAATCACCTTTCTTTGGAATGGGTACAAATATGGATCTCTTCCAGTTGGCCAGGTAGCTGTCTAATATCCATAGTACTTGCTGTACTTGTAGCCAATTTCTCATCATTTACTTTTATTTTCGGATATGTCACAATTAAAAAACAAACAAACAACAACAACAAAAAAAAAAACTCTCTTGCTGCAAAAGTCTGGTGAAAATTTATTAAACAAAATACGACATGGGTATAATGGGTATAGATGTATTCTTATTAGAATCTTATATAATTTTTTTTCTTCATATTAAAAGAAGGAATGTATGATCATGTGTTTTATGTTGACTTTGTATCAATTTTAGAATATTTTCATAATGCTTAAACAGAAATGAAGTAAAATAAATCTACTGAATGCTTTAGCATTATTATATTCATGGCTAATAGAAATGATTTGACTGTTCACTATTTTAAGAAGTTTGTATGGGTTATAACATTTGTCATTCACAAAATTTCTGTGTTACTTTCTGTTATCCTCATTTCATAGAAAAACAAACTGAGGCACAGAACATAAGTAATTTTCCCAAAGTAGCAAGCTAATATAGAGTAAAACCAAGATTTAAACTTCATCTTTTGGACCCCCATGGTTATAGTCTACTTCATGATATTCTGAACTTGTGTCATCCTGCACCACTTCATTATATTCCCAAAGTAACAAAAAACATGAAGAAATAAGTTGGTAAGTTTCAGATTTTTTTAATTGCCATCATATTTAACTGAGCTGGATAGAGTGGGACCAACACCACATCAGGTGACTTATGTCTGTGGCCTGTGTCATTGCAGGCTGAAAACATACTAGATAATTTAGGTTCTCTAATAAAGAATATTCCACTCACCAGACAAAATATATCATAATGATAGTTATCAAATGACAGAGCAATATGAATCAAAATGAAAACATTTATGTGACCTAGGAGATCATTAGGAAAAAACAGTATATTATTATCTATCTTCAATTGTAAATTAAGATATATAAATATTATAAAATATTAATGTTGTTAGGTGCCATTGGGTGGACTCTGACTCATAATGAACTTATGTACAACCACTACCTGGTCTTTTGCCATTCTTATAATCCTTGCTATATGTGAGCCCATCATTACAGCCACTATGTCAATCCATCATGTTGAGGGTCTTCCCCTTTTCACTGACACTCTACTTTACCAAGTGTGATATCTCACTCCAGGGAATAGTCCCTTCTGGCCATATGATCAAAGTAGGTGAGTCAAAGTCTGGCTATTTTTGCTTCCAAGGAACATTCTGGCTGTACATCTTCCAAGACAGATTTGTTACTTCTCTGGCAGTCCATGGTATTTTCAATATTCTTGGCCAATAGCAGAATTCAAAGGCATCAATTCTTCTTCAGTCATTATTCATGGTCCAGATTTCACTTGCATAGGAAGTGAGTGCAAGTGCCATGGATTGGCTTGGGTGCCTCTTAGTCTTCAATGGGATATCTTTGCTCCTTAACATTTTAAAGCAGTCTATTACAACAAATTTTCCTAGCACAATGTTGTTGCTGTTAGGTGAGGTCGAGTGGTTTATGACTCATAACAACCCCAGGCACAGCAGAATGAAACACCGAATCTTCTGAGTCCAGCTTGCACCTCTTGAAGTTCTCTATCAATATACTGCTGTAACTGTTTTTGAATTATCTTCGGTAAGATCTTGCTTGCATGCAATATTAATGATATAGTTAGAACATTTCCACTCTCTGTGGGATCACTTTTCTTTGGAATGGGTACAAATATGGATCTCTTGCAGTCAGTTGGCCAGGTAGCTGTCTTCTCAAGTGTCTTGGCATAAATGAGTGAGTGCCTCCAATGGGGCAACCGTTTGTTGAATATCTCAATGGGTATTCCGTCAATTCCTGGAGCCTTGTTATTCACCAATTCTTTCATTGCAGCTTTGACTTCCTCCTTCAGTACCATTGGTTCTAGATCATATGCCACTTCCTGAAATGGATGAAGATTAACCAGTTCTTTTTGTTATAATGACTCTGTGTATTCCTCCCATCTTCT
>NW_006922144.1:1478794-1480710 GCF_000298275.1 Orycteropus afer afer | reverse complement strand
TATATTCAAGATCATATTTTGGCTCTCTTGGACTTGTTTTAATTGTCTTTAACTTCAAGTTTAACTTGCATATGAGCAGTTGATGGTCTGTTCCACAGTCAGCTCGTGGCCTGGTTTTGGCTGAAGATATTGAGCTTTTCCAGCATCTCTTGCCACAGATGTAGTCAATCTGATTCTTGTGTGTTCCATCTGGTGAAGTCTATGTGTAGAGCCGCAATTTGTGTTGTTGAAAAAAGGTGTTTGCAATGAACAAGTCCTTGGTCTTGCAAAATTCCACCATGCAAGTTCCAGCATTATTTCTGTCACCAAGGCCATATTTTCCAACTCTCACTGATTCTTCTTTGTTTCCATCTTTTGCATTTCAGTCACCGGTGATAATTAGCACATCCTGATTGCTTGTTCAGTCAATTTCAGACTGTAGAAGCTGATAAAATTCTTCAATTTCCTCATCTTTGGCTTTGGGGTTTGGATATTATCCTATCACTGACAGCATTATACTTCAGGACAGATCTTGAAACATCCTTTGTGATGATGAATGCCACACCATTCCTCTTCAAACTGTCATTCCTGGTATAGTAGATCATATGGTTGTCTGATTCAAAATGGCCAAAATCAGTCCATTTCAACTCACTAAAGCCAAGGATATGAAGATTTATGTGTTCCATTTCATTTTTGACAACTTCCAGTTTTCCTAGATTCATACTTCATAATTCCATGTTCTGATGATTAATGGATGTCTGCAACTGTTTCTCCTCAATTTGAGTAGTGCCACATCAGCAAATGGAGGTCTCAAAAGATTTGTCTTATCCATAAGAGTAAGGCTGGGTTTACTCTGATGATGCAGCTCTTTCCCAGTCCTATTTTGAGAGCCTTCTATCCTAACCAGACTATTCATAAAGTTGTGCAGTAATGTATCAGACAGTGTTTCTTTGTTATTCATGAGGTTTTCCCTGGCCAATTCTTTGAGAAGTGGACAGCCCCTTCCTTCTTCCTAGTCTGTTTCAGTCTGTAAGCTTGGCTGATACCTGTACTCCATGTGCATCCCGCGGGGTTATAATTTCCAGTGACTCAGAGTTTTGAGGTAGGAGAAACCAACCGACAAGTGTGTCTTCCTGTTGGAAACCTATCCTACTACCCTTACCTGGGTCCCTGTGGTTGACTCCTCTTCTGTCCCAGTTTCTGGGCCTTTTAATCCCCTTTCTCCCATTCTCCCACCCTGCTGCTTTGGGCATGCCTGGGTTCCCTCTCTGCCCAGCACAATAGGGTCTTTGATTTCTTGACTGCTGTTTCTGTGGGTGTTGAATGTGAATCCGAGTAAAATGAAACCCTGACCACTTCAAACTTTTCTCCCTTCATCATGATGGTACTTATTGGTCCAGCTGTGAGGATTTTTGTTTTTTCTATGTTGAGATGTGATCCATATTGAAGACTTTAGTCTTTGATCTTCAACACTAAGTGCTTTAAGTCACCTTCATTTTCATTAAGCAAGGTTGTGTAATCTGTACATCCCAGTTTGATAATGAGTCTTCCTCCAATCCTGATGTTATGTCCTTCTTTATATAATCTAGCTTCTCAGAATCTTGGTGCAGCATACAAATTGAATTAGTATAGTGAAAGGATACAACACTGACACACACCCTTCCTGATTTTAAGCCATGTAGTATCTACTGCATGAATTGGCAAAGAACAAGGCTCCAGGAATTAACAGAATACCCATTGAGATATTTCAACAAACGGATGCCACATTGAAGGCACTCATTTGGTTATGCCAAGCGATTTGGAAGACAGCTACCTGGCCAACTGACTGGAAGAGATCCATGTTTGTGCCCATTCCAAAGAAAGGTGATCCCACAGAATGTGGAAATTATAGAACAATATCATTAATATCGTACGTAAGTAAGATCTTACTGAAGATA
>NW_006922144.1:1475197-1478034 GCF_000298275.1 Orycteropus afer afer | reverse complement strand
CTGACACAAGCCAAGAAAGTTCCAGTAGCCTCATATGCATGTGAGAGCTGGACAATGAATAAGGAAGACCAAAGAAGAGTTGATGATTTTGAGTTGTGGTGCTGGCGAAGAATGCTGAAAGTACCACGGACTGCTAACAGATCTGTCCTGGAGGAAGTGCAGCCGAAATGCTCCTTGGAAGCGAGTATGGCCAGACTTCATCTCATCTACTTTGGTCATATTTTCAGAAGGGACCATTCCCTGGAGAAGGATGTCATGCTTGGTAGGGTGGAGGGTCGACGAGAGAGGGGGAGGCCTTCAACGAGATGGATTGACACGGTGGCTGAGATGATGGGCTCGAATATAACAGAGATCATGGAGCTGGCACAGGATCAGGACGTGTTTCGTTCTGCTGTGCTTGGGGTTGCTTTGAGTCAGAAATGACTCGATGGCACTTAACAACAAAGTATCCTCTTGTTCTGTTTAAACAACAGCTCTTTTGTCTATGTACACTTTCCTGATGAGAACAATTAAATGTTCTGGAATTCTCATTCTATGCAATATTATCTATAATTTTTTTTATGATCCACACAGTCAAATGCCTTTGCATAGTCAATAAAACACAAGTGAACATCTTTCTGGTATTTGCTTTCAGCCAAAATCCATAGGATATCAGCAGTTTTATCCCTAATTCCACATTCTCTTCTGAATTCAGTTTGCATTTCTGGAAGTTCCCTGTCAATATACTGCTGCAACCATTTTTTAATTATCTTCAGTAAGATTTTACTTGCATGTGAGAGTAAAGATACTCAATAATTTCCACATGTTGTTGGATCACTTTTCTTTGGAATGGTACAAATCTGGATCTCTTCCAGTCAGTTGGCCAGGTAGCTGTCTTCCAAATTTATTGGCATAGATAAGTAAGTGCCTCAAGCACAGCATCCATTTGTGAAACATTTCAATGAGTACTGCATAAATTCCTCGAGACTTCTTTTCTCTAGTTCCTTGACAACAATTTAGACTTCTTTCAATACCAGTTGTTCATGGTCATATGCTACCTCTTGAAATAGCTGCACATCTATTAATACTTTTTGATACAGTGACTCTGTGTATTCCTTCCATCTTCTTTTGATGTTTCCTGCATCATTCAATATTTTGGCCACATAATCTTTCAATATTGCCAGTTGAATCTTGAAGATTTCTTCAGTTCTCTCAGCTTGAAAAATGACAAGTATATTTTTCCCTTTTGATTTTCTAATTCTAGATCTTTATATATTTCATTATAATAATTTGATTTATCTCCCCGAGCTGCTCTTCAAAATCTCTGTTCAGCTCTTTTATCTCATCAATTCTTCCATTTGCTTTGGCTACTCTCCTTTTAAGGGCAAATTTCAGAGTTTCTTTTGAAATCCTTTTTGGTCTTTTCTTCCTTCCCTCTCTTTTTTTTTTTTTTTTTTTTCATGCTAGTGTGATTGAGCCAATTTTTGTTCCCTTTAATTTTGTTTTTATATATCTGTGTGAGCTGGGTATTCTGCTTCTTTATTAGCTAGTTGTTAGCACTTAGGCGCTCAGCACCTTTCTTCTGGTTGGTATGATAGAGAATGAGTGTGTGTGCATAGATTTCTTTTAGCTGTTCATAAGGTGCAGTTGAGAGTTAGTTGAGTTTGTATTGGCTGCTGTCTATTATTTGCCAGTTGGTACAAAAACAAGTATTTGCCCTCACTCAGTGGGTTGGACTGCAGAAGGTGCCAGCATTGTTGGGCTGTGTTGGAACAGTTGCTGTCTCTCAGTCAGTTACATTAAAAAAAAAAAAAAAGAGGAAAACACCAAAAAAATAAAACTAAACAAACAAAAAATGTAACCACATAAATAGGAAAACTTAGGGGGGGTAAGGAAAAAGAAAGAAATGCAATAAATGAGATGAACATTTTTCAAAATATATTTTAAAAAAAGGATAAAATAAAAATAATGAGAAAAAAAGGGAAAAAGCCACAATATATGGTGAGGGAGGAATGATAGAAAAGAGTAAAAGTAAAAGAATAATAAAGGAAAAATGGGAAAACTTCTAATGGAAAAATCAGGGATGAGAAGAACCAAAAGAAAGAAAAAAGAAGGGAACCAGGAAAAGGTAAGAGAAAAAAAAAGAAAGAAAAAGAACCAGGGATGGGAGACAGAGGGAGAGAGAGAGAGAGAGAGAGAGAGAGAGAGAGAGAAAGGAAATGATAAAATGAATAATTAAAAAACAGACAAACAAAAGCAAAACTGTGGAGGGTCAGTCATCACAACCAGGCTCTGTTAGGGCACAGTCCAGGATGGAATTCCTGCTGGGAAAGAAGGTTGGTGGAAGTAGGGGAAGGCCACACCTCTGTTCACCAAGACAGTGTGGGGTATAAGAGTAACAAGGGGAATGTCGCACCTTTCTAGTTGTCAGTTTCCACTGGAGTAGATCACACTATCCTCAGCAAGCAGAGCCTATTCTTAGGCCATTTCCAGTAAGAATGCCACTTGCATATATTCAAAATGGCTGTACCTGCCATTTGCAAATACTCAAAACGCCTATGCCCTCATGACAGCTGTTGGCAGTCCACAGGTCTGTTTGTCTCCTTCGCTGTTTTCCATTCTGGTTTTCAGGTACCAATGCAGTCTTTGTCCATGCAGTCCTTGGTGAGCGGAGCCCATTGTTAGGTTGCTATTGAGAACTATTCTAAATGGCTATGCCCTCAGGACAGCTGGCAGTCTGCAGTTCCCTTTATCTTCTTTTCTTTTTTAATTTTTATTTTAAGAGCATGTTTTACATTCAATTTCACGTGTACATTTAGTTTCATTCCCCATTTGCCATGTCCAGCATAGTGGCTAAG
>NW_006922144.1:1450062-1474609 GCF_000298275.1 Orycteropus afer afer | reverse complement strand
ACCATCTGGTTCTTCTGGTCTTGAGGGTCATCGTGTCCTAGGGTTGATTGCTTCTAAATGCCCTTTGTGTGTGTGTGTGTGTGTGGGTGGGTGGGTGTGCGTTCTTCTTCACTAAGCTGCATCCTAGATGGCTGCTTGAAAGCTTTTAAGACCCCAGTCGCTACTCACCAATGTACAATGTGGAGCAACTCTTTTATGTATTATATTGTGCCAATTGAGTCTGGTGTACCCCAGTACTATGGTCCTGAGGTAGTAGCTCTATTGGATCTCTCTCCTATAGTATTGGGATGTCTGTGAGGGATTACTCTGTGTCTGTCTTCTATTGTTTCTGTAAGGACTGCAGGTATCTTGTATCACTGATGTCTTTACGAGATCAGCCTCAGCTGAGTCTATCCTTGGTCTAGAGTACACCTTTATTCACCGAACCCTGTCTGATCATCTCAGGTGTTTATGTGTTTATATGTGTAGCCTGGAAGCTCTGGTATCATAGTGCCTAAGGCACTTGCCTGCTAACCAGACAGCTGGCAGTTCAAACCCACCAGCCACTCCTCGGAAGGAAGGTTGGGCAATCCTACTTCCGTAGTGATACTGCCTCGGAAACCCAAGGAGGGGTCGCTATGAGTCGGGGCCGACTCGACGGCACCCAACAACAACAACAATAACATGTGTAGCCTAGTGTTTGGTGTTAATGACAATGTGGTATTGTGGAAACATTGGTTGGTGTTAGCATCTTTTGTCTATCTCTTATGTGCACAGTTTGGTCTCCTCTCATTTCCCAGTGTTATCCTGGTGGTCATATATCCTTCCTGTGTATCCTTCCCCCTACCCATGTCAGCATGTAAGCCCCAACTAGCCCTAAATTAATTCCTCTCATTCCCTCCCCATCCCAGTAACTTACAAGGTGAGTTCTCTTTCCCAAGCAACCCCTTCTCTGTCTTTTTACATTAATGAGCTCATACAGTACTTGACCTTCTATGATTGACTTATTTCACTCAACATAATGTCTTCCAGGTTCATCCATGTTACCAGATGATTCACATATCTCTCGTTGTTCTTTATGTGGCATAGTATTCCATTGTGTGGATATATCATAATTTGGTTATCCACTCATCCATTAATGGGTATTTGGGTTGTTCCCAGTCTTTTCAACAACCATTTGCTTTCTTATTCTGTGATTTCTTGATGTCATTCCACAACTCATCTGATTTTTGGTCATTAGTGTTCAATGCATCAAATCTATTCTTCAAATGATCATTAAGTTCAGGTGGGATGTAATCAAGGTCATATTTTGGCTATAATGAACATGTTTTAATCATCCTCAGCTTGAACTTGAACTCTCATAAGAGTAATTGATGGTCTCTTCCACTGTCAGCTCCTGGTCTTGTTTTGATTGATGATATTGAGCTTCTCCATTACCTATTTCCATAGATTAATCCATCTGATTCCTGTGTATTCCATCTGATTAGGTCCACATGTATAGCCACCATCTATGTTGTGGAAAATAGGTACCAACAACGAATAATAGATTGGTCTTGCAAAATTCTATCATGTGATCTCTGGAGTCATTGCTATCACTAAGGACATATTTTCCAACAACTAATAATTCTTCTTTGTTTCCAGTTTTCACATTCCAGTCTTTAGTGATTACCAGTATATATTGATTGCCTATTTGGTATATTTCAGACTGCAGAAGTTGGTAAAAAATCTTCAATTTCTCCATCTTTGGCTGTTGTTGTTGTTGTTGTTATTTGCCGTCGAGTCGGCCCCGACTCATAGCGACCCCTCCTTGGGTTTCCGAGGCAGTATCACTACGGAAGTAGGATTGCCCAACCTTCCTTCAGAGGAGTGGCTGGTGGGTTTGAACCGCCAGCCTTCTGGTTAGCAGTCAAGTGCCTTAGGCACTACGCTACCAGAGCTCCTTTGGCTGTAGTTGCTGGTATGTGAATTTGAATAATAATAGTATTAAACAGTCTGACTTGTAGGGGTATGGACACTATCCTATCATTGACAGCATTGTACTTCAGGATAGCTCTTGCAACAGCATTTTTGATAATTAAGAGGACACCATTTTTCTTCAATTTGTCATTCCTGAAATTGTAGATTATGTAATTGTCTGATTCAAAATGGCAAATATCATTCCATTTCTGGTCACTAATGCCCAGGCTATTGATCTTTATGTGTGTCATTTAATTTTTGACAACTTCCAATTTTCCTAGATTCATACTTCATACATTCCACATCCCAATTATTAAGGGATGTTTGCAACAGTCTCTGCATTTTCAATCATATCACATTAGCTAATGAAGGTCCCAAAGGCTTCACTCCATCTATATCATTAAGATTGACTCTACTTTGGGGGAGCAGCTCTTCTCCAGTTGTATTTTGAGTGTTTTCCTATCTGAGTAATTCTTCCACTAACACTATATCAGAAAAAGTTTCAGGGCTATTCATAAAATTTTCCAGTATTTTATCAGACAGTTTTACATTGCTATTCGTAAGATTTCCACTGGACAATTTTTTGAGAAGTGGATAGTTCCTTCCTTTTTCCTAGTCTGTGTTAGTCTAGAAGTTCCACTGAAACCTCTCCAACAAGGGTGACCCTGCTGATATTTGAAATACTGCTGGCATAGTTTTCAGTCTCACAGCAATCCACAAGCCAGCACAGTATGAAAAACTGACGTATTGCTTCTAAATTGTTATTGTGTTATTTACTCACTTTCCAGATGTCTAAATATTGAAATGCTACTGATCAATATAAATCAGTGGATGTAAATGTTAAATATTTGGATCTTGCTTATAAAGTTTGTCAACAATCAGAAGCATTTTCCATGGATGTTCACTCATGAATGACTAGGAATGAGATTTATTATTCCTGACCACTAAAAATGCAGCATTAAGTGACATTTCATGTAGCTCTTTATTATAAACTTTCCTTTAAAAAAGAATCGTAGAATATATTTATACACACTGTAGCATAGTCACTAAGGCACTTAACTGCTAACCAGAAGGATGGCGGTTTAAAACCACCAGCCACTCCTCGGAAGGAAGATGGGGCAATCTACTTCCTTAGTGATACTGCCTTGGAAACCCAAGGAGGGGTCACTATGAGTCAGGTCTGACTCGATGGCACATAACAACAATGACAACAACTGTCACAAAACAAAAATATGAATAATAGCATAAGAGCTATCTTAGGCTTCTCCAGAGAAACAAAACCAATTACATGTGTGTGTATGTTATGTGTTTGTATATCTAGTGAGAGAGAGAGAGAGAGAGAGATTGACTTCAGTGGATTGGCTCACAGAATTGCAAAGGCTGGCAAGTCCAAAAATGATTGGAGCAGGATATAGACTTGTGCAGTCTTGTGTATCAAGATCCATAGATTAAGTGACAGGAAGTATGCAGAGTTGAGAAAGAGAATTTTTTCTATCAATATATCTATTTATAGTCTTGTAGCAGACCAAGTCATAATGAACCTCTTCTTTGAACTGATTGATTACATTATAAATGGTGATCACATTACATTATGGGAGAAAAACTGGTCTAGCAGTTGGTAAAACACTAGGAATGCAGTGTACTCCAGCTGACATATACAATTAGCCATGACATACCGTAATTATGGTCAGTAATAAATTATCTTTTTGTAATGAAATAGAATCTGATATTCTCTTTCCTCACATCCTGTCATCCTGATCCATGTGCTCCTAAATGAGCTATCATGAGTGCCTCTACACTGTTTGATTTTTTACTTTATTGAAGACAATAAATTCACCAAACAATCTTTCTTGCCTGAGGAATAAGAAATGCATGCTGAAAATTTTATATAACCACACCACATGCATAATTTATATTATATATCATAGTATTATGTGTAACACTGCATATCGTCATATTACTCCTAATAGAACATATCATAGCAATTTTACTCCTTTATTTCTGATTTGCTAAACAAAATTTTAATGATATAGGTAATTTCTGAGCTGTCATTTTTTTCCAGTCTATGAAAATGCACAAACAGATTAATTTGCCCTTATTCAAGTTACATGTTGTTGTTATTATGTGCCATCAACTTGGACCTGACCCATAATGCCCCCTCTTTTGGTTTTGGAGGCAGTATCACTATGGAAGTAAATTGCCCAACCTTCCTTCTGAGGAGTGGCTGGTAGGTTTGAACAACCAGCCTTCCAGTTAGGACTCAAGTACCTTAGGAACTGCATTTGTATCTAGGTGAATTCATGACATCTATATACTGTCACCTGCATATATTTGTTGTGGGATTTTCTTCAGTGTAATGTACATCTAAATTCTGAATTGTGGCATAGAGAACTGTAGCATAGAAACCTTTCCTTTGTGGAAAAAAAAAAAAAAAAAAAAACTATATTTTTTAGCTTGATGGCTTAATATTAGTTTTATTACCCTTGGGATTGAATGAAAGCAAATAATCCAGATATTTGAAAAGGGAAATTCTTCTCATAGTCCCTGAAATTCCTACTTGAAACATTAGTTGTTGTAATCTCCCACAGTTAAGATTGTATTATGAGCATTGTAATGTTTATAAATCTACATTGTTTTCTCTTAGAACTTCAAACAAAACTCTCTTGTCATTGTGGCCCAGAGTTAGTTTCACACTTGTGTGAGCTATATGTAAGTGTTTGGAAATAAAATGATGATAATGTAAAGATAGTGATTGTTGCTGTTATTTTAATCCCATTTAAGGTAGGTAGCATCTTTAAAAATGTAGGAATTGGAAAATGAGTATTTCAAGATCAGAAGGAAGATTGGGCAATCTACTTCCATAGAGATAGCACCTCAGAAACCCGAGGTGGGGTGGTTATGAGTAGGGACTGACTTGATGGCAGAGAGATGATGATATTGATGTGGTTTTAATGAACTTCCCAACTTCATTCTTTGGAAACACAAATAATAAAATGATAATGGAAGTAGAAATTGAAACAAAAAGATGTATTTTGAAATAATAATGAAGAGCTATGGAAGTGAAGATAAAAGATTCACTTTTTAAAAGCAAAATTTTGGTAAATTACAATAGAGAAAGTCTTAAGGCATAAATAAGCTTAAAATTCTCACAAATCTTAATGCATTAAAAATTAACTGAAATGCTGAGAGAAGGCAAATAGAAATATACTGCTCTTATATAAAGTGGTATAATGTAACTTGAAGGTGTAATATGATAAATCAGCATTGCAAATTGTAATGTATACTTACTGCCTCTATAAAAATGAGCAACATTAATAAGTACATAAAGGAGAGAAAATGAATAAAAATAAAACAATTTGAAAGAAGTTGAAATACAAGAAAAGAGGAACAAAGTATAATTGTGACAAATAGAGCACAAGTAGCATTTTTTTGTTGTTGCTTATAGTTGTCCTCCAATCAGCTCAAATGCATAGTGATCTCATGTATAACACAATGAAATTTTGTCTGTTCCTGTCCTTCTACATGAAAGTTTATGTTTGAGACCAATGTTTTAGCTATGTGTCGATTCATCCCATTGATGACTTCCTAGTTTTCATTTATTTTCTATTATAGCAACCATGATGGTCTCTCTAGCAAATGTATTTTCCTGATGAAAATATGTTATGGATTGAATTGTCCCAAAAAGGTATATGTTGTAAATCCTACCCTCTATGCCTGTGATTATAAAACCAGTTAGAAATGGGGTGTTTTTTTATGTCAGTGAGACAGGATTTTTGTAGGATATATCTTGAGTCAATCTCTTTTGAGATATAACAGAGATTAAACAAGGAAGAAGAGATGGAGGGAGATTGATGCTAAGCTACATGGAGATCTCCAACCCACCAAGATATAAGCTAAAGAAACAAGGATCTTCCCACAGAGCTGACAAAGCATCCCCTAGGGTCAGTGCACCGAATTTAAACTTCTAACCTCCGAAACTGTGAGAAAATAAATTTCTGTTGGTTAAAGCCATTAACTTGTGGTGTTTCTGCTATAGTGGCAGTTGTTGTTGTTATTTGCTGTGGAGGCATTTCCCACTCATAGCGACCCCATGCACAACAGAACAAATACTAGCCAATCCCGTGCCAGCTCCATGATCCTTGCTATACTTGAGCCCATTGTTGCAGCCGACATGTCAATCCATATAGATGAAGACCTTCCCCTCTTTCGTTGACCCTCCACCTTACCAAGCTGGATATCCTTCTCCAGGGAATGGTCCTTTCTGACAATGTGACCAAAGTAGGTGAGGCGAAGTCTGGCCATTCTCTCTTCAAAGGAGCATCTCAGCTGCACTTCCTCCAGGACTGATCTGTTATTTCTTTTAGCAGTCCATGGTACTTTCAGTGTTCTCTGTCAGCACCCCAATTCAAAAGCATCAACTCTTCTTTGGTCTTCCTTATTCACTGTCTAGCTTTCACAGGCATATGAGGTGATTGAAAATATTGTGGCTTGTGTCAGGCTCACCTTAGTACTCAAGGAGACATCCTTGCTCCTCAGCACTTGAAAGTGTTCCTTCACAGCCAGTCTTCCCAGTGCTACATGTTCTCTAATGTCCTGACTGTTGCTTTCATTGGCATCAATTGTAGAACCAAGCAACGAGAATTCTTTGACAACCTCAATCTTTCCTCCATTTGTCGTGATGCTGCTCATTGGTCCAGTTGTGAGGATTTTTGTTTTCCTTATAATGAGATGTAATCCATACTGCATACTGTATTCTTCAATCTTCATCAGTAAGTGCCTCAAGTCATCCTCACTTTCAGCAAGCAAAATTGTGTTGTCTGAGTATCTCAGGTTGTTAAATATTCTTCTTCTATTTCTGATGCCACATTTTTCTTCATATAGTCCAGCTTCTTGGATTATTTGCTCAGCATATAGATTGAATAAGTATGGGGAAAGGCCACAACCCTGACACATTCCCTTCCTGATTTTAAACCATGTAGTGTCCCCTTGTTCTATTCAAAGACAGCCTCCTGGTCAATGTACAGTTTCCTCATGATTATAATCAAGTGTTCAGGAATTCCCATTCTTCTCAATGTTATCCATAATTTGTCATGATCTACACAATCAAATGCCTTTGCATAGTCATTAAAACACAAGAACACAACTTTCTGGTATTCCTTGCCTTGAGCCAAGATCCATCTGACAACAACTATGATATCCCTTGTTCCACATCCTATTCTGTATCCAGCTTGCACCTCTGAACTTCTCTGTCAATATACAGCTGCAACCGTTTTGAATTATCTTCAGTAAGATCTTACTTGTGTGCGATATTAATGATATTTTATAATTTCCACATTCTGTGGGATCACCTTTCTTTGGGATGGGTATAAATATGGATCTCTTCCAGTCAGTTAGCCAGGTAGCTATCTTCCAAATCTCTTGGCATAACCAAGTGAGTGTCTCCAGTGTGGTATCTGTTTGTTGAAATATCTCAATGGGTATTCCATCAATTTGGGGAGCCTTGTTCTTCGTGAATTCTTTCATTGCAGCTTTGACTTCCTCCTTCAATACCATTGGTTCTAGATCATATGTTAACTCCTGAAATGGATGAAGATTGAACAGTTCTTTTTGGTCCAGTGAATCTGTGTATTCCTTCCATCTTCTTTGACATTTCCTGCATCATTCAATATTTTTCCCATAGAATCTTTCAATATTGCAACTTGAGGCTTACATTTTTTCCTCAATTCTTTCAGTTTGAGAAATGCCGAGTGTGTTCTTCCCTTTTAGTTTTCTAACTCCAGGTTTTTGCACACTTCATTATAGTAATTGCACTCCAGATCTTTTCACATTTCAGTATAGTAATTTGGATGCTCAAGCTGCTCTTTGAAATTTTCGGTTGATGTTGTCATTTCTTCCATTTGGTTTAGCTACTTTCTGCTCAAGGGCAAGTTTCAGATTCTCTTCTGTCATCCATTTTGGTCTTCTCTTCTTTTATTGTCTTCTTAGTGACCTCTTGCTTTCTTCATGGATGATGCTCTTGATGCCATCCCACAATTCATCTGGTTTCTGGTCATTGGTGTTCAATGCATCAAATCTATTCTTTAGATGGTCTCTAAATTCAGAAGGGATATATTCTAGATCATATTTCAGCTCTCTTGGACTTGTTTTAATTTTCTTTAACTTCATGTTGAACTTGCATATGAACAGTTGATGGTCTGCTCCACAATCAGCTCCTGGCCTTGTTTTGGCTTCTCCATCACCTCTTGCCACAGATGTAGTCAATCTGATTTCTGTGTGTTCCATCTGGTGAAGTCCATGTGTACAGCTGCCATTTGTTTTGTTGAAAATATTATTTGCAATGAATAAGCCATTGGTCTTATAAAATTCTACCATGTGATTCCCAGCATTATTTCTGTCAACAAGGCCAAATTTTCCAACTACTGGTGATTCTTCTTTGTTTCCAACTTTTGCATTCCAATCACCAGTGATAATTAACACATCCTGATTGCATGTTCAGTCAATTACAGACTGCAGAAGTTGATGAAAATCTTCAATTTCCTCACCCTTAGAAAACTAAGTATTCAAATTAATAATAATAATTAAAAAAGAAGCAATAGTTTTATAATTTCACTTCTAAGGAACTTACTGATTGTATTTCTCAGACTATTTTATTTTGTTCTTTTGATGGTCTGTACTATTTCCAACATTCCTCACCAACCTCACTTTTCAAATTAATCAATTCTCTGTCTCATCTTCTTCATTTTCCAGCTTTCACATGTATATATGGTGATTGAAAAGACCATGGCTTGGTTCATGTACACTTCCGTCATTAAAATGAATCTTAGTTGGTTTTTTTTTTTTTTTCCTTCAAATAGGTCTTACGTAGCAGATTTGCCTAGTGCAATATATACTTAGGTTTCTTAACTACTGATACTAAACAACATTGATGATCTAAAGAATTAAATTAATGTCATTGAATTGCACATGGAGACCTTTTTAAATTGATGTTCTTCTGTGTAAAACTCAACAACGGTACCCAAAATAAAATGAATTACTAAAAAAGATCAATTATACTTTGGATAATATTTAAAATGTAATGTTAATCACTAAATTATGAATAATATATAATTGTCTGTTAAGTTAAGAAAACTTTAAACCATTTTTTTTTTATTTATCAAGATTAAATGAGATAATGCTTGTAAATAATTTACCATTATGACTGGATGTTTACTAAAGAAATGTTTATTAAGAAAATTTAAAATGAACTTCAATTCATTTAAGCCATTATATGTATTTTGAGATAAAGTATTCCATTAAACATATAGAATTATAATAAATAATACTCTCATGTTCCAATTAATTTTCCCTGGATTATTTTGAATCTATGAGTGGCAGTTGGAAACACTAAAATACCAGTCTTTAAAGTGGGAAGTGGCTAGTTAGTGTAATGCAGTCAGTAAAGTAAGTTTGTCTTAATTTCCTAGGAATGATATTTTGATAGAAACCTACAGTTTGGAGATGTCATTCCAAACTTACTTCTAAACTGATTTATTATTGACCTTATTGATATTAATGGACTTTTAAAATGTCACGTCTTTGTAATTTTTCTCCATATATCATTATTAAAGGACTCTCTATCAGGTTTCCTTTCACATGAATATACTGATAATGTCAACCAGGTGTTTCCTCTTTCTACTACTCCAAAGGAAAAAAGTAAAATTTGTAGCAATTCATATTTGATGTAAGGAAAAACAAATGTAAATGTAAACTTATCTGAGTGAAGAATGCTTTTCTCAGTTAATTTTTAAAAATAGAAAGTAAGTTTTGTTGATTTTGGAGAAAATATTTGTGATGGTTGGTACAATTTAATGGATTGATAACATAGTAATAATACCACAATAATATAAGTAATAAATTCATGTAAAAAGGTTTCAATAATGGGCTTCAGGTACAGTAGCAGGAGGAAAAAATGAGAATATTAACATAACATTTCAAATATTATTTATATAACATACTATTGAATGGGAATTGCTTGAAAAGTATGAGAATTTAGAGAGAAAAATAAAAATAAACTATTTATTTTACAAGGCTCATACATGCCTCGTTAGATAAATCTTGATGGATTCATCAGAGTAAGTTCCTTTTAGTGGTTTCACTATTATTAGTCTATAAAGATTGTTGTTGCTATTAGGTGCCCTTGAGTAAGCTCTGACATATAGCAAACTTATGTACAACGGAGCAAAACACTGCCCGGTCCTTCACCAGCCTTGTTGTACCTGAGTCCATTGTTGCAGCCATTGGGTTATTTTGAGTGTCTTCTGACCTGAGGAGCTCATCTTCTGGCACTAAATCAGACAATGTTTCACTGCTATTCATGAGGCTTTCACTGGCCAATTCTTTGAGAAATAGACCTTTTCTTCTTCCAAGTCTGTCTTTGTCTTAAAGCTCTGCTGAAACCTGTCCAACATGGGTGACCCTGATGGTATTTGAAACAATGGCAACATAGCCTCCAGCCTCACAACATGCAAGCCACCACAGTGCAACAAACTGACAGATGAGTGGTACATAAAGATAAACGTCTTGTATGTTTCCACTCTACAGAGGTTATTCTCTGCCATATCATCTACAGAAAGTCTCACAAAAAGTACGGTTTCCTCGCAGCCAGAGCACTGTGAGCTATGTAATGTCTCATCTGTTTCATGATCCTCTTTGTATAACCAAGTGTGGTTCCCAACATTATGCTAAGAGGACAGACAATATACACTATGAAAAGACAGCAGTGAAGCCTGAAGTATTACTATTGACTCTTGTTGTTGTTCTTATTTGCCATCAAGTCAATAGAAGTGAATTCTTACTAACATTGCCTCTGGTTGTCTTGTGCATGATGGATGAACCTCTGTTAAGTATAGGTTCTAAAACTGAAGCTACTTTTATGGCATTGAGGAACTGGATAATCTCTGTTGTTTTTGACTCCAAATACTTCCTCTCCCTCAGATAATGGAAGGTCAATTAAGGTATTTATGATTAGTCACAACTGGTAGTAATTTTCCAAAATTTCCAAAAAACTGGTGATCATATCTGTCCATGTCAAGATTTATACTGACAAAATAAACTCAATTTACTACCAATATGTTATCACACATCTGAGTGAATAATTAAAATTAAAAAAAAAAAATCAACCATATTATAAATTCCAGAAAAGTAACTGTATTTAAAAAGGTAATCTATCTATTAGATAACAGCAATTACTAAAGATTTAATCACCTGTACCCTGGTTGATTAGTGGTTAAAACATTCAGCTGCTAGCCAAAAGATTTGAACCTACCAGATGTCCCATTGATAAAACATATGATAGACTTCTTCCTTAATATTTATGACCTTGGAAACCCTATAGGGAAGTTCTAATCTAACTTAAAGGGTATCTATGAGTTGGAATTGATTTTTGGTGCTTAATTTATATATATATATTTATACTCATAGTTTTCTGTTGTTAAACTGAATGAGAAATGTTATATGTAGAACTCTTTCTATTTTTCATATGAAGCCTGTTTAATTTTACTTTATACCATTAATCATTAGTGCCAGAGATCATATCTCAGTCTTTGAGATGAGATCTCAGCAATTGGAAAAGTTTTGTTAATAAAATTTAAACTTTTGTTTCATTTTGGAATATAGAGAATTCCATAATTTTTCTTGTGATCATTGTTTTGTCTAAACAGTTGCAATTAAATTACCATTACATTTATTTATTGAACACCAGTAAAATGATAGATTTATCCTGAACAAAAATTTTTTATTACACTTTTTTTTTATTTTGAATGATTGTAAATTCATACACAATTTTAAAATATAACACAGAGAGATCCCATATACAATTGACCTAGTTTTTGTCAGTGGTAACACATTACAAACTATAGTAAAATATAAACATAAGGACACTATGAGTTGGAACCAAATTAAAGGCAACTAATAACAGCATACTGGTATCCAGAAAGTTTTCGTTACCATAGACCTTCTTATGTAGTCCTTCCATAGCCATAACCATTTAATTCTGTTGTCTCCTCAGATTCTTTCTGGCTACCATCTTCAATTTTGATTAAAAAAAATACAAAACATATTATTGAACTTAGAGCATTTTTGTATATTCTATTATTTTTGAATTCTATTATTATTATCATCATCATCATTATTTTTGGGGAGAGCATTTTCTCTTGAGAAATAAATAAGTTTATACATGTAAAATATGTCACAGTGGATAAGAATTCATTTATAATCTAAGGTAATAATCCACCACTTATCTGTCAATTTGTCAGATTATGTTGGCTTGTATGTGACTGTAATGCGGGAAGCCATGCCACTGTTTTTCAAATAATAGCAAAGTCACTCATAGTGGACAGGTTTCAGCAGAGCTTCTGGCTACTATAGACTAGGAAGAAAGACAGGGCCATCCTATTCTGAAAAACTTGACCACTGTAAACCACATGAATAGCAGTGAAACATTGCCTGATATATTAATGGAAAATATTATGAATAGCAGTGAAATATTATCTGATACAGTGCCAAAAGTTGAGCCCCTCAGAGTGGATGTCTCTCAAAATACTGCTGGGAAAGAACTATCTCTTCAAGGTAGACTCAACTCAACCTTAATGACATTGATGGAGTAAAACTTTCTGGACCTTCATTTGCTGATGTGGCAAGATTCAAGGTGAGAAGGAACAGCTGAAAATATCCATTAGTAACCAAAATGTAGCATGCACAAAATATGAATCTAGGAAAATTTGAAGTTGTAAAAAATGAAATAGGACACATTAAAATTGATATCCTAGGCATTAATGAGCTGAAATGAACTGGTGTTAGCCATTTTGAATCAGATAATCATGTGGTCTACTATGCTGGGAAAGACAAATTGAAGAGGAATGACATAAGATTCATCATCAAAGAGAACATTTCAAGATCTATCCAAAAGTACAATGCTATCAATGAAAGGCTAATATTCATACAGAAGACAAATTAATTCTAATAGTATTCAAATTTACTCACCAACCACTAAAGCCAAAGATGAAGACATTGAAGGTTTTTGCCAACTTCTGCATTCACAAATTGACCAACCATACAGTGAGAATCTTTTGATAATTACCAGTAATGAAAATGCAAAAGTTTGAAACAAAGAAGAAATATCAGTATTTGGAACATATAGACTTACTGATAGAAATGATGCCACAGACCACATGATAGAACTTTGTAATAAGACTAATTCATGGGAATATTTTTTATCAACAAAAAATGGTAAGTATACATGTAGACATCACAGGATGGAATACAAAGAACCAAATTGACTATGTCTGTGGGAAGAGGCAATGGAGAAGCTCAATATTATCAGTCAGAACAAAGTCAGGAGTTGACTGTGGAAAAGACCATCAATTGCTACTATGCAAATTCAAGTTGAAGCTGAGGAAAACTAAACCAAGTCCATGAAAGCCAAAGTGTGATCTTGAATATATCCCACCTGAATTTCAAGACATCTGAAAGAATCTATTTGAACATCAGTGACAGAAAACCAGATGAGCTGTGGGATGACATCAAGACCATCATACATGAAGAAAGCAAATCCCATGTAAAAGTGACCTAGTTTTTGTCAATGGTAACATCTTACAAGAGAAGTTACAAGGGAGCCCTGGTAGCATACTGCCTAAAGCACTTGACTTCTAACCAGAAGGATGGTGATTCAAACCCAGCAGTCACTCTTCGGAAGAAAGGTTGTGCAATCTACTTCCTTAGTGATACTGCCTAGGAAACCCAAGGAGGGGTCGCCATGAGTCAGGTCCAACTCTACGGCACATAACAACAACAACAACATCTTACAAACTATAGTAAAATATAAACATAGGGTCACTATGAGATGGAACCAACTAAAAGGCAACTAACAACAGCATACGGTATCCAGAAAATTTTCATTACCATAGACCCTCTTATGTAGTTCTTTCATAGCCATAACCATTTACTGCTGATACAGTGCCTGAAGATGTCATTAAAAAGACAGGAAAGAAAAAAGAAAAAAGACTAAAATGGATGTCAGAAGAGATTCTGATACTTGCTCTTAAATGGAGAGTAGCTAAAACGAATGGAAGAAATGAGGTAATAAAAGAGCTGAAATAAGACTTCAAAGTGTGGCTCAAGGGGAAAAAAAAAAAAAAGTACAGTATTATAATGAATTGTGCAAAGACCTGGAATTAGAAAAGTGAAAAGGAAGAGTACACTGTGAATTTCTAAAGCTGAGAGAACTGAAGAAAAAATTCAAACCTCAAGTTGCACTATTGAGGTTCTAAGAGCTTCTAAGAGCAAAATATTGAATGATGCAGGAAGAATCCAAAGAAGTTAGAGAGAATACACAGTCACATAGAGGCTCTGTTGCTATAGTGCCTAAGACATTTGACTGCTAATCAGAAGACCCACAGTTCAAACTGACCAGATACTCCTTGGAAGGAAGACAGGGCAATCTACTTCCATGGAGATACTGCCTTGGGAACCCAAGGAGGGTTTCTATGGGTCAGAATCAACTTGATGGCAGTGAGTTTCACTTTTTGGTTTGGTTACCAAAAAAAATTGGACAATGTTACTATTTCAGGATGTGGCTTATGATCAAAACGCAATGGTATTGAAAGAAGCCCAAGATGTCCTGAAGGAATTGGAAAAAACAAAACAAAACAAAACAAAACAAAAAACACCTCCAGGAGTTGATGGAATACCCATTGAGATGCTTCAACAAATGGTTGGAGTGCTAGAGGCACTCATTTGTTTATGCCAAGAAATTTGGAAGACAGTTATCTGGCAAATTGACTTGAAGAGATCCATATTTTTGCCCATACCAAAGAAAGGTGATAAAACAGAATACAGACATTATTGAACATTGACCCGGCCCGCAGGTCAATCAACGGAGACCCTGAGGGAGGGAGTGAGGAAGATGGGACAGAAGACACGAGAAATGGAGACAAGACAGGAGTTCTGATCAAGTCTCAACTTTATTAAATTCAGAACAAAGCATATATACTAGAAGTGACGTTTATCAAAGGGCAGTTACCTAAGGCAGTGCTGGATGCCAGCAATTGGTGCAGAAAATATGTTTAAAGGTATTAAGTAGCTGATAGGTATAAAGAAGCCCGTGCACGCGAATTAGGCAACAACTGATTGGTTGGCAACTAACAAAGAAAGCTCTAACTGATTGGTCAGGCAAAGAAAGCATTTCTAAGGAGTACTGGAAAGTTTATACAAACACTATTTAAAAGGTCAAGGTATGGTTAGTATGGAGAAATAGAAAGGATATAAGTAAGAGCCTTTTGTTTTATTAAAGATCGCTGTCTCTGAGATAAGCATCTTCACAAGACCAGATTCCTGGCTCTCCACAGAACATTATCATTAATATCTCACACAAGCAATATTTTGTGGAAGAAAATTTTAAAAAGTTTAGATAGTACATTAGCAGGGAACAGCCAGAATTTCAAGCCAGATTCAGAAGAAGGTGTAGAGGGATGTCAATGCTGATGTTAGATGGATCTTGGCTGAAAGCAAAGGATACAAAACATATGTTTACTTGTGTTTTACTGAATATACAGAAACATTCCACTGTGTGAACCACAACAAATTATGGATAACATTGTGAAGAATGAGAAATCCAGAACACTTAATTGCACTCTTGAAGAACATGTACATTGAACAAGAGGTAGTTGTTTGACCAGAATGAGAGGATACTGAATGATTGAAAATCAGGAAAACTGTGTGTCATACTTATTTAATCTGTTTGCTGAGCAAATAATTCAAGAAGATGGACTACATGAAGAACAACACAGCATGAGAATTGAAGGAAGATCCATCAGCAACCTGCAGTATGCCAATGCCTCAACCTTGCTTGCTGAAAGTGAAGACTTGAAACACTTACTAATGATCATAAAAGACTAGAACCTTCAGCACGGATTACATCTCAGCATAAAGAAAACAAAAATCCTTACAAATGGACCAATAAATAAAATCATGATTAATGGAGAAATTATTAAAGTTATCCGGGATTCAATTTTATTTGGAACCATAATGTACAACCATGGTAACAGCAGTCAAGAAATCAGATGTCATACTGCACTTGATAAAACTGCTGAACAAGACCTCTTCAAATTTTTAAGGACTAAAGGTGTGATTTTGAAGACTAAGGTGAAGGAAGATTGGGCAATCTACTTCTGTAGTGATATCACCTCGGAAACCCAAGGAGGGGTTGCTATGAGTCAGATCCGACTCAAGGGAAGTGAATTTTGTTTTGTCTTGAATATGCATGAGGATGTTGGACAATGAATAGGGAAGACCAATGAAGAATTCATAAATCTGAATTGGCAAAGAAAACTTAAAATACCATAGACTGTCAGAATGGCTAAATATGTCTTGGAAGAATTACAATGTGAGTGCACCTTAGAAGTGAGAATGGCCGGACTTTGTCTCATGTATGTTGGTCTTGTCATCAGAAGTGACCAGTCCGTGGAGAAGTACATCATGCTGGGTAAAGTAAATGGTCAACAAAAAAGAGGAAGATACTCAAAACAATGTATTGACCCAGTGGCTGTAAACATGGGCTCAAACATAGTAAACAATTTGAAGATGACTTAGGACCTGGAAGCATTTGATTCCATTGTATATAGGGTTCACATGAGTTGGAGCTAACTCAATTGTCACCTAACAACAGCAATAATGTACGAATAATTTTCAATCTCTGTTAATGGAAAAGCATTAAAGAATGTTAGCTTTTATTTCCAATATGGAATACACTACTTCATGAAGTAATTAATGTAGATGTTCTTACATTGTAGATGGATTTGAACTTTTTCCCAATATCATGAAGGAACAATCTTGGGAGATGGACATCATGCTTGGTAAAGCAGTGGGTCAGTGTAAAAGAACAATATCCTCAGTGAGATGAATTGAATTAACACAGTGGCTATAACAATAGACTCGGATATAGCAATGATTGTGAGGATGGTGCAAGAACAAGTGTTGTTTCATTCTGTTGTACATAGGGTCACTGTAAGCAGGAAATGACTCTCAGCCATCTAGGAACAATAGAAAAAAATGAAGATATACATTGATTCAAAAAGGCAACTTTGAATAAGATGATAGCTTGAGTTTCTTTTATAATGTAAATTTTTCCTATTCATTCTATTTTTAAAAACAGAGTTAAGTATAACTGATCTCCAAAAGCAGATATTTCCTTGATTTTTCTGTAAACCCCAATTCCAGGTATTTCTAAACTTGGTTTTAATTGGAAGAATTTGGTTTTTAATGCTATTATGTATTTTAATGTTAATGTTTGCCTCAGAACAAAGAATGACAATGGTGGCCATAAGTGGATATTATTGGTACATTACCATATCAAGTTCAATATGCACCTAATTTATAAGAATTATTTAATTTTGTTCTTAATATTATTTCCTGACTGGATAATATCAACTTGGTGAAAACCAATTACTCCTATTTGCCTTATTGTTCACATGTACTAATATCCAGGAAAATAACTCAATTAACGTCTATGACTCATATGCTGTAAAATAAGGCACAATGAATCCATCTTTTCTTGTATATACTGGGAACAAAATGTATAATTTTGTTACAGTACAAATATAATGGAGATATTAATTTTTTAAGATGTCTTGATTTGAGAAAAGGTCAGTTCACTCACTTTGCATACTCTATAGCTGTCTTACTATTTTCTGTGTGCTTTAATTTATGAGCTAAATATACTGTGATGGATCATTAGCCTCATCTGTTCTACAAATTTATTTCTACCAGTAAGACTAAAAATTATTATAATCTGTGATTCAAATATATCCACACATTATAAGCTATAACATAATTTCCCTTTCATTTTGGAAGTGCTTTGAAATTTATACATATATTTTCTGAAATTGGTTTAATTATTTTCACAAATAAAGAATTTAATACTTTAGACAATATCTAGAAAAAAAATTCTTACAAAATACTGAAAATAGATTGTATCTGTATGAAAAGGAAAAAAAAAATCATTGTTTCCAGAAGGATTATTTTTCTCTTTTTTTTTTCCTTCATGGCTAATCAGGGTGAATTAGAATAAAATTATTTGTTTCTGGGTTAAATAATAGCCTCTATTTTGCTTTACATTTTTTTTTTTTTTTGGTTATTGTTGGGAATATACACAAAAAAATAAACATCAATTTGATAGTTTCTACATGTCCATTCTTTGAAATGTACAATCATTTTCACTATTCTTGTCTGAGTTTTCCCTCTCTCATTAACATAAATTTATTGCCCCCTAAATTTTCTGTCTAGTCTTTCAAGTTTCTTTTGTCAATTTAACTATATATAGTTAAAAGATTTTAATGTCCAAGACAGAACATTTTTAGTAGTTAAGTTAAATTATTGTTTTGTTTTGAGAATTCTTCAGGAGCTATTTTAAGGTTTAAAGATTTTCTCAGGGCAATAATTTCAGGGCTTCATCTACCCTCTATGGTTCCAGAAAGTCTGGCATCCATGAAAATTTGAAATTCTTTTCTACATTTCTCCCTCTTGATCAGGTTTCCTCTGGAGAATATTTCAACAAACACTCAGTAGTGGAGCCAGGTAGCATCAAGTTCTTCTGGTTTCATGGCAAAGGGACAGTTGTTTATAGAGGCAATTAGTCATACCTTCCATATTAATATTTCATATCTTCTTCCTATTCCTGAATATCCTTCTACTATTCTTTCCAGGTGAAAAGAGACCAATTGTACCTCAGATGACCACCTGCAAGCTTGTAAGACCCTAGTTAGGCACTATTCAGTAAACTAAGAGGTCTAACATAAGCACTAAACAAATTATTAGACCAATTCACTGAATGTCCCATGAAAACATGACATTAAACATCTAAACTAAGGATCTAAATACCATGAGGACTTTGGCTGTACATAAGCAGCCTCAGAATCTACTCTGTTTTTGTTAGTCATCATTTTAAATATCTATCATAGGATTTTTGCCAAATCAAATTTTTACAGGTGTATAACTTATTGATGGCAATTACAATAATTAGTTGTGCAACATTGTTTTTAATTAATGTGATTATTCCATAACTGTTAATATTCCCTTTTCCCCTCCCTCCCACCTCTGTTGTTGTGTTGTTAGGTGCTGTGGAGTGGACTCCAACTCATAATGACATTACAAAAGAACAAAACAAGGCACACCATCCTCACAATCCTTGGTATGCTTGAATCCATAGTTACAGTCACTGTGTCTTCTCCTTTTTCACTGAACCTCTACTTTACAAAGCATAATATCCTTCTCCAGGGAATCGTCACTTCTGACAACAGGACAAAAGTAGATGAGACAAAATCCAGCCATTCATGCTTCTAAGAAGTTTTCTGGCTGCACTTCTTCCAAGATGGAATCGTTTGCTCTTCTGTCAAACCAATTTCAGTATTTGTCAACAAAACCACAATTCAAAGGCATCAACCCTTCTTTGGTCTTCCTTATTCATTTTCAACCTTTCACATGCATATGAGATGATTGAAAAACCATGGCTTGGATTGGACTGACCTCAGTCTTCAAATGACGTCTTTGCTTGTTAACACTTTACAGAAGATTTTTGTTTTCTTTATGTTGAGTTGTAATCCATACAGAAGATTGTTGTCTTTGATCTTCATCAGTAAGTGCTTCATATTGTCTTCATCTTCAGCAAGCAAGGTTGTGTCATCTACATATGGTTGGTTGTTAATGAGTCTTCTTCCAATCCTGATGCTATGTTGTTCTTCATATAGTCCAACTTCTCAAATTATTTATTCAGCATACAGATTGAGTAAGAAGGGTAAACGAAAACAACTTTGATGCATACCTTTCCTGATTTTAAATCATGCAGTATCCCCTTGTTCTGCATGAACAACAGCCTCTTGATTTACCTTTAGATTCCTCATGAGCACAAATAAGTATTCTGGAATTCCCATTCTTCAAAATGTTGTGATTCACACAGTTGGATGCCTTTGCATAGTCAATAAAGTATAGGCAAACAACTTTTTGGTATTCTTTGCTTTCAGCCAAGATCCATCTAACATCAGCATATCCCTCATTTCACATCCTACTTAGGAATTCACCTTGAATTTCTGGAAGTTCCCAGTCAACAAATATCTTCAGAAAAATATTACTTGCATGAAATATTAATAATGTTTTTCAAAAATTTTCACTGTCTTTTGGACTGTGCCTTTTTTCGGAATGGGCATAAATACCTGTCTTCCAAATTTCTAGGATAAACTAATACACTCCTTCAGTACTGCGTCCTTTTGCTGCAACATCTCATCTGTTAATCATGGAACCTTTATTTTTTCTAATTCCTTTGGTGCAGTTTGGACTTCTACCTTCAGTACCATGGGTTCTTCATCATATGTTGCCTCCTGAAATAGTGGAACATTGACCAATTCTTTTTGGTTTAGTGACTGTGAATTAATTCCATCTTCTTTTGATCCATCCTGCATCACTCAATATCTTGCCCACAGAGAATTACAATATTGCAATTTGAGACTTGAATTTTTTCTTTAGTCCTTTCAGCTTGAGAAATGCTCAGCACTGTCTTCCCTTATGGTTCTCTAACACCAGATCTTTGTGTATTTCATTATAGTACTTTCTCTTCTCAAGTCACTCTTGGAAACCTTCAGCTCAGCTTTTTATTTCATCATTTCTTCCATTCACTTTAGCTACAACTCTTCTGGTCTTCAGCCTTTGGTGTTCCATGAGTCCAAGCTGTTCTTCAGATGGTCTCTAAATTCAGGTAGGATATAATCATGGTCGTAATTTGGCTGCGTGGATTTCTTTTTATTTTATTCAGCTTCTACTTGAACTTGCATAAGAACGTTGATGGTCTGTCCCACAGTAAACACCTGGCCTTGTTTTGACTGATGATATTGGGCTTCTCCATTGCTCTTCCCACAAATGTAGTCTATATGATTCCTATGCATTCCATCTGGTGAGGTCCACATGTATAACTGTCTTTTACATTGTTGAAAAACAATTTGCAATTAATAAATCATTAGTCTTGCAAAATTCTATCATATGATACCTCATGTCATTTCCATCACCAAGGCCATATTTTCCAACTACTGATGATTCATCTTTGTTTCCAATTTTTACATTCCAGTCACCAGTAATAATCAATACATCTTGATTATACATTTGGTCAATTTGCAACTGGAGAAGTTGGTAACCATCTTCAATTTCTTCATCTTTTGCTTTACTTGAATAATAATAGTATTAACCATTCTTCCTTGTAAGTATGTGGATATTATCCTGTCACTGACAGCAATGTACTTCAGGATATATCTTGAAATGTTCTTTTTGATGCTGAATGCAATTGAGTTCCTCTTAAATTTGTCATTCCTGGAATAATAGATTATATCATTGTCTGATTCAAAATGGTCAATGCTAATCAATTTCAGCTCACTAATGCCTAGGATATCAATCTTAATGCATCACAATTCATTTTTGACAACTTCCAATTTCTATACAGTCTATGTTCCTATAATTAATGAATGTTTCCAGTTGTTTCTTCTAATTTTGAGTTGTGCCCCATCAGCAAATGAAGGTCCTGAAAGTTTTACTCCATCCATGTCATTAAGATCAACTCTATTTTGAGGAAGAAGCTTCTCCACATATTTTGAGTGTCTTCCAACCTGAGGGGCTCATCTTCTTTCACTATATCAGACAATTTTTCAAGGTTATTCATACAGTTTTCCAGTAATATAATGGACAGCGTTTTACTGCCATTTATAAGGTTTTCAGTGGCCTTTTTTTTTCAGAAATAGATGGCCTGTACCTATTACCTATTTGTCTTAGTCTGGAAGCTCCACTGAAACCTGTCCACCATGGGTGACCCTGCTGGTGGCATCCAGCCTCACAGAAATACACAAGACACCACAGTACAATGAACTCACAGACAAGTGGTGACTCTCATTCTGGGTAGTAAAGTTTGGTCTGTATAGATCTCCCTTTCCTTATCTTTTCATGTTTGTCCTTTTGTGACTGACTTATTTCACTTAGCATAATGTCTTCAAGTTCTATCCATATTGTAGCATGTATGATGATTTCATTTCTTCTACTGCCTGAGTAGTATTTCATTTTATATATTTACCACATTTTGTTTAGCCATTCATGGGTTCAGTGTCATTTAGGTTGTTTCCACATTTTGGATCTTGGAAATAGTGTTGCAATGATCATTGATTTAGAAGTCTCATTTTGAGTTTCTGCCTTCAAGTCTTTGGGGTATATATTTAGGAGAAGAATCACTTGGTTGTATGGTAGTTTTATTTTTCATTTCAGCCTGCCATGTTGTCTGCCAATCTTGGGACTCTTAATGGGTTTGAATCAATGGCCTTCCATGTGGTTTGATAATATCAGGACTGTGCCTTTTTACTTGTTGACTTTTGTTTTGTAAGCCTCAGCATCCAACAGCTGCCTGAGTGAAGAAAGCCTCCAGCTTCAGTGGGCTGAGTACAAGAGGCAGAGCTGAAGCCCAAGGTTGAGGACCTTTCATCCAACCCTTGGACTGGCACTTAGAACTCGGACTTCTAGCCCACAAAACTGAAAGAGAATAAACTCCTGTTTGTTAAAGGCATCCCATTTGTGATATTTTCTGTTAGAGAAGTACTAAACCAACAATAACGAACACTGCCATCGAGCCTATTCTGACTCATAGTGACCCCATTGGGTTTCCAAGGTGGAAAATGTTTGCAGAAGTAGACCGCCCAGTCTTCCTTCCATGGAGTGGTTAGAGGTAACCAAAACATTGATCTTTTTGAAGAACCAATTTCTGATTTTCTTGTTTCTGTCTGTTGTTTTTGATTTTATTTATTTCTACTCTTAATTTTGCTATTTCCTTTTTCTGGTAGGTTTAGGCTTAGTTTATTTGATTTCAAATTCCTGGAGTTGTCAATCAAGTTAGACAGTTTATGTCAGATCTTTTTCTTTATTATTATTGTTTTTAATGTAGGCATTTATTGCTGTAAGTTTCCTTCTTCATTGATGCAGCCCATACATTTTGATGGGTTGTACTGTCATTTTCACTAGATTCTAACAAATGTGTGATTTCTCCCTTGACCCATGGGTAATTTAATATTCTATTATTTAATTTCCATATGTTTGTGTATTTTCCAGCTTTTTTTTGTTTTGTTTTTTTCTGTTATTGCTGTCTAACTGCAGTTGGTTGTAGGGTTGTGGTCAGAGAAAATACTTATGATTTCCATCTTTTTATTTATGAAGACTTTCTTTGTGACCTAAAATGTGGTCTATCCTGGAGATTAATCCATATGCACTAAAGAAAAATGTATCTTGTGCTGTTTTTGGGTAGAGTGTTCTATAGTCTTTTAAGTCAGTTTGGTTTATAGTGTAATTCAGTACCTTCTTTCTAGATGTTCTGTCCAGTATTGAATGTGGTTTATTTAAATCTCTATTATTATAGTACTATCTATTTCTCTCTTCAATACTAACAATGTTTGCTTGATATAGCTCGGTGTCCTGATATTGGGTATACACATATTACACATATTTATGATTGTTGAATCTTGATTAATTTATCTTTTTGTCATTATACAGAGATGTACTGCTCAATGTTTATTTGGTAATATTTGGCTGCATATACATCCATGGTCCAATAAGCATTTTTTTTTTTTAAAGGAAAGTAACTCTCCTTTTGTTTATTTTTTTTCTCCTCATGTATGTAAAGACCCCAAACCCATACTCAAGGAGCATTGGAGCACAAGGATACAGGAAGGTGAGGAAGAGGACATGGCTATGGGCCTTGGTCTTAGACTTTGTATGGTGGGGAAATGGACATAACATTGAGTAGGGTGAGGCGTACTCCCTTGCTCCTCATTAGATTCCTCTTTCTCTGCTTCTGCAGCGAACTTCTCAGTCTCCAGTGCTGCTACTACCTGCTTCTTCAGTCTCCAGAAGCAGCAATAGCAGCCAATAAGGACAACTAGAAGTAGGCTCCTGTAAAGTTTTAATATGGTGTTTGCACAGTGTCCAAATTACATAATGATTTATTTCACAAATGTTTGGTGGTTGTTAAGCAATGAAGATGTATCATGTCCATCTTTATCTCTTCTGCCAGATTTTGCCAAAAAGTCCACTATGTCTGATTGCCACCCTAGCTCTCTTTTGGTTATTATTTCCATAGGATATTGTTTGCCCATCTTTTCACTTTCAAACTGTTTGTGTCTTTGGATTTAAGTTGGGTGTCTTTCAATCAGCGTAGAGTTGTATCATTTTAAAAATATCCATCCTACTATATCTCCCTTTTGACTGGAGGATTTAGTCCATTTACTTTCACTATAATTATTGATAAGAAGTGACTTACATTTTGTTATTTTGATATATCTTATGGTTTCTTTATCTTTTTCCTTTAATAGGGTTTGCTTTTGTTTTTTCTTAGTTTATTCTAGTGAGCCTTTTTGATTCTCTTCTCTTAAATGCTAGTTTGTACAAATTAAGAAATGACATCTGTTGATTAAGCAATAGCTTTTTTTTTTTTTAGGATTTGGGTGAAGATTTACAGAGTAAATTCACTTTTCATACAGCAGTTCACATATACTTTGTCTCATGTCATTGA
>NW_006922144.1:1423012-1446657 GCF_000298275.1 Orycteropus afer afer | reverse complement strand
GAAGATTTTTTCATCTATATTCATGAGGGATATTGGTCTGTAGTTTTCCTTTTGGGTGATGTCTTTTCCTGGTTTTGGTATTAAGGTTATGCTGATTAAGCAATAGCTTTTGTATCAAGATATTTATTATTCATTTTTCATGAGGTTGAAGTGGTGAAGTTGTAAAAAATAAAAAAGTGAAAATTGGATTAGTGTTATGATTATTCAAAGTGAGCCCTGCTGGTGTAATGGCTAAGGCATTTGGCTACCAAACAAAAGTTCTGTGGCTTGAACCTATCAGCTGCTACATGGAGGAAAGATGAGGCAGTCTGCTTCTATAAAGATTTACAGCCTTGAAAACCCAATGAAGGTTCCTATGAGTCAGAAACAACTAATTGTCAATTTGTTTGGTTTATGATTACTCAAATAATATATCTTTCACAAATTCTGTTGTAACTTTGCTTCCAACCCTTTAGTCATTTTCAGTTATAAACACATTATTATATGTGCTAGATAGCTTCTGTTTTTCTTTCCAGAGTTACTCCTGACCCTGCTTTATCCTGTTTTCTTCTACTGTAACCAGTTTTTCACACTAAATCAATAAATTAATTTTTTCTCTGGCTTTAAGTTGAGTTTAGATAATGTGAAAATGAAGCCCCCAAAATGGCAAAACAAGATGGTATTAACATATTTAAAATTTACTTTACTAAGTCATGACTTAGGATGGTTGAATCTTTTTTTTTTGGGGGGGGGGGCACAACAGAGGGTATAGGAAGAAGTGCTGCTGGAATCTAATGAATAGAGCCCAGAGAATAAAGCTTGTATACATCCCAAAATGCATAGAACATTCCTATACTGAAAAGAATGATATAAGTAGTGCTGAATTTGACAAAAAGTGGCTTAAATAAACACTTTCAACATAATAAGACCAGTGAAATAATGTAAATAAGCAGACAAATGGGACATTTGACTCAACTTGGGAATTCACACTATTTTCTGGTAAGAAATTTTGCTTTAGATCTAGAAGGACAGATAAGAATTGGAGCAGTAAAAATGGGGAGGGAATTTGAGAACAAAAAATTGTGAAAAGCATAGACCTGAAAGTATACATCATGATTATTAAGAGAGAACTACAATCATATCTATGTTGCTGGACCAAAAACAATACAGACCAAGTATTAAGAGAAGAATTTGAAAAACTAGCAATAGATCAACTAGAATAGAACTCTATATACCATGTATAGAAGCATAACTTTATTTGGTAGGCAATAACTCCAAACTCCCTTCCATGGAGTCACTTCCAACTCATAGTGACCCCTCCTTGGGTTTCAAGGCAGTATCTCTACAGAAATAGATTGCCCAGTCTTCCTTCTCAGGAGTGGCTGGTAGTTTTGAACCACCAGTCTTGTGGTTAGCAGTCAAATGTCATAGGCAATATGCCACCAGAGCTCCTTTTTTGTTTTTTTCTTTTCTTTTCTTTTTACAACTTGTTGTTTTATTTTAACAGTCGCCCTTGGTGTGCCCTGTTAGTACAAGATTGGGTCTACCTACCCAGTTGCTAACTTCTAAGCATCCAGACCTCTGAAGATCTGGCTAATAATTTTGAGGTCTCTGGACTTCTCTGAAATTAGTGCCATCTCTAGTCATCACTTGAAATGATGGACTTCCCCAGGGACCCTTAGTCCTCACATGGCTCATTTACAGTCAACTTATCAAGACAGTGACAATCCCCAGATGGTGTAGGCTTTCTGTCTTGCTCAGGCATTCTTGGGCAGGTGGAAGTTTTCTGAGTGGCTTGTCTTCTCCCTTTCCATTGAAGGGGTCTTTTCATCCCCTTGCTTGTTTTCAGAATCTTGGCACTGAGTCTGGATCAAGTTTGATGGGGTTTCTTCCTCATCTTTCTTCCTCTTTTACTCGCAGTATGCTGTTTATTATCTCTGGCTGAAGCTTGTGGTTTCCGGGATATTTTGGCCCTGTTCAATCCTCCCAGGACTCTCTCTCAGGCCTCCTGATACGCCTCTATATATATCCCCTTCCCCAGGACCATGAGGAGCCATGCCCTTTGGTTTTCTTTGGTCACCAAGGCACCCCAGTCAATGACAGCTTGGACATCACAAAGGACACTGTGACAATAGGAGCTCTGGTGGGGTGGTGCCTAAGGCACTTGACTGCTAACCAGAAGGCTGGCAGTTAAAACCCACCAGCCATACTCGGAAGGAAGGTTGGGAAATCTACTTCCACAGTGATACTGCCTCAGAAATGCAAGGAGGGGTTGCTATGAGTCGGGGCCAACTCCTCGGCAGGTAACAACAACAACAACAAAGAATTTTAAGTAGGAGAATGTTATGGTCATTTTGTTTGTAGGTAAATTGTTCTTGCAGGGAAAAGAATTTAAGAGGCAGGATATTAGTAAGAAGGCTATTGCAGTTTAGATGAGAACTAATGAAAGCCTGAGCAAGCAAAGTTGTGGTTAAGATTTTTTGTTTGTTTGTTTGTATCTTTCTATTCAATGTTTTATTTAATTTCTCATTGTGATATTGGTGAATGTTTACAGAGCAAATTTATTTTCCATTCAACAGTTCATACACATTTTGTTTCTTGACATTGATTTCAACACTCACAACATACAACTCTTTTTCCACTTCCTCCTATTGCTACCTTATCCCTATGTACTTTGTTCCTGTGTGTTCCTGCCTTCTGAGAAATCTCACTGTGTATATGCTGCCATTCTGATCTCCCACTGTTGATTGTTCTAAGCATTATAATTGTTCACCTCTATAAGCCTATAATTTAGCTGAAATTTAAACCTTAGGAGTGAGTTTACCTCCAGGCCCAAAGTAAAACTAGAGGCCATAGTCAGGATTTTCATTACTTACTCTCAGACCAGTAAGCCTTTTTTTTTTTTTTTTTTAATGGTAGTGAGTTTTGTTCCACTTCTTCTCCCACTTTATACATGATCTCAAATTTTGATCCTTTTTTGTGTGGTTGACAGTGTAACTGGGCATCATCTAATTCTTCTGGTATCAGGCTTGCTGAAGCTGACTTTCTCATGGTCCACTAGTCCTTTGGACTAATTGTTTCCATGTGTCTGATATTCTTCACTCTTCTTTGCTCTGAACAAAGAAAGACCAGTGGTTGCACATTAGATGTTCACTTAGAAGTTTTATGCTATAATCCTATAAATTTAGTCAAAAGTTAGAAGTTATTAGCTATTATTATAGATCCAGGCAGATTTTAAGTATTTAAAAATGCTGCTTTATGGTTAGAACTATTAGGTTCATTGTTCAGGTAAATCTCTTGTAATGACAAGTGTCTAGTTTTTTGGGGGATGTGCAATAATTTAGGTATTGCCACTCATCATGCTTTTGAATGAAACATATTTTAAATTACACTTTTCTTAGTTATCTAGTGCTGCTAAAACAGAAATATCACAAGTGGATGGATTTAACAAACAGAAATTTATTCTCTCACAATTTAGGAGGCTAGAGGTCTAAGTTCAAGACCCTGGCTCTAGGGATGAGTATCTTTATCTGTTGTCTCTGGAAGAATTTTCATGCCTCCTATCAACATCTGAGGGCCCAGCATCACTTCCCAATCTCCATGTGCCTCAGCACCAATCTTTTCCTGGGTCTAAGAGGTTCTTAGCACAGAGACCCTAGATTTGAAGGATGCACTCTGCTCCCAATTCTTCTTTGTGGTGGTAGTCAGATCTCTTCTCTGCTCACTTTTTTTTCCTTTTATCTCTTGTAAGATAAAAGGTGATGCAGGCCACAGCCAAGGTCATTGTGTCCCACTTTTACCTCCTTAAACTTGATTAGCCAATCATATAAGAATATATCAAGGTAGATGATTGCATCATTATATAATTGCCAAACTATTGAGAATCATGATTAAGCAAAGGTGACACATATTTTGTGAAGATAAAATTCAATCTATGGCAAGTCAATATGTTCTGTTATTCTTTATACTATTACAAGAGGAAGACAGAAAACATTCGTTTTATAAACATATTATGCAATAAGAGGACACACTTCTAATATCTATCTTAAAAAATATCTATGGGTAAAATTATAAAACAGTAAATATGTCAAAATACAGAGAAATATACCCTACATTGAATATCTGTGGTAGTTAAAGTTGTGTGTCAACTTGGCTGAGCTGTGGTTTTAAGTGGTTTGGCAACTGGATGTAGTTATTCTCCACCATGAGATTGTAATCACCTCCATGGTGGAATCTTCTTTGAACAGCTATGCAGTTGAAGGGGAATTGCCTTCAGGGTGTGGCCTGCTGCAGGTATGTAAGGAGAAGCACACAGAGCTGTCTGTAGCTTTTTGGAAGATTTTGGACCTTGTTGCCGGCTGATCTTGGGAGTGCTCATGGACTTGGACCAGTGGTCTACCATGTTGCCTGCTGACCTTGGGTTCATCAGCCTCACCATCCAGTAGTTGCATGAGTAAGTCAGAAGAAGCCTCCAGCTCCAGTGAGCCTGCAAAAAAAGGCAGAGCAAAAGACCAAGATTGAGGGGTCTTCACCCTGCCCTCAGAGCCAGCATTATGAATTCAGACTTCTAGCCTCCTAAACTATAAAACAATAAATTTCTGTTTGTTAGAGTCATCCACTTGTGGTATTTCTGTTGCAGCACTGGAGAACTAACAGAATATCTTTTGTTGTTATGCTCCGTCGAGTCGGACCCGACTCATAGTGACCCCTCCTTGGGTTTCCGAGGAGGCAGTATCACTATGGAAGTAGATTGCCCCATCTTCCTTCCGAGGAGTGGCTGGTGGGTTTGAACCACCAGCCTTCTGGTTAGCAGTCAAGTGCCTTAGCCACTATGCTACCAGAGCTCCCAAAACAGAATATCTAAGAATACCTTTTATGTGTCAGAAAATAGTTTGTATGTAAAAACATTCAGGACAGGATGAGTTTTAAACTGATTTAGAAAAAGGTGGCTGTGGAGTCATAAAATAACATAGATTGAATCTGTCAATTTTACTACAATATTTTCCTTGTAGACACATGGTCTCATTCTTGTATATACATGCTTCTTCTTACTTATTGAAATTTCCTCACAGAAATAGACAATCCAAATATATATGTAACATGGTATTAAAGTACTCAGAATTGCATAAAATTTATATAACTTAATAATTCATTTTTTTCTTTCCACATTAAATTTCCTAGGAAGCTCTGGTGGCATAGTGCCTAAGGCATTTGACTGCTAACCAGAAGGCTGGCAGTTCAAACCCACCAGCCAATCTTCAGAAGGAAGATTGCACAGTCTATTTCCTTAGAGATACTACCTTGGAAACCCAAGGAGGGGTTGCTATGAATCAGGATCAAATGGACAGCAGTGAGTAATAAATTATTGATATTTCAATAATTTGCAATTGCAAGTTAACAACCATGAAAACCAAACCAAACAAAACAACCTCTGTTGATGTTACTCTGACAGATGGTGGTCCCATATGTTTCAAAGTAACACTGAGCTAGGCACAGTTCTCAGTGGCTGATTTTTCAGGAGCAGATACCAGATTTTCCTTTTAAAGAATCGCTGGGTGGATTAGAACCTCCAGTATTTAGGTTTTCAGCCTAGGCAATTAACCATTTGTGGCATCTAAAGACTTCAGCTAACTAACTATGTCCTGTATTATAACTATTTGCTGCTGTTGTTTTTCTTAATTGCTGTTGAGTTGAATCAGACTCACAGTGATCTCATATATTCAGAGTAAAAATCCTCCATAGCTCCATAGGGTTTCAAAGCTATGACTTTTCAGATAGAGATCACCAGTCCTCTCATTGGAGGTACCTCTTGGTGTGTTTAAACCTCCAAACTTTTGCCTAGTAGTTTAGCACTTAACTGTTTGCTCCAGTGATGAAATCCTTTATTATACTTATTAAAAAAAAAAAAAAAAATTACTGTCATCGAGTTGGGTCTGACTTACAGAGACCCCCTTTGGGTTTCCAAGGTGATAAATCTTTATGGAAGCAGATTACCCACTCTTCCTTATTTTTATCCTATATTAATTATTGGGAGCTCTGGTGGCAAGGTGCCTAAGGCACTTGACTGCTAACCAGGAGGCTGGTAGGTTTGAACCACCAGTCACTCCTTGGAAGGAAGATTGGACAATCTACTTAACAGTTCAGAAACCCAAGGAGGGGTTGCTATGAGTTGGAATCAACTCTACAGCCGTGAGTTTAATTTTTTTTTTTCTTTTGGTGGTATATTAATTATTACCACTATTCTTTATACATTATTGAAGATTTAAATTCTAACAGAAAATATGATCAAAACTCATTCTCACTGGCAGATGTATCAACAGATTAACATTTTATTAAACAGTAATATTGTATTAAGATATAAAACATGCTCAAGTTAAAAGTTGTTGGGAAAAAATAAATGAATTAACAAAAGCACCCAAAGAATACTCATAAGGAAACTCTAAAATGTCCTACTTTAAACAAAAATTAATATCATGTTTTGTCTAGTTGAAATTAAGTATTCATATCATTTGGTACTCTTGCAAATATAAATTTTAATATTCACAATAAGTAGTGGAGATCACCACCTCTATTAACATTTTAAACATTTGTTTAATATGACTCAAAATTAAGAAATGACAAAAAAACTTGAATTCTTTGAATAACAGTCATAGAACACCTTAAAAAAGAAAATTTGACATAATTATATATATATATATATATATATTTTTTTTAACTGGACAAGTAATAGTCTTAGACTTTCTTAGTCATAATATTTACATTGGACTTGTTGGTCTAAATATGTTAAAATACCTGCTTTTCCTTGTAGGAAAAAGAATGATTGTGTGTGTGTATTTGTGTATGTTCTCTAATATAAAAATCCTGGGTATAAAAATATATTAATATATTTAACCTATAATGGGCCTTTTCTTATTATCTATGGAAAATTATTTTAGTGCTAATATAACTTTAATTTTCTTATTTCTTAATATTCTCCATCAAGCTTATAGTCATAATAATTTTCTCCAGGATTTTTTTTTTTATTTCTGTTCCAAATTTTCTCCTTTCAATGCAGGGAAATGTTATAATTTTTCCCCCATAGCCTTGTCCTTGTGGACTGCTTATGAAACAAATGTGGCAGCTATGACTTCTCTATTTAATGGAGGAGTCCCAGGGAAGTTCCAGCAAGCCCATAGTTTTAAGATTAGGATTATGGTAGGCATAATTTTGGGGGCATATTTAGTCAAAGTTCCAGATTATACTTCAACAGTATCAGACACTTTTGACAATGAAGGAATATCCTGACATTTTCTCATTGGCCACATAAATGTTGTCTGTCATTACAGAAAATCTAGTGATTTAAAAGGTAGGTGCTTCAAAACTGAGGTTGACGTGCTCTATCTCTGGAACATATCTTAGTTAGAATAGTTAAAGGTCAAGTATTTTCAAACTAAAATGAGTTTCTCTTGTAAATGCCTGAGAAGACATGTTGTGTAAGATTCTAAGAAGATAAACTGTAAAAATAAACAACATTATAATGAAATATATACTTTGCAAAAATCTCTTGCAATCCCAAAGACAAGTGATTTGATTGAAAATATTGGCAAATGGGGATAACTTTGAGATGGAAATTTAAACTTACAATCTACTTCTTAAGCCTATTTAACTATCTTTTCAGAAAGTTGGCACCTGGGATCAAATGTTTGTCCCAATATTTGTGTTATGTGTGTGTCCACACAATTTTAGTGATGTGGACCAGTGCAAGTTATATAACTGCTATTGCTTCAATTTCACTACATGTAGATGAAGGATCACATTAAAAAAAAAAAAAAAAGTTACAAACGACTTGACTCAGACTCATAACAACCCCGTAAAATAGAGCAGAACTACCATGTTTAGTTTCCAAGGCTGTGCATCTTTGCAGATCCAGACTGTGACATCTTTTGTGTAGAAGCTGCTGAGTTTGAAATCACTGTTTTCTATAAGCAAACAAATGCTTTCACCACTGCACCATTGGCACTCATACTGGCCTCAAAATATCTGATAGATGTATATGAGATAATCTACATAAGGGAGGTAGAAAGTGCCTGCCACATAAATACTCCAAAAATATTAGCTATTTGATTTATGAAGTAATCTGTATGCTGAACAAATAATCTGAGAAGCTGGACCATGTGAAGAAGAGCATTGCATCAAGACTGAATGAAGCTTTATTAACAACCTGTGATATGCAGATGGCACAATTTTGCCTGCTGAAAATTAAGATGACTTGAAATACTTACCGATGAATATTGAAGACTACAGTCTGCATTATGGATTACACCTCAATACAAAGAAAATGAAAATTGTCAAACTGGACCAACAAGAGACATCACAATAAATGGAGAAAAGATTGAAGCTATCAAAAATTTCATATTATTTGGCTCCACAATTAACATTAATGGTAACAGCAGTCAAGAAATCAGACAAGGTATTGCAATGGCTAAATGTGCTGCAAAAGACCTCTTTCAAGTGCTGAAGAACAAAGATGTCTCTCAAGACTAAGGTGTGCCTAACCCAAGCCATGGTATTTTCAATCACCTCACATACATGTGTGAGCTGGACAATGAATAAGGAAGACCAAAGAATTGATGCTTTTGAGTTGTGGTATTGGTGAAGAATACTGAAAGTACTATGGACTACCAGAAGAATGAACAAATCTGTTCTTAAAGAAGTGCAGCAGGAATGTTCCTTGGAAACGAGAATGGCCAGGCTTCATCTGACCTATTTTGGTCATGTTGTCAGAAAGGACCATTCCCTGGAGAAGGATATCATGCTTGGTAAAGTGGAGAGTCAATAAAAAAGGGGAAGGCCCTCAATGAGATGGATTGACACAGTGGCTGCAACGATGGTCTCCAATGTAGTGAGGATTGTGAGGCTGGCACAGGAACAGTATTTCATTCTATTGTACAAAGGGTTTTTATGAGTCAAAGCAGACTCAATGACAGCTGACAACAACAACATAGTTAGCATAGTATGATAGATTACACACATTAAAAAATTAGAAATTTATGATTAACAAAATCTCAGATGATATGACTCTTGATGTTGAGCAGTCGTAGTAATGCCATATTCTAAGGTCTAAGCTTACAAAGTGTAAAAGTTTTGTAAGGACAGATATACATTATGTGAAGTAAAATGTGGGGAATGTGATTTTTAAATCTATTATATTTATACAAAGATGCATACACACTATATATGTGACTCTGTATGTGTATGTGTGTGTGTGAGAGAGAGGATTAAACACCATAGCCTTCAGTATGGTTTATATCTCAACATAAAGAACACAAAACTCCTCACAACTGGACCAATAAGCAACATTAAGATAAATGGAAAAAAGATTGAAGTTGTCAAAGATTCCATTTTATTTGCATCCACAATCAATAGTCGGGAAATCAGATGTCATACTGCATTGGGTAAACCTGCTATAAAAGACATTCTTAAAGGATTAAAAAGCAAAAAATGTTACATTAAGGACTTAAGTGTGTATGAACAAAGTTATGGTATTTTCAAACGCCTCACATATGTGTAAAACTTGACAGTGAATAAAGAACACAGAAGAATTGATGATTTGGTCTTAGTGAGGAATACTAAGTATACTGTGGAATACCAGAAGAGCAACCACTTATCTTTGAAGAAGTACAGTCAGAATGGTCCTTAGAAGCAGGGATGGTGAGACTGCAATTTACTTTGGACAGGTTAACAGGAGGGACATGTTCCTGAAGAAGGGCATCATACTTGATAAAGTAGAGGGTCAGTAAAAACAAAGGCTGACATAGTGACAGAGACAATTGGCTCAAGTGTATCAACAATTGAGGATGTCACAGGAGTTGGAACCAACTCAATGGCACCTAACAACAACAACACATATATCTGAGAATATTAAAGAAACAACCACAACAACAAAACAAAAAAATCTCACTGCCATCCAGTCGTTTCTGACTCATAGTGACCCCCACTGGATTTTTGAGGAAAACCAAAAAACCAAACTGACTGCCATCAAGTAATATCTGAATCATAGCAACTCTTCCTTGGGTTTCTGAGGTGATGTCACTACAGAAGTAGATTGCCCAATCTTCCGTTTGAGGAGCGGCTGGTGGGTTTGAACCATCAGCCTTCTGGTTAGCAATCAAATGCCTTAGGTACCACGCCACCAGAGCTCCTTATATCCGAGGATGTTAGGGGATCCAAAAAAGTAAACAGGACACAATCATCCCATTCTTCCAATATTTTTCTCCAAACTGCTACTGCCAAGTAGTTATTTAGGTTCTACAATGAATGTATAAGCTGAAATTTATAAGATAAAGTAGAAATATAGATTAAAATAGTATGAATGGACTAATTCTAATGAAAGTAAGGAATGAAAAAGAAAACACTGACATACTAATAAGTATCAAGCTGGATAAAAAGGTCCCTCAACCACAGATACAGCATTAAGTTAGGAGAAGAGTAATTATGTGCCCTATGAGAAAGCAGCTGGAGTATATTCCAATTCTTTCTGGCACTTTAGTTCCAGAAAAGTGCCATATGGATTCTGTTTACATAAGTTTTTTTTTTTTTTTTTTTTCCTGGAACACATCCAGAACTCTTTGTCCATAACATTTATGAGTTTTTTTACTGTAGCACTCCATAGGTAGAATTTTTATGTGGAACCAGAAACTATAATTTGAAAGTTATTTCTAAATATGAAAAATATATAATAAGAATACATTACTGCTGACAAATCTGTTTTTGTTTGTTGTCGTTTGTTTTATCATATATAATCATATTTTAGGAGCTACATAATAAATAATGTAATAGGGTTGCATTTTATTTATAATTGAAAAACAAAATATTCTATATTAGCAAATTCAATTGCAAAAGAAATCTATATTTCCTACCTGGAAAGTGATAGAACCAAATGGCATTGATTCTGTCATAATGTACTATAGCCCTCATCCATCTGTTCAGTGCCTGATGCAAAAATCAATACATTGTTTGCCTGGGGGAGCCCAAGGCTTTCCCTGCATTTAGTCATGGTGCCTCCAGATTGCTGATGTGATTAAAGAATAATCAAGGTATTTTTAGAAGCTTTATTTTCTAACTTTCTAAGGAAAGTTTTTTTTTTTTTTTTCCAAAGAGTTGTTGCTGATCAAACTTTGTTTTTCACCTTGTTGTTTCAGTTCTTTAAATTCAACCATAAATAGTTGTAGGATTGCATCCTTTGAGACTCCCTAGCTGAGATCAATAATAAGCATGTGCTGACTACTTTAAAGGCTAGCAAATGTAGAATGAAAAAACGCACTGCCTTCGAGTCAGATCCTTCTCATAACGACCCCTTTTTTGGTTTCTGAGGTGGTATCACTATGGAAGTAGATTACCCAGCCTTCCTTCAGAGGAATGGCTAGTGGGTGTGAACCACTAGCCTTCTGGTTAGGAGTCAAATGCCTTGGGCACTGTTACCAGAGCTCCTTTAAAGTATCAATAAAAATAATTGTGATAGATCATTTCAAAGCACTTTGAAAAATGTGCTATGAGAAATGCAGGGTTTTTAGATGTTTCAAACAACTTTTATAGATTTAATTTTAAACTATTAGTTAACATTTTTACATGACTGAAAATGACTAGCTCTACATTCCAATTCCAAAAGAGTTTTAAACCATTAAAAACTTGTTCTTTCCTAAATTAAATACCTGTTTACTCTTTTTACAACCTGAGTCATAAATGTTTCTTAATCAATTAAAAAATTTTGCAAAAAATGAATAATTAAAAGGCTTAATGTAAATGGGGGAAGAAAAGTACTCAAATCATGATGTGATATGAAAGCTTAGTAGGTGCGATTGTCCCCCTTAATCTAAATAGAAAGGAACCCTGTTGACTACAGTTGTTAAGCATCCCACTCCAAAAGAAAGGTCAGTAGTTAGGACCCTTCAGCTACTTCACAGAACAAAAATGTGGCAGTCTGCTTCAGTAAAGATTACAGCTTTAGAAACCCCATGGGCCAATTCTACTCTGTCCTATAGGGTTATTAGGAGTCAAAGTCAACTCATGACAATGGTTTTTGTTTTTTTGGTTTAGGTCTAAGTGGATAGCATTAACATAATTTTTAAAAAATTCAGAGATAATAAATCTAGAAGCCCTTTTCCTCCTTATCTGTTCTTCAAAACACTTTCTTCCTTGTTAGATCTTTCTGTTTTTAAATCATGACATAGAAATTAAGTATGTTATACAAAACTATACAAAAATGAATATTAGTTGATAAGACTTTGTTGTAGTAAATGCACAAAATAATTTGCTAGAAGTTAATTTAATGAGCAATAAGAAGATGTGAATTGGGGATTTATATGGTAATAAATTAAACTCTAACAAAAATTTTCCTTCGAAGTAAGAAAGCCCAGACTTTATCTCCCCTATTTGGGTCATCTTATCAGAAGAGACAAGTCCCTGGAGAAGGATATCATGCTTGGAAACGTAGAGGGACAGTGAAAAAGGATAAGCCCCTCAATAAGATGGACTTACACAGTGGCCACAACAGTGAGCTCAAGCATAGCAAGGATTGTGTGGATGGTGCAGGACCGGGCAGTGTTTTTTTCTGTTGTACATAGTGTCTCTTTGAGTTGGAGCTGACAAAACAACACCTAACAACAACAAGAAAAAAATTTCAGAATCCTGCCCAGAAAATAGATATTTATGTATCAAGTAAATCACCTATTTGAATTAACATTTATTACATATATTCACTGTACATTAACAATACTATAAGACTCTGGAATTAGGAAACATAAAACATCCACAGTGCATAGTTTTTGTTAGAGAGCTGGCAGAGGTAATTAAATAGGTGACTAATTAAATCTCCCTTCCTTTTTCATTCCTTCCTGTTATCTTTTCTTTTTACATTTAATTTTTAAGCATGAAAAAATTCATTCTTTTTATTTTATTATACAGTCATATCTTGACATATATATATATATATATCTATATTTTTTTTTTTACTTCAAAAAATATGTCTAAATGAAGCAATTCAGAATTGTAATCAAAAGCAGAGGTAATAAAGGTCCTCCATGGTACCATTTTATTTGTGATTATTATAAATTATTATGTTGTTGTTGTTATTTGCCTTCGAGTCAGCCCTGACTCATAGCAACCCCTCCTTGGGTTTTCGAGGCATTGTCACTACAGAAGTAGGATTGCCCAACCTTCCTTCCGAGGAGTGGCTGGTGGGTTTGAACTGCCAGCCTTCTGGTTAGCAGTCAAGTAGCCTTAGGCACTATGCTACCAGAGCTCCTTAAATTATTATAATCAAGGCAAATTATCTATTAAACAATATAATTTTCTTTAAAATGTTTTTCCATTCTGCCCCCATCTATTTTCACAAATTCTACTTTTATAGTAGCAGGTACTCTGTTGATCTCAGTGCAATGCTGTATAGTTCATAATATTGTATGAAGTCTTTTATTCAAAAAAGAGACTCCTAAAAATCCTCAAGAATATATAATGAAAGTGGAGATTTCCACATTTAAATAGATACTCCCAAACTAGTCATGAAGATAGAAGAAGAGCAATCTAATCAGAAAGAAGGAAAAATTGAATTGAAAAACTTTTTATAGACATCAAACTGTAAATACAAGGAGCAGAAAACTTAAAAAAAAAAGTTTTTATTTTCATTTTAGACTTACAATAAGTTGTAAACATAATACAATGTTTCCTTTTATGTCTCATTACAATTCTCTAAATTTTACATCTAACCACATGACAGTCATCAAAAATGGTAAATTAATATTGATGAAAAATCACCAACAATAAATTTTTTTCAAAGATTTCATTCAAAATCCACTGTTGTTTTTAAGTATAAGCATCCCATCCAGAATCCTACATTGCATATAGTTGTTATTTCTTCTTAGTTTCCTTCAATCTGTAACTATTTCTAACTTCTTCAAAACAAAACAAACAAACTCACTGCCATCAAGTTGGTTCCAACTCGTAGTGACCCCCATTGAGTTTCCAAGGCTGTAAATATTTATGGAAGCAGATTGCCCCCATTTTTCTTCCAGAGCTGCTGGTGAGCACATTACAAATAAAAAAATACTTAAAAATGTAAATAAATAGTTTTATTTTAAATGATCTTACTTGCAGGGAAAATAATATATAAGAAATTAAATTTAGATGATTGGTGCCAATCAATTTGCTTTCAGAAAATCCCCCAAGAGAAGTAAACAAAATTGAAAAATTCATGAAAGCAAGTAGAGCAAGAATAAGTCACTAAAAATTGCATAGAAGAAATCAGCAAAAGAAAAAAAATGAGTTCTTAAAAAGCACAAAAATATTCTCCAGGTGAATAAAATCAATAATATATTGCTCCATTTCTTTACACATTTCATTATAATACTTCACTTTGTCTTCTTGCATCACTCTTTGGTGCTGATAAGAATATAAGAAATGATTAAATAAAATAACTGAAAAGAAGATTCCATATTCTTATTAGCTATGTTGCATTCAAGAGCAAGTTTCAGAGCATTTTCTGACATGCATTTTGGTCTTTTATTCCTTTCTTTCTTTTTAATGACCTTTTGTTTTCTTCATGTTGAATGTTATTGATGTAATCCCACAACTGGTCTGATCTTTGGTCACTGGTGTTCAATGCATCAAATCTATTCTTCAGAAAATCTCTAATTTTAGGTGGGATAGAATCAAGGTTGAATTTTGGCTCTTGTGGACTTGTGCTGATTTTCTTCAGTTCCCACTTGACCTTGAATATGAGCAATTGATGTTCTACAGTCAGGTCCTGGCTGTGTTTTGAGTACTATTAAATTTCTCCATTGCCTCTTTCCACAGATGTGATTGATCTGATTCTTGTGTATTCCATCTGGTGAGATCCACATATATAGCCAGCGTATGTGTTGTTGGAAAAGGTATTTGCATTAAATAAGTAATTGATCTTGCAAAATTTTATCATGTGACCTCTGGTGTCACTTTTTCACCAATGCCATATTTTCCAACTACTGAGGTTTCTTTGTTCCAACATTTTCTGTCCAATAACCAGTAATTATCAATATATCTTGATTATATTGTTTGGTCAATACTGCACTGCAGAAGCAGGCAAAAACTTCAATTTCTTCATCTTTTACTTTAGTAATTGGTACATAAATTTGAATAATAGTAGTATTGACTGACCTTCTAGGACTACAGCTATTATATTGTCACTGACATCACTGTACTTCAGGATAGATCTTGAAATGTCTTTGGCAAAGAATATGACACCATCCCTCTTCAATTTGTCATTCCTGACATAAAGATCATATGATTGTCAGAGACAGAATTGCCAATACGAGTTGATTTCAGCTCACTAATACTTAACAATATTAATATTTATGCTCTTCATTTCATTTTTACAACTTCCATTTTTCCTATAGGAGCTCTGGTGGCATAGTGCCTAAGGTATTTGACTGCTAAACAGAAGGCTGGCAGTTCAAACCCACCAGCCACTCCTCGGTAGGAAGATTGGACAACCTACTTCCATAGAGATACTGTCTCAGAAACCCAAAGAGGGGTTGTTATCAGTTGAAATTAACTCAACAGCAGTGAGTTTGGTTTTGTTTTTTGGATTTTTCTAACATTCTTATTTCATACATTCCATGCTCTGATAGAGCAGAGCAGTGGCAAGGATCTAGGTAAAGGGAGGGACCAAGGCCCCAGCCCCAAGAGGCAGGAAGTGGGGGAAAAAAAGCCAGGAGAGATGATAGAACATGAAGTGGCAGAGACCCAGGTAAGGGGAGGGTGGAGAGGTTTTGAAAAGCTGAAGGAGACAAACTTGCCTGTCAGTTTGTTGTACTGTGGTGACTTGCATTTTGCTGTGAGACTTGAGGCTGTACCACTGCTGTTTCAAATGCCAGTGGGGTTGCACATGGTGCACAGGTTTCAACAGAGCTTATAGACTGAAACAGACTAGGATAAAGGAAAAGGCCATCCATTTCTCAAAGAATTGGCCAGGGCAAACCTTATGAATAGCAGAGAAACACAGTCTGATACATTACTGAACATTATGAACAGTCCAGAATCATTGTCCAATACAATGCAGGAGGATGAGCCCCTTAGGTCAGAAGGCTCTCAAAATAAGGATGGGAAATAGTTGCATCATCAGAGTACAATCAACCTTACTGATAGGGGTAAAGTAAAGCTTCCAAGACCTCCATTTGTTGACTTGGCATTATTCAAATTGAGAAGAAACAGTGACAAGCATCCATTAATAATCAGAACAAGGACTATATGAAGTATGAATCTAGGAAAACTGGAAATTGTTAAAAATGAGCTGGAATACATAAACATTGAAATATTAGGCATTGTTGTTGTCATGTGACGTTGACTCAGACCCAACTCATAGTGACCCTTCCTTGGGTTTCCAAGGGGGTATCACTGTGGAAGTAGATTGCCGAAACTTCTTTCCAAAGAGTGGCTGGTGGCATTAGTGAGCTGAAATGGACAGGTTTTGGCCATATTGAATCAGACAACCATATGATCTATCATGCAGGTAATGACAAATTGAAGAGGAATGGCATGACATTCATCATTACAAAGTATGTTTCAAGATCTGCCCTGAAGTACAATGCTGTCAGTGATAGGATATTATCCATACACCTATAAGGAAGACCAGTTAATACTACTATTATTCAAATTTATGCACCAACCACCAAAGCCAAAGATGAGGAAATTGAAGATGATTATCAACTTCTGCAGACTGAAATTGACTGAACATGCAATCAAGATGTGTTAATTATCACTGGTGATTGGAATGCAAAAGTTAGAAACAAAGAAGAATCACAAGTAGTTGGAAAATTTGATTGACATGGTGGCTGCAATGATGGTTTCAAGTACAGCAGGAATTGTGGGGCTGGTGCAGGATCAGGCTGTGTTTCGTTCTGCTGTGCATGTGGTCGCTATGAGTCAGAAAGGAATCGACCGCACTTAACAACGACAACAATGGTATAAGAGAAAGAACAAAACAAAGATATTTGCTATAAGAACACAAAGTCATATAACAACACAGGAAGAAATATTCATCACAATTATAGTCCTCAGTTCTGCAAGTGGTCACGTGATTTTCCCTGGTATTTAGATCTACCTATTTCCATCACCCATTCTCTATATTCTTTGCCTTAAGCAAACATCTCAGTTACTTGTGTTTCATTGCCCAGTAGATTGACCCAAACCTTGGTTCCTAAAGAGTCTGGAACATTAGCCGTCATGTCAAAATTGGGTTTCCATAATTTTCCCTAAAAGATTTCCCATGTTCCAGACATGCGGTTTCTTACCTCCATAATGTAATATCAATCCAATTCCCCTTTGGTGATTAAGATCAATCACACCAACCCATATGTTAACTCTTTTCTCTGTCTATTGATTCAAAGCATGAGAAACCTAAAGTGACCAAGAGGCATCCTTTACTTGCACTTCAGTGTAATCAGTATTGTATCTCCTGGATGGCTATTCCTCCATTTGAAACTAAGACTTCTAGACCCATAGATCCTAGGACAATGGGGACAGGAATAAAAGATTTGCAAGTAGGTCATTAGAGGTAATAGTGTCACTCTTATTTCCATCCCTTGATTCCTGGACTTGTGAATCTTGGCTATGGGAGAAACAGCACCACACCATATATTGGCTATCAATCTAAAGCAAAACAGCCTCCTGGAGAACATTTCCCCAGCTCTACAAAGTATTACAACCTAGCTGTTGCTGTGATTGTGTCTGTGTCTTTAAAACCATTCTATCAAGCCAGCTGCTTTACAATGTTTAGAAATATGGTCTTGTTGTTTTTGTTAGGTGCTGTCAAGTTAGCTCCAACTCACAGAGACCCCATGTACAACAGAATGAAACACTATCTAGTCCTGTGTCAACCTCACAATCCTTGGTATACTTGAGTCTATCATTGTAGCCAGTGTCTCATTGAGGGCCTTCCCTTTTTTTGCTGACCCTACATTTTACCCAACATATTTTGCTCCAAGGAATGATCCCTTCTGACAACATGACCAAAGTAAACCAGATGATGCCTGGGCAGTCTTACTGCCAAAGAGCATCCAGGCTGCACTTCTCACAGGACACTTTTGTTAGTTCTTCTGGCAGTCTACAGTACTTTCAGTATTCTTTGCTAGTACCACAACTCAAAAGCATGGATTTGTCTTTGCTCTTCCTTATTTATTGTCTAGCTTTATGAAGTGAATGAAAATACCAAAGCTTGGGTAAGGTGCACCTTATTCTTCAAAGAGACATCTTTGCTCTTCAGCACTTTAAAGGGTTTGTTAGCAGCATATTTGCCAGATGCAATATGTTGTCTGAATTTTTGACTGCTGCTTCCCTTGGTACTGATTGTGAAACCAAATAATATGGAATCTTTGACAACTTCAATCTGCTCTCCATTTATTGTGATGTTGCTTTTTGGTCCAGTTGTGAGGATTTTTGTTTTCTATATGTTGAGGTGTAATCCATACTGTAATCCATACTGCAGGCTATAGTTTTTTATCTTTATCAGTAAATGCTTCAATTCATCTTCACTTTTAGCAAGGAAGGCTTTGTGGTCTGTATATTTCTGGTTATTAATGAGTCTTCCTCCAATCCTGATGCCACATTCTTCTTCATGTAGTCCAATTTCTCACATTATTTGTTCAGCATACAGATTGAATATGTGGTAAAATGACAGAACCCTGACACACTCCCTTCCTGATTTTAAACCATTCAGTATCCCCTTGTTCCATTTGAAAAATAGCCTCCTGGCATGCATAGGTTCTTCATGAGCACAATTGTTTTAGAATTCCTATTCTTCTCAATGTTATCTATAATTTGTTATGATCCACACAGCAGAATGTTTTTGCATAGTCAACAAAACAAAAGTAAACCTCTTTCTAGGATTCTTTGTTTTCAGGCAAGAACGATCTGACATCATCAATGATATCCCTCATTCCACGTCTTCTGAATACAGCTTGCATTTCTGGAAGTTTTCTGTCAATATTTTTGAATTATCTTCAGCAAGATTTCATTTATTAATATTGCTCATTGAACAATACTAATGTTATTGGTTGATAATTTCCACATTTTGCAGGATCACCTTTCTTTGGCATGGGTACAAATATGGATCTCTTCCAATCAGTTGGGAGCTCTGCTAGCATAGTGCCTAAGGCACTGTACTGCTAACCAGAAGGTTGGCAGTTCAAACGCACCAGCCACTCCTCAGAAACAAAATGGGGCAATCCACTTTCATAGTGATACTGTCTCGGAAAGCCAAAGAGGACTCACTATGAGTCGGGTCCAACTCGATGGCACATAATAACAATAACGAATCTGTTGGCTAGGTAGTCTTAAATGAGTAGGTGCCTCCAGTGAGGCATCAGTGTGTTGAAACATTTTATTTGGTATTATGTCAACTCATGGACCACCAAAGCCAAAGAAAAAAAAAATGAAGATTTTTACCAACTTCAGTAGTCTGAAATTGACCAAACTTGCAATCAAGATGTATTGATTATTACTGGTGATTAGAATGTGAAAGTTGGAAACAAAGAAGAATCACTGGTAGTTGGAAAATATGTCTTTGGTGATACACATGATGCTGGAGACTACTTGATAGAATTTTGCAAGACCAATGACATTTATTGCAAATACCTATTTCAGCAACATAAATGGAAGCTATACACGTGGACCTTGCCAGATAGAATACACATGAATCAGATCGACTACATTTGTGGAAAGAGATGGTGGAGAAGTTCAATATCTTCAACCAAAACAAGGCCAGGAGCTGACTGTGAAACATACCATCAGTTGTTCATCAGTAAGTTCAAGTTGAAGCTGAAGAAAATTAAAACAAATCTACCTGTGCCAATATATTACCTTGATGTTAACCCACTTGAGGAGCCAGCCACAGGGACCCAGGTATGAAATGTGCAAAGACCTGAAGGTTGAGAACCAAAAAGGATGAACACTCTTAGCATTTCTCAAGCTGAAAGAATTGAGGAAAAATTTAAACCTCGAGTTGCAATATTGATAGATTCTATGGGAAAAAATATTGAATGATGCAGGAAACATCAAGAGAAGATTGCAGGAATATACAGAATCACAGTACCAAAAAGAACTGGTCAATCTTCATCCATTTCAGGAAATGGCATATTATCTAGAACTAATGGTACTGAAGGAGGAAGTCGAAGTTGCAATGAAAGAATTGGTGAAGAACAAGGCTCCGGGAATTGACGGAATACCCATTGAGATATTTGAACAAATGGATGCTCCATTGGAGGCACTCACTAGGTTATGCCAAGAGATTTGGAAGACAGCTACCTGACCAACTGACTGGAAGAGGTCCATATTTGTACCTATTACAAAGAAAGGTGATGCCATGGAATGTGGAAGTTATAGAACAATATCATTAATATCGATGCAAGTAAGATCTTACTGAAGATCATTCAAAAGCATTTGCAGCAGTATATTGACAGAAAACTTCCAGAGGAGCAAGCCGGATTCAGAAGAGGATGTGGAACAAGGGATATCATAGCTGTTGTCAGGTGGATCTTGGCTCAAGGCAAAGAATACCAGAAAGATGTTTACTTGTGTTTTATTGACTATGCAAAGACATTTGATTGTGTGGATCATGATACATTATGGATAACATTGAGAAGAATGGGAATTTCCAAACACTTGATTGTACTCATGAGAAGCCTGTACCTTAACCAGGAGGCTGCCATTCGAATGGAACAAGGGGACACTACATGTTTTAAAATCAAGAAGGGAGTGTGTCAGGGTTGTATTCTTTCTCCACACTTATTCAATCTATATGCTGAGCAAATAATCTGAGAAGCTGGACTATATGAAGAAAAATGTGGCATCAGGACTGGAGGAAAAATCATTAACAATCTGAGATACACAGATGATACAACTTTGCTCGCTGAAAGTGAGGATGACTTGAGGCACTTACCAATAAAGTTTGAAGAATACAGCCTGCAATATGGATTACAACTCAATATAAAGAAAACAGAAATCCTCACAACTGGACCAATGGGCAGCATCACAATAAATGGAGAGAAGATTGAGGTTGTCAAAGATGTCATGTTAGTTGGTTCTACAATTGATACCAATGGAAGCAGCAGTCAGGACATTAGACGACGTGTAGCACTGGGAGGGTCAACCGTGAAGGAATTTTTTTTAAGTGCTGAGGAGCAAGGATATCTCCTTGAGGACTTAGGTGTGCCTGAAAAAATCCAATGCTATTTCCAGTTGCCTCGTATTCATGTGAGAGCTGAACAATTAATAAGGAATACCGAATAAGAGTTGATGCTTCTGAGTTGTGGTGCTGGTGAAGAATGCTGAAAGTATCATGGACTGCTAAAAGAACTAACAGATCTGTCCTGGAGGAAGTGCACCAGAAATGCTCCTTGGAAAGAAGAATGGCCAGAATTCGTCTTACTTACTTTGGTCATGTTGTCAGAAGGGACCATTCCCTGGAGAATGATGTCATGCTTGGTAGCGTGGAGAGCAGACAAAAGGGGGGAAGGCCTTCAATGAGATGGATTGACAAGGTGGCTGCAATAATGGACTCAATTATAGCAGGGATCAGCTGGCGTGGGTTTGGGCAGTGTTTCATTCTGTTGTGCATGGGATCACTATGAGTCAGAAATGACTTGACGGCACCTAACAACAACAACAACAACATAACCCACCTGAATTTAGAGACCAATTAAAGAATAGATTTAACACAATGAACACCAATAACCAAAAGCCAGACAAATTGTGGGATGACATCAAGAGCATCATCCATGAAGAATTCAAAAGGTTGTTAAAAATATAGAAAAGGAAGAAAAGTCCAAATGGATGTCAGAAAAGACTGAAATTTGCTCTCTAATGGAGAATCACTAAAGCAAATGGAAGAAATGACAAGATAAAAAGCTAAACAGGAGACTTCAGAGAACAGCTCAGGAAGACAAGGTCAATTACTATAATGAAATGTGCAAAGACCTAGAGTTTGAAAACCAACAGAAAGAACATGCTCAGTATTTCTCAAGCTGAAAGAAGTCAAGAAAAAAATCAAGCCTTGAGTTTCAATATTGAAAAAATTCTATGGACAAAATATTGAATGATGTAAGAAACATAAAAAGAGGATGGAAGGAATACACAGAGTTACTGTACCAAAAATTATAGGTTGGTGTTCAACTATTTAAGGGTGTGATATATAATCAAGAACCAACGGTACTGAAGGAAGAAGCCAAAGCTGTGCTGAAAGAATTGCTGAAAAACAAGGAAACATGTTTAGACCACTACATTCTTTTCACCTTATTTTTTTAAGGGGGGCTGGTATTTGCGCATCTTATAGCATGCAAATCCACCACTCATCTGTCCATTTGTCATACTATGGTAACTTGCATGTTGCTATGAGGCAGGAAGCTGTGCCAGAAATATTTCAAATACTAGCAATGTTACCCATGATGGACAGGTTTCAGTGGAGCTTCCAAGGCTAAGACAGACTGGGAAAAAGGATGAGGCAATTCACATCTGAAAAAAATGGCCTCTGAAGACCTTATGTATAGCAGTGAAACACTGTCTAATGTATTACTAGAAAACTTTATGAATAGTAATGACTCATCTTATGATATAGTGCCTGAAGATGAGCTCCTCAGGTTGGAAGGAACTCAAACTACTACTGGGAAAGAGTCGTGTCTTAGTTCTCTAGTGTTGCTATAATGGGCTACCACTAGTGGATGGCTTTATCTAGCAGAGATTTATTCTCTTATGGTTTTGGGGGCTAAAAGTCTGAATCCCAAGTGCTGGCTTTCGGGAAAGATTAGTATAGAGTCAGAGTTCAGAGTGCTGGCTCTAGTGACTAGGTAGAGGCCCCTCCAAATTGGGCTTCCAAGGCAGAGCAAACTGGGGATTTCTCATGGCTCACATAGCTGCAGGATGCTGAGGCTGATGAATTCAAGATTGACAGGTTAAATGGAACAATCTCAAGATTGGCAAGCAACGCAGCCGACCACCGGTTCAAGTCCAAGAACTGGAGGTGATGATTCATGAACCAAATGCAGAATCTTTTCTATATGTAATGGAAGCCCAACACACCCAGAAAAAACTCCCTTTCAACTGATTAACTGATTCAATTGTTCACAGTATAATCCACCATGGAGGTGATTATATCACATCCGATCTTATATTGAGGTATACTTACATCGAGCTGCCAAGGCAACCAAAATCATGGCCCAGCCAAGCTGACATTCCACTTTAACTATATCCTTAAAGCAGAGTCAACCTTAACGATGTGGAAGCAATACATCTTTCAGGACTATTATTTGTTGTTGTTGTTAAGTGCCGTCGAGTCGTTTCCGACTCATAGCAACCTCATGCATAGCAGAACGAAACACTGCCCGATCCCGCGCCAGCCTCACAATCCCTGCTATACTTGAGCCCATCATCACGGCCACCATGTCAATCCATCTCGTTCAAGGCCTCCCCCTCTTTTGTTGACCCTCCACCCTACCAAGCATGACATCCTTCTCCAGGGAATGGTCCCTTCTTACAACATGACCAAAATAGGTGTGACAAAGTCTGGCCATTCTTGCTCCAAGGAGCATTCTGGATGCACTTCCTCCAGGACAGATCTGTTAGTTCTTTTAGCAGTCCATGGTACTTTCAGCATTCTCCACCAG
>NW_006922144.1:1390990-1421649 GCF_000298275.1 Orycteropus afer afer | reverse complement strand
TTCTTCCCTTTTGGTTTTCAGACTCCAGGTCTTTGCACATTTCATTATAGTAATTGGCTTTGTCTACTCGAGCTGCTCTTTGAAATCTTTTACCTTTTCATTTCTTCCCTTTGCTTTAGCTATTATCCTCTCAAGGGCAAGTTTCAGAGTCTCTTCTGTCTTCCACTTTGGTCTTCTCTTCTTTTCTTGTCTTTTTAGTGATCTCTTGCTTTTTCACAGATAATGTTCTTGATATCTTCCCATAATTCATCTGGCTTTTGGTCATTGGTGTTCAATGCATCAAATCTATTTAGATGATCTCTAAATTCAGGAGGGATATATTTAAGATCATACTTTGGCTCTCTTGGACTTGTTTGAATTGTCTTTAACTTCAAGTTGAATTTGCATATGAGCAGTTGATGGTCTGTTCCACAATCAGCTCCTGGCCTGGTTTAGGCTGAAGATATTGAGCTTTTCCACCACCTCTTGCCACAGATGTAGTCAATCTGATTCCTTTGTGTTCCATCTTGCGAAGTCCACGTGTACAGCCTATGTTTATGTTTTTTAAAAAAGGTGTTTGCAATGAACAAGTCGTTGGTCTTGCAAAATTCTACTATATGAGTTCCAGCATTATTTTTGTCCCCAAGTCCAAATTTTCCAACTACCAGTGATTCTATTTGTTTCCAACTTTTGCATTCCTGTCACCAGTGATAATTAGCACATCCTGATTGCATGTTTGGTCAGTTTTAGACTGTAGAAGCTGATAAAATTCTTTATTTTCCTCATCTGTGGCTTTGGTGGTTGGGACATAAATTTGAATAATAGCCATATTAATGGGTCTTCCTTGTAGGCGTATGGATATTATCCTATCACTGACAGCATTGTATTTTAGGACAGATCTTGAAACATCTTTTGTGATAATGAATGCCACGCCATTCCTTTTCAAACTGTCATTCCCGGCATAGTAGATCATATGGTTGTCTCATTCAAAATGGCCAAAACCAGTCTATTTCAGCTCACTAATGCTGAGGATATCAATCTTTATGCATTTCATTTCCTTTTTGACAACTTCCAATTTTCCTAGATTCATACTTCGTACATTCCATGTTCTGATGATTTATGGATATCTGTGGCTGTTTCTCTTCAATTTGAGTGGTGGCACATCATCAAATGAAGGTCTTGAAAGCTTTCTCTTTTCCATATCTGTAAGCCTGGGTTTACTCAGATGTGGCAGCTCTTTTCCAGTCCTATTTTGATAGCCTTTTAGCCTAAACGGACTATTCCTAAAGGTGCATGGTAATGTACCAAACAATGTTTCCTTGTTATTCATAAGGTTTTCCCTTGCCAATTCTTTGAGAAGGGGATGGCCTCTTCTTTCTTCCTAGTCTGTCTCAGTCTAAAGGTGGCCTGTTACCTGTTCACCAGGTGCATCTCGCTGGGTTTTAAACATCAGAGGCTCAGCCTCAAAACTCAAATCTACATGTCATCACAGTAGGACAAAGTGACAGACAAGTTTTTCTTGCTGTTGGAGACCTCTTGTATCACCCCCAACTGGGTCCCTGTGGCTGACTGTACCACTCTCTGGCTTCCTGGCTTTTAATCCCCTTCTCCTGCTCTTCTGGCCTGCTGTTTTGTGTGTCCCTGGGTTGTCCCTGGGGCTGACTGCTCCTCTGTACAGGATCCGGGCTTTTATCCCCTTTCTCCTGCTTTCTGGTCCTGCTGCTTTGGGCGGGCCTGAGTTTCCTCTCCTCAACCAATCCCTTTAGCTGATTGCTCTTCTCTCTGGATTCCTGGCTTTTAATTCCCTTTCTCCTGCTTTTCCCACTGGCTACTTCGGGTGTCCCTGCATTGTCTCTCCTCACCTGTAACCCTGGGGCTGACTGCTCTTCTGTCTGGATTCCTGGCTTTTTATCCCCTTTCTCCTTCTGTTCTGGCCTGCTACTCTGGGCGGGCCTGAGTTGCCTCTCCTCACCTAATCCCTTTAGCTGATTGTTCTTCTCTCTGTCTTCCTGGCTTTTAATCCTCTTTCTCCTGCTCTTCCCACTTGCTACTTTGGGCATCCCTGAGTTGTCTCTCCTCACCTGTAACCGTGGGGCTGACCATTACTTGTTATAAAACATAAGGTCTAGAAGGAGCTAGTACGTTTTCAATTATACACATTGTAGTTGTATTATGTCACATGCAAGTATGACTTTTTAATTGTCCTTACTTAGAGATTATGCAAAGTTTAAGGAGATGTGTACATGTGCTAAGTTGATAAGGGGTGGAATGTAATGATTAACGTGATGTGTCACCTTGGCAAGGCTATGATCCCCACTGGTTTGACAGATACTATGTAATCACCTTTCATTTTCTGATCTGATGTGAGCAGTCAATTAGTTAGTTGAAAGGAGACTTCCTTTGGAAGTGTGGCCTGCCTCCAGTATAGAATGCATGTTTTGGTCAAATTTGGTCTTTCTTTACCCCATGTACTTGTCAAAACCTTGTCAAAAAAACTTGTTAAAACTGCCAGTTCTTGGGACATAAACCTCAAGAAGTCTCTGACTTGCCACTTGATGCTCAGATTTTGGATTCTCCAACTCCTGAAACCCTGTAAGTCAGCAGAGCCTTTGGCATGACCTACAGATTTAGGGTTCATCAGCCTCTGTAACCATGTAAGCCACAGAGGTCTTCAGCCTGTTGTCTAATGCATGAACTTGGGAATTTCCAGCCTTCAAAATTGCTTCATTCATTTCTGTGACATAAGTTTGTCTCTATATGTACATATATATCTATGTACATTTAATTGGTCTTGTTCCTTTGGAGAACCTGGAGTAAGACCGATACAATTTAAAGCCAATTTGCTTTGTGTCTATCACTTTTCTTATTGGACATTTTAGTGAATATAATGACCATCTGTTTGCCCCACAATTTTTAATAAAATAAGGTATATTATTGTTATTTATTTTAAAATTTTTATTGTGAGTTGGGTGAAAGTTTACAGAGCAAATTCATTTTCCATACAGCAGTTCATACACATTTTGTCTCATGACATTGAATTAAGGTATATTATTAAAGAATCCTTTAAACAGAATATAATTTGATCTCAAAAATGCAGATAATACAAGGTGAAAGTTTATGAAAAGTTCCAATAGCTGATAAAGGCTTTATCTCTTACCAAAGGCAGATTGCAATGAAAATACTTTAATTTCTGACAAGTGATACCAATATCTTTAGGGTCAGATGTCAAAGTACTGATCTATAACATAAAACTTAAACATTCAGCCTCCTACATAATATGCAAGATCTGCTCTTTCAAATTTTGGACTCATTGAATTTAATGGTAACCTGAAAAGGGGACAGATCCTAATACATGTTGAACTACTGCTATGTGCTAATTATTCTATTAAATATTTTATGTACAGTTATCTCATTTAATCCCAACAACAGTCTTATGAAGTATATATCACCTTTTCAAAAGGAGGAAAGGGCTTAATGAATTTAAACGTAACTTGCTCAGGATTCTACAGCTACCGAAGGGTGAAACTGAGACAGGTCTGTTCTGTTTAAGGCCAAAACCCATCCTCTTTATAACGCATTGCACTAGAAGTTTGAGAAGGTCAAGGGTCTATTATGAAATCATTCTTTCTTTTGATAAATAGTTTTTGAATTTTATTTTTATTACACTAAGTCCACACTTTACACACATATCCTTAGTTTTTACCTAATGTCTTTTTTATATTCCAATATCTCATCTTGGATACCACATTTTATTTAGTTGTTATATATCCTTAGGTTTATATTGGTTTTACATTTCTTCAGAGTGCTCTAGTTATTAATTACTTTGGCAGATTTGAGTACTGTTCAGATATTTTATAGAATGTCCCTCAGTTGGGATTTCTGATTTTTTTTTTTTTTTTCTTCATGGTTAGGACAAGGATAAGGATTTTGAGGAGGAAGACCAGAATAAAATGCTTTACTTATCACTACATATGAAAAATGCATACTATTAATATATCACTGTTGATGTTGACTTTTAACATCTGAGGCTGAAGTCGTGTTTTTCAGGTTTTTCTACCTTAAAATTGCTCTTTTTTTTGTTGTGTTTTTTTCTTTTTCTTGATACCATATTCTTTGGGAGGAAGCCATTGAGTGTAGCCATTCTTAAGAAGTGGAGATCTACACTACACCTCTTCAAGGAAAGGCTATCTACCTTAAGTATTTGGGCTTTTGCACAGGAAATTTGTGTATTTCCCCTCTTGTGTTTATTTATTCTATTATTTATTTATTTCACTATGTACTGATGGGTATTTATTTTATATTTTCTGTTATAATCAAATGTTACTTTATTTTTGCTTAAAATGGTCCAACCTGGGCCACTGGGAACTCTTTCATTTGGCTACTGGGTCATTTTGACACAATCCTTTTTTTTTTTTTTTTTTTCAGGACTTCCTTTATTTTTGACATTATGAAATGTTAAGATTCATCTTATTTATTTTCTGCCACAGTCCTGGAATAAGTCATTTCTCTAAGGATCTCTAATTCCTTTTATCAGAAATTGGTATAAGAAACCAAGATCTGGGTACCAAATGTGCTCTTTACTGCTGAGGTAGTGTTCCTTCTAGTCACCCTCAGTTGACAGAGCAAGAAACACATAAGGCTTTCTGTTTGCATAGTATCCCCTATATGTACACAGACACAACTGATTCTAATTATTCATGTTAGATATGTTCTATAAAGACCCCATGAATACTGAGTTAGTGAATAACAAACCAGCCTTGTCTGACCTCAGCTAGATTTTTTTCTACCACTTTGTGCATGGACATGTCTGCAAATGACTGCAAAAATGCCAGGTGTTTTTTAAATTAATAGGCAAATTTTCAAATACAGAATCTGAAAATAATGAGTATCAACTGTATTTATAATTATCTCTATATGTAACTCCCTGTATATACATTAAGCTAAACATGAATTCACACTGACATCTCAAACCCTGATCCATTACCACATAGATCCTTCTAGCATTCTTGCTTATTTGTAACTTTCAGCACCAACAGTGAGAAAATTGACTCCAACCATCAGCCAGCTATGTGATTAATTGTTTACTTCTACTATATCCATATTGTGATATCAGAATTATTAACCAATACTCCTACAGGAAACAACTTTACCAACTAGAGTACAGTGCTTGCATAAGATTAGTAGGTTGATATCAGTAGGAAATGACATACACTATTTCTCCTCTTCCAAAATATTTAATCTTTTCTCAAATTGAGATTGTAATATATAGTAATTCATTTCTTAAAGTCCATGATTTAAAAAAAAAAAAAAAATCACTTTCATGGAGTTGGATCCAACTCAAAGCGACCCCTCCTTGGGTGTCCAAGGCTGTATCTCTAGGGAAAAAATTGCCCAATCTTCCTTCCAAGGAGTGACTGTTGTTGTTGTTATGTGCCATTCGGACCTGACTCATAGGAGTGACTGGTGGGTTTGAATTGTCGGCCTTGTGGTTAGCAGTCAAATGACTTAGGCGCTATACCACCAGAGCTCCCCAAACATCCATGATATGTTCTGTGAAATAGGACACTATGTGATTTGGGTGTTCTATGAACACCATATCATAGTATAGTCCTGTTTTTTCTTTAAGAATCTCAAACAAGCTTTTTGCCTTAGCAGTGACCCTTGGCATGCTGGGAGGGATTTAATTTTGTGTTTAGTCCTCAATTCATATTATTAGCAATTTTTCCATTTCTGATACAGGTCTCTCTTTCATTTTCCATAGCTTTCAAGCTTTCAGTGGATTCAATCATTTAATAGCTTAGATAAGTTTTTTTTTTCTTAATTTCTTTTTGAGGATTGTTGTGACTGTAAATTGTGACCTGCCTAAATCTCAAGCAATAGCACTCACTGATTTTCCACCTTCATAGTGTTTAGTAACCTTTTATTTCACTTTCAAATCTACTCCCCTTTGCTTCTTCTTGTTACTGTTATCATTAGCACTGGTTTTGCTTCATTTGAGAGCCATGATGCACCTCATAGTAATATTTTCAAAGGAAAATTTAACAGAGATAATGCTATAACACTCAAGAGATGAGTGATACACGAGAAAGAATGCTGCTACCTACAAGTCATAGCATACACTGCTATACAATAAACCTTTTACATATAAACTATAGTACAATACAAATATAAGCCAGTAACATAGGCATTTATTATGACTATCAAGATGTATGTATTATAGGCTACATATATACTGTACTATTACATACCTGGCAGTGAATTTGCTTTGTGTGCAAGAGACATGAGATACAAGTGTTGTGTTCTCTCTGTCCCATTCTCTAATCAGGCTTTCTGAACTCTACTATAACCTTATGGGACCATGGGTGTATCTTCAGTCAGATGTAGCCTGAATGGACATTATGTAGTGCATGACTCTACATAATGTTTCACTTCAACTTCATTTGTAACCCCTGACATGTGGACCACTCTGTGCTCTATTCCTTCCTCATTATCCTCTCCTTTCTCATTCCCTTAATATCCATTCATAAAAGGAAACACCATTCTTTCTCTATCTTATGATATACCATGTTATCCATAAGACAATGCATCATGCCTGTGTTTCATTTCAATTCTATACTCTTCCTTCCTTCATCATAGTATTCTTACCTGCCTACTTTAAATTATAAATAATAATTTATACTAATGGGTATGTATGATATATTATAAGTAATATATCACTGTTGATGTTGACTTTGATCCCCTGAGGCTGAATTAGTATTTGTCAGGTTTTTCTGTCTTAAAATTACTCTTTTTTTTTTTTTTTTTCTCTCTCTCTCTTTCTCTTTCTTGATACCTATTCTTTGGGAAGAACCCATTGAGTGTAGCCATTCCTAAGAAGTATTAAAGAATTAATAAGTCTGTAATCTATACTCATTGTTTTCATAATTGTGCTCAGACTCTTTAGGTTAAGTAAACTTTGTCCCTGTGATATTTCCAAGAAACCATATATCCTCTCACAAATATCTTGATTTTGAAAATCAGGTTTGAATCTCCTAACATTTATGCTGCCTTTTGGAGTCCCTAGATGGCACAAGTGTTTAACATGCTGGTCTGTGATCCAAAAATGTGGAAGTTTGAGTCAATCCAGAAGCACTTTGGCAAAAAAGCTTCATGATCCACTTTCAATAAGCAGCCACTGAAAGTCTTATGGAGCATAGTTCTACTGTGACACACATGGCATCATCATGAGTTGGTTAGCTCAATGACAGCTGGTATACTATCCTTCCAAATTGAAGGCTTTTTTCCCCTTGCACTATAATATAATTTTCTTGGAAATTCACACTAATCAGTACTATTTTCAGTATCCATTACTCTGGTAGAAAATGTTGGTTTTACTATGCTTCCCATCTCTCTTGCAATTATGTGGAACTATATGCATGCCAGTCAGTGAAAATTTAACCGACATGAAGTATGCCATGTTTCACTAATTCTCTTTATTATCTCCTTTGCTTCACCTCCCAGCATGATGCAACAAATTCTATCAATGGCCCAGAGCATGGAAGGTCTTGTGTACCTTTATTTCACTAAAGATCATCTGCTGATTACCCAATTTCCTGTGCTGTGAATGAATAATAAGTCTTTCTTTTTAAAATGGATAGAGTCTTAGGGTTGTGTTATAAAAACCAGTGCTACTTCCTGTAATAGACACATCTTCCAAATTCAGATACATGGTGAATATGGCACTTAATTCACTATTACATTCCATTTCCATTCTTACCTTATCCTGAGTAACTTCAGTTTCCTCAGCATTCCTCAAAATTATTATAAAAATGACTATCATGCCATTTTCTTTTGTAAACCATGCTTTAGACAACAATCAGGAATTATTATCTGTCTTGAATGAGCTATATCTTAAACCACTAATTTTATTTTATCTGATATCAATCACTTATCTACACTAAATGTATTCTTTCATTCACTTTGACCTTTAAATCCTTCCATATATTTTTATATTACCATTATCTACTTGGCTTTACTTTGTTAAGTAAATTTGTCATCATAGTTGTTCATTTCTGGTCACACTTATCTTTAATTCCCCTCTTTTGCTGCTCTCTGCTGCTTTCATTTAAACACACTTCCAAACTGGATCTTCTCTAACCAAAATATTGTTCCCTCTCCAGATTTTCACTTGAGAAAACCACATAACTCTGCCAGGCGGGACATATTTATGGTTTCCAATTTAAGTTGGATCCTCAAAATTGCTTGGCAATTCCATTACTTGTCTGCACAAATGACTCTTAGTTTGATAGAACTGACCTATGTAGTGATGTGAGCACAGCACTCCCTGGAAGTATCATGTACTTATTTCTGGGAGTCTCCGAGGAGCCATTTGTGAATTTATGAACTGTAATAGCCAAGATGTGTTCTCATAGTTTTATATTCTAAACTTAGCTTCCAGTTGCTCACACCTATTTCCCTAGTTGCTTCTAGTTGTTTTATGCAACCACTTAGTACCCTAAAATGCCACCAAGGAAGCTGTCTCCCGGTGCTATGAGTGCTTCTCTTCCTTGGCGGGACAAAATGATACTCTCCTCTACAGAGAAGAGGGCTTGTCTGTAAGCCAGATACCATATGTAGTTTCATAAACCCCAAATCTAGAGACTCACATAAAATGATTTATGCATTCCAGAGAGGTTAGAGTCCTCATCCTTTAGTCTTAACCGCCCAAATTTAATCCATAATGCCTCTACACCATCAACTTCCCCATATCTTTTAGCTCTTTCTTCAACAGAAATTTCTTCTCTAGTACTGGATATAAACAGATAATTTATTGGATTTTAATGAAGACCATGTGTATATGGGCTATATAAAGGAGCATTAATGAAGCATGTTGTCTAATTCATGTCAGCAGTGGAATCAAACATTCTTTGTCATACTTGTCCATTTTTATCTTCCTTTACTTTCCTCTTGATTTATTTTCTAATTTAGATTCTTCTGTATAAGCCTCTTTATTTTTAAGAGGGGTTACTCAGGATTGACAGGCTTCAGTGGAGCTTCCAGATAAGGCAGACTAGGGAGAAGGAAGAAAGAGTCCACTTATGAGAAAATTAGCCACTGACAACCTTTTCAATGGCATTGAAACATTGTCTGATATAGTGCCAGAAGATGAGGGTCTCAGGTTGAGAAACACTGAAAATATGACTAGGGGAGATCTGGCAGGTCAAAGTAGAAGTAACTTTAATGATATGGATAGAGCAAAGCTTTCAAGACTGTAATTTGCTTATGTGGCTCAACTCAATGATGAGAAACAGCTGGAAATATCAATTAAAAAATCAGAATGTGGAATGTACAGAATATAACTCTAGAAATATTGGAAGTTGTCAAATATGAAATGGAATACATAAATATTGATGTCCTGAGTATTAGTGGGAAGCTCTGGTGGTGTAGTACCTAAGGCATTTGACAAATAACCAGAAGGCTGGCAGTTCAAACCCAACAGCCACTCCAAGGAAAGAAGACTGGGCAATCTACTTCTGTAGAGATACCACTTCAGATACCCAAGGAGAGGTCACTAAGAGTCAGAATCTATTTGATGGCTAATATTAGTGACCTGAAATTGATTGTTATTAGCCAATTTGATTTGGATAAACATATGGTCAATTATTCCAGGAATGGCAAATTGAAATGGAATGGTGAAGTGTTCTTCATAAAAAAGAACATTTCAAGGTTTATCCTGAAGGACAATGTTTTAAGTGATAGGATAATATCTGTATGCCTACAATGAACACTAGCTAATACTACTCTTATTTAAATTTATGCATTGACCATTAAAGCCAAACATGAATAATTTGAAGACTTCTACCAACTTCTGAAGTCTGAAATCATCCAAGCACACAGCCAAGATGCAGTGATAATTATTGGTGATTGGAATGTGAAAGTTGGAAAGAAAGAAGAAGCATGGGTAGTTGGAAAATATGTCCTTTGTGATAGAAAAGATGCTGGAAATTGCATGACAGATTTTTGTAAGAATCATGACTTATTCATTGAAAATATCATTTTTCAACAACCTAAATGGTGACTAAACATGTGACCTTTGCCAGATGGAATACTCAAGAATCAAATCAATTGCATGTGTGGGAAGAGATGACAGAGAAGCTCAATATCATTAATCAGAACAAGGCCACTAGCTGATTGTGGAATAGACCATCAATTGCTTATATGTAAGTTCTAGTTGAAGGTGAAGAAAATTAAAACAAGTCCACAAGAGCCAAAGTATGATTTTCAGTATATCTCACTTGAATTTGTAAACTAAGTAAAGAATAGATATGATGTATTGAAGACCTATGACTGAAGAGCAGATGAGTTGTGGAATGACATCAAGAATATCATACATGAAGAAAGGAAAAAGTCATTAAAAACACAGAATAGGAAGAAAAACAAAATAGATGTGAGAAGGGACACTGAAACTTGCTCTTGAATGGAGAATAGAAAAAGTGAATGTAAGAAATGATGAAGTAAAAAGCTGAAAAGAAGATTTCAAAAGGCAGCCCAAGGCAATAAAATAAATATTTTAATGAAATGTTCAAAGACCTGGAATTAGAAAATCAAGGGAAAGGGAACATTTAGCATTCCTTTATCTGAAAAACTGAAGAGAAAACCTAAGCCTGAAGTTACAATAATGGAGGATTCTATGAGCAAAATATTGAAAGATGCAGGAAGCATCAAAAGAAGATAGAAGGAATACACAGCTTCTCTGTACCAAAAATAACTTATTAACATTCTACCATTTCAACAGCCAGTATACAATCAAGAATCAAATGTATTGAAGGAAGAAGTCTACGGTTCACTGAAGGAATTGACAGAATACCCATTTAGATGTTTCAACAATTACATTTAATGCTAAAAGCATAGTTATTTATGCCAAGAAATTTGGAAGGCAGCTACTTGGTCAACCTAGTGGAAAACATATGTATTTGTGCCCATTCCAAAGAAAGATTATCCAAATAATACAGAAATTATCAAATAATATAATTACTATAACATGCAAGTAAAATTTTGTTGAAAATTATTTAAAAATAGTTGCAGTTGCAGCAGTATTTTGACAAGGAACTGCCAGAAATTCAAACCAGATTCAGAAGATGGTAAGGAACATGAGATGGTGATGCTGATGTTAGATGGATCTTGCTTGAAAGCAACGAATACCAGAAAGATGTCAACCTATGTTTAATTGATTATGCAAAGACATGGGACAATGTGGATCACAATAAATTATGAATAAAATTGAGAAGAATTGAAATTCCAGAACACTGACTTGTTCTCCTGAGGAACCTCTACATAGACCAAGAGGTGATTGTTCAGAGATCAAGGGGGTACTGCATGCTTTAAAATCAAGATCAGTGTGCATCAGGGTCATATCATTTTACCACATTTATTCAATGTGTACACTGAGCAAATAATTCAAAAAGCTGGACTTTATAAAGAGCACTGCATCAGGATTGGAGGAAGGCTCATAAACAACCCACAAAATGCAGATGACACAACCTTGCTTGCTGAAAGTGAAGATTTGAAGCACTTACCAAAAATCAAAACCAAAACAAAGTCACTGCCCTCAAGTCAGATCCAAATCATAGTGACCCCTCCTTGAGTTTCCAAGGCATTATCACCATGAAAGCCCCCTAGAGCCAGGAAAGGGAGGGAGCAGGAGAGGTTGGAGGACCTGCGGAGTGGCAGGATATGCAGGTAAAAGGGGGCAGAAGGGAAAACTAGGCCCCAAGCCCCCTAGAGCCAGGAAAGGGAGGGAACAGGAGAAGCCTGGGACTTCCAGAGCATCAGTATATCCAGGTGAAAAGGGGTGGGAGGCAAGTCCAGGACTGAAGCCCACTAAAGCCAGGAAAGGGAGGGAGCAAGAGAGGCTGGGGACCTCTGAAGTGACTGGATATCCAAGTAAAAAGGGGTGGGAGGCAAGGCACACAAAGCTCCCTAGAGACAGGAAAGTGAGGGAGTGACCAAGGACAACAAAGAGTCAGGTTCCAGGTAGGAATTAGGTAAGGGGAGGGCACAGAAGTTTCCAACAGCTAAGGGAGACAAACTTGTCTGTCAGTTTGTCATCCTGTGGAGCTTGTACATTGCTATGAGGCTTGAGGCTGTGTCACTGGTGTTTCATATGCCGGCAGAGTTGCACACGGTGCACAGGTTAAAGACTTACAGATCAAGAAAGACTAGGAAGAAGGAGAAGCCCATCCACTTCTCAAAAATTGGCCAGGGAAAACCTTATGAATAGCAGAGAAACACTGTCTGATACATTACTGGACAACTTTATGAATAGCATGGAAACAGTATCAGGCACAGTGCAGGAAGATGAGCCCCTTGGTTTGGAAGGCATTCAGAATAAGACTGGGAAAGAGCTGCCTCATCAGAGCAAAACCAATCTTAATGACATGGATAAAGTCTTTCAAGACCTTCATGTGCTGATAAGTCATGACTTAAATTGAGGAGAAACAGCTACAAACATCCATTGATAACTGGAACGTGGAATGTACAAAGTATGGAAGCAGTCAGAAATTAAATGGAATGCATGAAGATGAATATTCTAGGCATTAGTGAGCTGAAATCAATGGGTTTAGGGCATTTTGAATCAGACAATCATATCATCTACTATGCAGGTAATGACAAATTGAAGAGGAATGGTGTGGCATTCATCATCACAAAGAATGTTTCAAGATCTGTCCTGAAGTACAATGCTGTCAGTGATAGGATAATATCCATACGTCTACAAGGAAGACATGTGAATACTACTATTATTCAAATTTATGCATCAACCACCAAAGCCAAAGATGAAGAAATTGAAGTTTTTTATCAATATCTGCTGTCTGAAATTGACCAAACATGCAATCAAGGTGTGCTGCTTTCAGTGGTGTTTGCAATGCAAAAGTTGGAAACAAAGAAGAATCACTAGTAGTTGGAAAATTTGACCTTGGAGACAGAAACAACGCTGGAGACCACATGATAGAATTTTGCAAGACCGACTTATACATTTCAAATACCTTTTTTCAAAAACACAAATGTGGACTTCGCCAGATGACGTACACAGGAATCATATTGACTACATCTGTGGCAAGAGGAGAGGGAGAAGCTCAATATCTTCAGCCAAAACGAGACCAGGAGCTAATTGTGGAACAGACCATCAACTGCTCATATGCAAGTTCAACCTAAAGGTGAAGACAATTTAAACAAGTCTAAGAGAGCCAAAATATGACCTGGAATAAATCCCTCCTGAATTTAGAAACCATCAAAAGAATAGATTTGATGCATTGAGCAGCAATGACTGAAAACCAGAAGAATTGTGAGATGACATCAAGAACATCATCCATGAAGAAAGCAAAACATCATTAAAAAGACAAGAAAGAAAGAAAAGACCAAAATAGATGTCAGAAGAGACTCTGAAACTTGCCCTTGAGCAAAGAGAAGCTATAGCAAATGGAAGAAATGACAAGATAAAAGAACTGAACAGAAAATTTCAAAGAGCAGGTCGAGGAGACAAAGCCAATTACTATCATGAAATGTTTAAAGACCTGGAGTTAGAAAACCAAAAGGGAAAACCATGGTCAGGATTTCTCAAGCTGAAAGAACTGAGGAAAAAATTTCAGCCTCAAGTTGCAATATTAAAAGATTTTATGGGAAAAATATTGAATCATGCAGGAAACATCCAGAAAAGATGGAGGAATACACAGAGTCACTGTGACAAAAAGAACTGGTCGATCTTCATCCATTTCAGGAGGTGGCATATGTTCAGGAACCAATGGTATTGAAGGAAGTCAAAGCTGCTTTGAAAGAATTTGGGAAGAACAAGTTTCCAGGAATTGATGGAATATCCTTGAGATGTTTCAACAAACGTATGCCCTGCTGGGGGCACTCATTCAGTTATGTCAAGAGATTTGGAAGATCGCTACCTGGCCAACTGACTGGAAGAGATCCACATTTTTACCCTTCCAAAGAAAGGTGATGCCATAGAATGCAGAAATTATTGAACAATATCATTAATATTGCATGCAAGTAAAATCTTACTGAAGATAATTCAAAAATGGTTGCAGCAGTATATTGACAGAGAACTTCCATAACTGCAAGATGGATTCAGAAGAGGATGAGGAATGAGGGATAGCATTGTTGATGTCAGATGGGTCTTGTTTCAAAGAAAAGTGTTGTGGTTACCCAGTGCCACTCTGACAAGAATATACCACCAATGGGATGGCCTCAACAAACAAGAGTTTATTCTTACAATTTGCAGGTTTTAAGTCCAAGTTCAAAGTGCTAGGCTAAGGGGCTGGGTGAAAGCCCCTCAACCTTGGGGTCCAGCTCTGCCTCCTACTCCCAGCCCACTGGAGCTAGAGATGTTTCTTCTCTCAGATAGCTGCTGGCTGCTGAGCTTGAGAAGCCCTAAGATTGACAAGTAAAAAGGCACAGTACTGATGTTACCAAACCATATGGCAGGCCATTAACTTAAGTCCATTGTAAGTCCCAAGGCTGGCAGAGCATAGCAGGCTGCTGAGCAACAACATGGTTACATGCAGGGTCCACGCATGCCATAGGCTTGAGACAATTTCCAAGGCTTCTCCTTATATACAGGAAGCAGACCACATCCCAAAGGCAGCTACTCAGCTCCTTGTGGTAGATTCCACCATGGAGTTGATTGCCAGTCTCATCATGGGGAAGAAATACTACCAGCTGTCCAGCCACTCAACCAGACCCAGCCAAGTTGACACATGGACATAACTACCACACAAAGAATACCAGAAAGATGTTTACTTGTATTTTATTAATTATGCAAAAGCATTTGATTGTGTGGATAATAACAAATTGTGGATAACCTTGAGAAGAATGGGAATTCCACAACACTTAATTGTACTCATGAGGAACCTGTAATAGACCAGGAGGCTGCTGTTTGAACATAAAAAGGTAACACTACATGGTTTACAATCAAGTAGTGAGTGTGTCAGGGTTTTATCCTTTCACCATACTTTTTCAATCTGTATACTGAGCAAATAATCTGAGGAGCTTGACTATATGAAGAGGAATGTGACATTAGGTTTGGAGGAAGAATAATTAACAACCTGTGATACACTGATGGCACAACTTGGCTTGCTGAAAATGAGGATGACTTGAAGCCCTTACTGATGAAGATTGAAGAATAAAGTCTGCAGTATGTATCACATCTCAATATAAAGAAAACAAAAATCCTCACAATTGGTCCTTTAAGCAATATTATGATAAATGGAGAAAAGATTGAAATTGTCAAAGACTTCCCATTACTTGGTTCTACACTCAATGCCAAAGGAAGCAGCAGTCAGGACATCAGACAACGTATTCATTGGACAAATTGGCTGCAAAAGACCTCTTTCAAGTGCTGAAGAACAAAGATGTCTCCTTGAGGACTAAGGTCGCCTGACACAAGCCATAGTATTTTCAATCACCTCATATGCATGTGAGAGCTGTACAATAAATAAGAAAGACAGAAGAAGAATTTCTGCTTTTGAGCTGTGCTATTGGCAAAGAATGCAGAAATTACCATGGACTTCTAAAAGAACTAACAAATCTGTCCTGGAGGAAGTGCAGCCAGAATGCTCCTTGGAGGCGAGAATGGCCAAACTTCATCTGACCTACTTTGGTCATGTTGTCAGGAGGGACTATTCCCTGGAGAAAGAAGTCATGTTTGGTAAGGTGGAGGGTTGATGAAAGAGGGGAAGGCCCTCAATGAGATGGATTAACATGGTGGCAGAGGCGATGGGCTCTAGTATAGCAAGAATCATGGAGGTGGCTCAGGACCAGGCAGTGTTTCATTCTGCTGTGCATAGGGTCATTATGAGTTGGAGGTGACTCAATGACACCTAACAACAACAATCAATGCGGAAGTAGATTGCCCAACCTTCCTTCCCAGGAGTGACTGTTGGATATGAACCACTACCCTTCTGGTTGGTAGTCAAATGTTTTAGGCACTACACCACCAGAGCTCCTATGGATGAAAATCAAAGAATACAGCTTTTACTATGGATTGTGTCGCAACATAAAGAAAACAAATACAACTGGACCAATAATAAACATCAAGATAAATAGAGAACAGATGAAAATTGTCAAGGATTTCATTTTACTTGGATCAACAATCAACAATCAACACCCATGGAATCATCTGCTAAGAAATCAAATGAATAGTGCTGCAATGAACCAGGGTATGCATATATCTCATTTTTTAAGATATATATCTATTATTCAGTTGCTGTGTCAAAAGATATTTCTATTTAAAATATCTTAAGGAAGTAGCATACCATTTTCCACATGGGTTGCACCAGTTTACAGTCCCACCAGCAATGTATGAGAGTTGTAATCTCTTCACATTCTCAACAGCATTTGATGTTTTCTATCCTGCTGAACTTTGTAGTATTGCTGGGATATGATGATATATCATTTTTGTTTTCATTAGCATCTCTCTAATAGCTAATGACTGGGAGTTTGTTCTTTTTCATGGGTTTGTTGCCCACCTGAATATCTTTGAAAAAGTGTCTTTCATATCCTCTGCCCATTTTTCAATTGAATTGTTTATCTTTTTGATGGTTAGGTGTAGAAGTTTTGTATAAATTTTAGAGACAACACCCTTATCAGATATATTGTATCCAAATATTTTTTTCTCCAATCTATATTTTCTCTTTTCACCCTTTTGGATAAATCTTCTGTTGTGAATAATGACTTCATTTGTAGAAGTCCATGTCTTCTAGTTTGTCTTCAGCCCTTTGTGCAATTTAGCCATGTTTGATAGTCTATTTATGCCATAAACTAAGCCCCTTAAGTTTGCCACTATTGGTTCATTGATGATTTTTACTGTTTTAGATTTAACATTCAGGTCTTTGAACAATCTTGAGTTAGTTTTTGTACAGTGTGAGGTATGCATCTTGTTTCATTTTTCTGTAAATCAATATCCAGTTTTGCTGTACAATTTTTATACACACTGTATTTTCCCCATTTAATGCAATGAGATGGAAGCAATTTAAGTGCTTATCAATCGATGAATGGATAAAAAAACTATGGCACATACATACAATGGAATACTATGCAAAATTATAGAATAATGAAGAATCTAGGAAACTTTTATAACGTGGATGAATTTGGAGGGCAGTATGCTGACTGAAATAAAAAAGACAAATATTGTATGAGTTCACTATGATAAAAAATTAAGGAAATAATTGCACATGGAAGGAAGCGGATTTTGATGGTTACCAGGAATGGGAGTGCAGAGTCACGAAAATTGCTAGTGAGGCAATTTGACATATATTAATTTGGGTGAAGGGGAAGGCAATATATCAAACAGAGTGACCAGCACAATATTATTAATGAAAAGCAACACAGAGAGGTACACAAAAAGTACAGACAACAAAGGAAACACTATGACATTCACAGCACTGCATTATCAGTTATAACAAACAGTAAGATACAAGTCAATACACAGGTAAACAAACAGGATGATTACATGTGGTTGGGTCAAAAGTACTATACTTGTGACCATACATAGGTTTGGGAGACAGTATTACACATAAGTATTTGTATGTGCTTTAAAAATATCCATATATACAAGAAAGATAACAGAGGCAAGATTATCATAACTTCTTAGCCACAACAAAACCCCTAAGTGAGTTACTAGGCCCGAGGCCTTGGGACCATGGATAGAGAGCATCAACCTTAATTAGCATAACAGAGTACACAAAAAAGATTGTTGCACATTCTCCTTTGGTGAGTAGCAACTGGAATCTTAACAGCTTGGGAGCTGCCATTGAAGATATGACTTAAGTGCTCTCCTCAACTTCTTTACTCCTAATGAGGCATAAAGAAGAGGAAATAAAATAAAGATGTGCAAAAGGAAGCTGGACCATGGAAACCTCAGCCTATGTGACTCTCAGGTCAGAAAAACTAGATGGTGCATGGCTACCATGGCCAACCATACTGAAAGATATCAAATTGAAGATCCTAGATAAAGTGGAAGAAAAATGTAGAACAAAGCTCAAAAAAAAAAAAAAAAAAAGACCAGTCCTATTGGTTTGACAGAGACTAGTGAAATCTCAAAGATTATGGCCCTTAGTCTCCCTTTGGGCATGGAAAAGAGCTCATTCCCATGGATCAACTTTCAGCCAAATAATAAAAAAATCTATGAATCTATGAGATGAACAATTACACCAGTATACTACATATTCATCAGAACAATCAATCATAAGACATCAAAAGCACAGCATTTCTGCAGAGATTAACATCGGAAGGGAGGTATACATAGAAAAGAAAGGCAGAGGGAAAAGGTAACCACAGGGAGGAAGTGAGAAGAATATTTTTCCATTTGGGGGATTACAATAAGCAGCACAAAACAAAATGTGTATGAACTACTGAATGAAAAAGGAATCTGTCTGTAAACTTTCACTCCCATCACAATAAAAGTTTTTTTTTTTTTTTAAAGAAGTCAAACTATTGTACTGAGCAAATCTGCTGCAAAAGTCCTCTTTAAAGTGGTCAAAGATCAAAGATGTCATGTGGAAGTGTTCCTGACCCAAACCAATTTTTTTTTTCAATAGCTTTCTATGCATTTGAAATCTGGACAATGAATAAGGAAGATTGCCATAAAACTGAATTGAATTAGTGTTGGTGAAGAATATTGAATATACCAGATATTGCCAGACAGAAATGAACAAATCTGTATTGAAAGAAGTATAGTCAGAATGCTCCTTAGAAGCAAGAATGGCCAAACTTTACCTCCATACTTTGGTCAGTTTATCAGGAGGCACCGGACTATGAAAAAGGGATATCATGCTTGGTAAAGTACAGGGTCGGTGAAAAAGTGGAAGACCCTCAAAGACATGGACTGATACAGTGGCTACAAAAATAGATTCAAACATCACAATGTGAGGATGGCACAGGACTGGATAGTGTTTCTTTCCATTGTACATAGGGTTAATATGAGTTGAAATGGACTCCACAACACCTACGCTAAGGCAACATTATGGTAAATTCCAAAATACATAAAACAAAAAATCAAACAGTCAAGTTAGAAATTGTAAATATAAATTTCAACCTACAGATATGCATATTTATATATGTATGGGATTATGTATTGTTGTAATAAGAAGACTTATTCTTGTCCTCTTCATTGAGGAAAAAAAAAAATGTCTACATTCTCTGTTCTTACTCTTACCATGCTATGAATTGCCGTAGAAAATATTTGAGTATCTCTTACCTAAATTTTACTATCTACATATTTTGACTTTCTCCCCAAATCTCATTCTCATTTTCTGAGTCTAAATTTAATATTTTACTTACAAAAATTCATAGAGAAATTACTTATGTGAAAAGTACTGTGCTATAGACTACAATGGAGAAAGTTGAAAGAGATTATATTGATAAATAAGGGGTGATCTTTGCTTTCATACCAGATTGCAACAGAGGTGGAGGAAAATAATAGCTGAGTATAAGACAGATGAGCATTAATTTTCCCAAGTGGAGTACTAGTGTTTTATCTTTTTATTTTAAATATCAATGTTTATATCTTATGCCAATCAAAAGATGATAATCTTTCCAAATTTGGGGAAAGAATTTAAGTGCGTATAAGTGAAACTCTTAAACCCATTAAGGTGTGATAAATTTGATAAAGACATAAGCCCTAGGTGCTTTATTTACACTAACACTTATTAGATTGATAGTAACTTTGAGTACTTTCCCTCCAAGAATTATTATTTAAGAGAAAAAAAAAATGTCTATTAAAGAGAAATTATGTCTTGTGTTTAAACCTTTAATGTATAAATGGATGGAGGATTTACTGGCAGTTTTTTTCTTCTTTTTTGGTTATGTTTGGTAGCTGTTGTGCCAACTGAGCTTCAAGATCACACACACACATGTAGCATGTATTGAGAAGGATTGTAATACATAGGATTGATTCCATGTTTGAATCAAACTGTATCATTTTGAGTTGATCAAGGAAAACAGACCTGTGCTAAATTGTTTAAGAATAAAGTAATAAAACATAAAGTTAGGGTATACTCAAATTTTGAATGAGTTGGAGGAATGCAAGTTGGTAAGGTTATAGGAGACAAGTCAGAAAAAAAAAAAAGTAGTAAAATAAGCACAGTGCCATATGGTCTTAAAAATTACCAATAAACTACCACAATTCTCAAACCTCTAGAAAAGACACAATCAATTGCCAATTGACTAACTTCATTCAACTTAAAACAGTAAGCAGGAGACTGCAGAGAACTCTGAAGAGTTGTCATATCTGCTTGTCACAATCTCAGGAGAAAATAATGACTTCTCTTTTTGAAATTTTGTACCTCTTTGTAATCCTTAAATTTCAATTCAGATCTGTAGAGGAAAGGGGTTAACAATAAATGCTTTAACTGGTACTGACTACTTACAGCCAGCACAGAAGGGATGATATATTATATACAAGATTAAACTTTCCTCCTAAAATCTGTGTAATGAATTTTATATAAAAAAGAAAATAATTGAATTGCATGTGAAAGATAGCCAATAGAGTGAAAACTTTTCAGTGACAGTACCAAGATATAAGCTCCCAACTGTTTCTCCCCATCCGCTTCTTACACCTATATTGGCAGTTGTTGTTATGTGCCCTCGAGTCGGACCTGACTCATAGCAACCTCGTCTTGGGTTTCTGAGGCAGTATCACTATGGAAGTAGATTGCCCAACCTTCCTCCCAAGGAGTGGCTGGTGGGTCTGAAGCGCCAGCCTTCTGCTTTGCAATCAAGTGCCTTAGGCAATATGCTACCAGAGCTCCTAGCTAATGTTAATTAATTCATTTATTTCATAAACATTTAGTCATTAATTATGGGATAAATCATAGCTCCAGTCTTCCTATCTCCATATCCTGCCTTCTCATTCACACAACATCAGTTTACCCATAAACCAACAAACCAAACCCATGGCCATCAAGTCAATCAATGTTGACTCATAAAGACTGGTGGTACAGTTGTTAAGTCATTTGACTGCTAGCCAAAAGGTCTATGGCTAGAATTCACCAGCCACTCTGTAGGAGAAAGATGCTACTTCCCTAAAGATTTACAGCTTTGGAAATCCTATGGAGCAGTTCTACTCTGTTCTATATTGTCACTATAATTTAGTTTCCTATATGTTCCAAAAATTTTGAAGGGTGAACAATTTTCAGAACAAAATCAAACTTTGTCTGATCATCTCAATTTATTCCGTAAAGTCTATGCTTCCTGTTCTCCAAATAATTTTTTAAGCTGTTCTCAACTGCAATGTTTTAATAAAAAAAAGTTTCAGCTAATGGCTTTGGTAGTTTTTCTACTTCTGCTATAGTTCTTGTTGAGTATTGTTCACTCACTTCTAAATCATAGTAATCCTGTGGACAACAGAAGAGTTCTGCATCATCTTCACACTTGTTTCTATGCTGAGGTCATTATTTCAGCCAATCCATCTCATTAAGGATATTCCTTTTTTTGACTAAACTTTTACCTTTCCCAGCATGTCTTTTTCACTTCTGATAATATGTGCAATGTATGTAAGACTGTCTCACCATTCTTGTTTCTGATGTATTCTGGCTGCACTCCATCCAAGACAGATTTGCTCCTCCTTCTGTTTGCCTCGTATATTCAATATTCTTCTCCAAAGCCACAATTCAAAGGCATCAATTCTTCAGTCTTCCTTAATCATTATTCAGCTTTCACATACACATCATCTGATTGAAAATGCCATGGTTTGAGTCAGGCACACCGGAGTCCTCAAAGTGACAAATTTACTGGTTAACAATTTAATCTTCCCAGATTTGCCCAATGAAATATGTCATTTGATTTCTTGACTACTGCTTCCAAGGTCGTTGAATGTGGAAATGTGGATCCAAGTAAAATGAAATCTATGAAAACTTCAATATTTTCTCCACTTATCATGATGCTAATTGGTCCAGTTGTGAGAAAATTTGCTTTCTCTATGTTGAGGTGTAATCCATATTGAAGACTATAGTCTTTTATCTTCATCATAGGTGCTTCAAGTCTTCCTCACATTCAGCAAGTAAGGTATGTCATCTGCATATCATGGGTTGTTAATGAATCTTCCTCCAATCCTGATGCTGTGTTATTCTCCACATAGACCAACTTCTTGTATTATTTACTCAGAGTGCAGATTGAATAAGTATAAGAGAATACATTCCTGATACACACATTTCCTTATTTTAAACTACGTACTATTCCCTTCTTCTCTTTGAACAATTTTGACAATGTTATTCATAATTTGTTATGATCCACACAATCTAATTTTTTGCATATTAAAACACAACTAAAAGTATTTCTGTTATTCTCTGTTTTCAGTCAAGAGCCCTTTAACATCGGCAGTGATATCCCATGTTCCACGTACTCTTCAGAATCTGTCTTGAATATCTGGCAGTCCCTTGTTGATGTACTGCTGTAATCATTTTTGGAATATTTTCAGCAAAATTTTACTTGCATATGACATTAATGATACTGTTGGATAATTCCCACATTATGTTGATTACTTTTCTTTAATATAGGCATGAATATGGATCTCATCCAGTCAGTTAACCAGGTATCTTCCAAATTTTTTGGCATAGAGGAGTGAGTGTTCTAGAATTGCATGTAGTTGTTGAAACATTTCATTGGGTATTCTATCAACTTCTGGAATCTTGTTTTTGCCAGTGTCTTTGGTGCAGCTTGGACTTCTTCCTTCAATATTATTGGTTCTTGATCACATGCTACCCCCTAAAATATTTCCTTCTATCTGCCCTTGATGCTTCCTGTATCATTCAATATCTTGTCCATAGAATTCTTCACTATTGAAACTCAAGACTTGACTTTTGCTTCAGTTAATTCAATTTGAGAAATGTCAATTGTATTATTCCCTTTTGGCTTTGTACATTTCAACATAATAATTCACTTTGTCTTCTTGATCTGCTCTTTGAAATTTCTGCTTAGTGCTTTTATTTCATCATTTCTTCCATTTGTTTTAGCTACTCTATGTTCAAGAGCAAGTTTCAGAGTCTCTTCTGAAGAGACTCCATTTTTTGTTTTCTTTCTTTCTTGTATTTTAAATGACTTTTTGGTCTCTTACTCTGTTCTGTCTTTGATGTCATCCCACAACTCATCTGGTCTTTGATCAGTAGCAGTAAATCCACCAAATCTATTGAGTTGGTCTCTAAATAATGAAGGGGTATAGTCAAGGTCATATATTTACTCTAGTAATTTTTTATTTTCTTTTTCTTCAACTTCAACTTGAACTCACCTAGGAACAATTTAAATTCTGTTAAACAGTTGTCCCCTGGCCTTGTTCTGAGTAATGATATTGAGCTTTTCCTTCATCTCTTTCCACAGATGAAGTAAATTTGATTCCTGGATTTGATTTCATATGGTGAGGTCCCTGCATTTTTTTCTTTTTGTTAGATGTTTTCAAGTTAGCTTTGAATCATAATACAACAGAACAAAAATGTACAATAGAATTCCATGTATATAGTCACCATTTATATTGTTGAGAAAAGCTATCTACAATGAACAGTACGTTGGTCTTGCAAAATTATTTCATGTGATCCCTGGAATCCTTTCTCCTTCTGAAATCTAAATTTTCATAATTTCTCATAATAAATACATTAATTTGAAATTTAAGTGATAAAATGGTACATTTCTTCATTTCCTTACAAATTTAATTCTGAAAATGTGTACTCAAAATTTTTATTTACATACCAAAATATTTTTGATTGATGTTATATATTTAATGTCTGTCAGTAGTTCATTTGATTAGGTATGTAATATGGTGAAACCTCATTTGATTCTGCTTGTTACTAAATGTATTGCCCAGCCTTCCTTCCAAGAAATGCTGGGCAATCTATTTTCATAGTGATACTGCCTTGGAAACCCGAGAGGGGGTCTCTATGAGTCGGATCAGACTTGCCAGCAGTGAGTGAGTTTGGGTGCTTTTTTCCAAGCAAAATCAAAATAGTTCTATTTCTGTCTCTCAGAAATTTTTTATGAATGGTTATAACCAGATATAATATGCATAATATAGTGTTTTTTCATGTATTTATGGGCTCTGTAAAAAAACATGTTTGAGTATATAATCTTTCTCTGTGTGTACACACACACACACACACAAGCACACACACACATGCACATCTAAGTTTGTAAATAATTATAGCAATAAGGATTCTGTAATTATAGTCATTAACTTTTTTTTAAACACTATTATTCTTTAAATCCATGAATAAAGTGCAATAACCTAAAATATTGTATCATTTTTAGTGCTTTAAGTATTTCTAGAGTTAGAACTGTGATCTATTTCTTGAAAACAACAGGCTTTTGGACATCACAATGTTTGGGGACTAAGTAAAATTATATGAATTCTATAACCTCAGCCTCTCTGTATGTGTGTTGATGGAGAAGTTGAATATCTTCAGGCAAAATGAGACCAGGAGCTGATTGTAGAACAGACCATCAACTGCTCATATGCAAATTCAATTTAAAGTTGAGGACAATTAAAACAAGTCCACAAGAGCCAAAATATAACCTTTATAACATCCCTACTGAATTTAGAGACCATCTAAAAATATATATGTGATTCATTGGACATCAATCACCTAAAACCAGAGGAATTGTGGGATGACATTAAGAACATCATCTACGAAGAGAGCAAGAGGTCATTAAAAAGATGATATAGGAAGAAAAGACCAAAATGGATGTCAGGAGAAACTGTGAAACTTGCCCTTGAGTGGAAAGTAGGTAAAGAAAATGGAAGAAATGACAAGATAAAAGAGCTGAACAGAAGATTTCAAAGAGCAGCTTGAGAAGACAAAGTCAATTGTTATAATGAAATGTGCAAAGACCTGAAGTTAGAAGCCCAAAAGGGAAGAACATACTTGGCATTTCTCAAGCTGAAAGATCTGAAGAAAAAAATTAAGCCTTGATTTGCAATATTAAAGGTTCTATGGGCAAAATATTGAATGATGCAGGAAACATCAAAATAAGATAAAATACACAGAGTGACTTTACCAAAATAACTGATCAATGTTTCTCCATTTCAGGAGGTGGCATATGGTAAAGAACCAATGGTATTGAAGGAAGAAGTCGAGCCTGCACTGAGGGAATAAGTGAAGAACAAGGTTCCAGGAATTGACAGAATACCCATTGATACGTTTGCACAAATGGTTGTCATCCTGGACACTTCCACTCATTTATGCAAAGAGATTTGGAAGACAGTTACCTGGCTAACTGACTGGAAAAGATCCATATTTGTACCCATTCCAAAGAAAAGTGATCCCAAGAATGTAGAAATTATCAAACAATATAATTAATATCACATGCAAATAAAATCTTACTGAAGATAATTCAAAAACAGTTAAATAAGTAAATTGACAGAGAATTTCCAGAAATGCAAGCTGGATTCAGAAGAAGATGGGGAATGAGGGATATCATTGCTGATGTCAGATGGATCTTGGCTCAAAGCAAAGAATACCAGAAACATGTTTACTGATGTTGTATTGACTATGGAAAGGCATTTGATTGTGTGGATCATAACAAATTATGGATAACATTGAGAAGAATGGGAATTCCTGAACACTTAAATGTAGTCGCGAGGAACCTGTACATAGAACAAGAAGCTGTCATTTGAACAGAACAAGAGAATACTGCATAATTTAAAATCAGGGTTGTATCCTTTCACCATATTTATTTGTATGCTGAACAAATAATCCAAGAAGCCGGAGTATGTGAAGAAGAACATGACATCAGGATTGGAGGAAGACTCATTAACAACCTGTGACATGCAGAAGACACAACTTTGCTTACTTAGAGTGAGGATGACATTAAGCATTTCTTGATGAAAATTAAAGATTATATCTGCAGTATGGATTACACCTCAATATAAAGATAACAAACATCCTCACAAATGGTCCAATAAGCAGCTTCATGGTGAATGGAGAAAAGATTGTAGTTGTCAAGGACTTCATATTACTTTTGGCTCTACAATTAGAACCAATGGAAGCAACACTCAAGACATCAGAAGGTATATTGCATTGGGCAACTCTGTTACAAAAGAACTCTTTCAAGTGCTGAAGAGCAAAGATGTCTTCTTGAAGACTAAGGTGTGCCTACTCCAAGCCATGGTATTTTCAATCACCTCATATGCATGTGAGAGCTGAACAATGAAAAGGGAAGACTGAAGAAGGTCAATGCTTTTGGATTGTGGTGTTGGAGAAGAAAGCTAAGAGTACCACGGACTGCTAAGAGGACTTACAGATCTTTCCTGGATAAAGTGCAGCTGTAATGCTCCTTTAAAGTGAGAATGGCCAGACTTTGTCTCACCTACTTTGGTCATGCTGTCACTGGGAACCATTCCCTGGAGAAGGATATCATGCTTGGTAAAGTGGAGGGTCAACGAAGAAGGGAAAGACCCTCAATGAGATGGATTGACACTGTGACTGCAACCATGGTCTCAGGTATAGCAAGGATCATGAAGCTGGCACAGGACCAAGCAGTGTTTCTTTCTGCTGTACATAGGGTTGCTATGAGTCAGAGATGATTTGACAGCACCAAACAACAACAATAAAACCATTCTAATCTGTAACACATGACGTTTCCATGTGTCAGAATAGACACTATGGCAAAAGGTTTTTTTCTCTCTTTTTTTGTGGGGAGGGGGTATCTTTCTCTATATCTTTCCATCTATCAGCTATCTATCTATCTATCTGTCTGTCTGTCTATCTATCTGTCTGTATATCTGCCTATCTGTCTATCATCCATCATCTATCTCTCATTTATCTGTTTATTTATCCAGTCATCTACACATGTATTTAGGACAAAAATTGGCAATGAGATGATTCTTGGCCTTCATTTTCAGGTGGTAAGAAAAGTATATGAATCATATACAAAGGCAGTTAAAAGGAAAGTGAAGAGGGCATCCAGAAGTGGCAGCAGCTGCGTCTAATGCTAATGTCAGCATCCAGTAGTGCTAGCTGTATCTACCATAGCCCTCTAACCTGATTGTTCCTTACATAATGACCTTCGTTGTAGTATTAAAAGCATAGCATCTTAACAATCATTTCTATTGTCCTAATTTCCCAACCTTCTTCTCAGATTTATGAGCTAACCAGTAACTATTTGCCATTTTCTTTACCCTTAGTTAGAGCTTTTTCTCTAGTTTGAAATTACAGAATATATGCCAAAAGAGAAATTTAGAAGTGAAGTGCAATATAAATTACATTTGTTGTAACTTCTTGATGAATTTAAATTCTGATCATATCGAAATGACTGTAACTTTCATTAGTATTATCTTGATTTTTCTTCCTTAAAGTCTATATCGTTAGGTATTAACACAGCCACACTTTTTTCTTTACTATTATTTGTTTTAAATTTGCCATATTTTACTTTTATCACACCTGCATTTTTATGGTTTAGATTTATCTCTTATAAATCATGTAGAGTTGACATAGATCACAAATTTAGCAGAGAACCACAGTTATTCCTAGGAAATAGGGCAGTGTTGTCAATCATGACCCTCTTCAGATTTAGAATCCCAGCAAACCATGGAAAGATATAGCATGTCAGGACTCACCTTCATAAACTACTTTCCCTGATACTAATGTCTGTGATTCCAGCACCAATAATCTTATTTAGGTTATTTAAAGTAGTAATTCTATCTTTACATGGTTAAATGGAAGTAATTAATTTCCCAAGGAAATACAGTAAGAAATTCAGTTGTTCAAACCTATAACTTATATTTTTATATCAATTACTTAAACCATTATATCTCTTCCATGGTATGCAATAGTTAAGAAATAGGATTGAATTATTTGCTCAGGATAATGTTCCCACTTTAGGATGAATTTATTTGTGTTTTCCATTTTACTTGGATCCACACACAGTCAACACCTATGGAAGCAGCAGTCAAGAAACCAAAGTCCATGTTGCACTGGACAAATCTGCTGAAAAAATAAAATAAATAAAAATTAAAACCTCTTTAAAGTGCTTAAAAGCAAAGGTATCATTTTGAAGACTAAGAATGCATGCTATAAGCCATGATATTTTCTATAGCTTTATGTGCATGTGGGAACTCTGGTAGCATAGTGCCTAAGGCATTTGACTGGTAACCAGAAGGCTGGCAGTTCAAACCCACCAGCCACTTCTCAGAATGAAGATAGGGCAATCTATTTCCCTAGTGATACTCCCTTGGAAACCCAAGGAGGAGTCACTATGAGTGAAATCCAACTTGACGACAGTGAGTTTTTAAGCATGTTCACGTGAGATCTGGACAATGAATAAGAAAGACTGCAGAAGAATTGATGGATTGGCAGAGTATTGGACATACCACAGATTGCTAGAAGAATGGACAAATCTTTCTTGGAGAAGTACAGCTGGAATGCTGCTTAGAAGTGAGAATGGCCAGACTTCTCTTATACTTTGTTCAAGTTGTCAGAAGGGACCAGTCCCTGGAGAATGATATCATTCTGGGTACAATAGAGGGTCAGCAAAAAAAAAAAAAAAAAAAAAAGGAAGACCTAAAATGAGATGGATTTATGCAGTGGTTGTGATGATGGGATCAAGCCTGGCAAATATTGTGAGGTCAGCTCATGTCCTGGAACTCTTTGTTCTGTTGTACATAGGGTTTCTGTGAATTGAAACTGACTCAATGGCACCTAATATTGATTGTACACTATATGTCTTCCCCCCCATGGGCTTCTATATGTGTTGACTCATCAAATTCTCACAAAAGCCATATGAAATATGGGTTAATAATGTTCTTATTTTACAGGTGTAAAACTCTGACAGAGAAAGATTAAGTAAATATTACAGATTGAATTGTATTCATCCGAAATATGTTTTGAAATACTAACCCTTATACTTTTAAGTAGAAATGTTTTCTTTTCTTGTTTTTCTTACATCAGTTGGGTCCGACCAGGATAGGTGAATCCTGAACCTAATCAATTTTTTTGAGTGTTAAAAAGAGAACAATAGACCCAAAGATAAACATAAACAAGGAGAAGGTACATTATGAAGACCAACATACATAACAGATGCATGTATAAACTCAGTAATTCCAAAGATTACTAGCTGTGAGAAGCTGAAGTAGACAAATGAGGAGTCCTCTTAGTGCCAGGACTTGAAATAGAACTTCCAGCTTCCTGAATTGTGAGGAAATAATCTATTCTTTTTTAAGTCACCCATCTGTGGCATTTTTGGTTATAGAAGCATGAGATAACTAATAAAGTCTATTACCTAAATATTGTCATCTACTAAGTGAAAAAAATAGGTTTTAAACTAGAGTTTTCTACTTCTGATTCTGTGCTCTTAAATTGTCCTCTGAAGATACTGTTATTTCAGAAGGAATTCTGAATACAAAACATTTTTGTAACATTATTTTCATATATTACAAAGATTTCAGAGAACAAGATTAATTTCCAAAGACTCTCTTCAGAAAGAAACACTTATTTGATGAGATAAAAACTTCTTATCTTTTTAGTGACAATATCTTCTTATAATAATTATATAAATTAAAAATAAAACATTATTTTTGAAATATTAGTATCCTAATTAATATGCCTCATTTCAAGATTTTGTTTTTAAATTTCTAGGTATCAATATTCCTTTACTTCTCTTCCTAGTAGTATAACTTTGAACCCCAAAATCAAAACTATATCATATTTTCAGTAGATAGACATACTGGGCATTTACCAGTCACCAAGCATTGTTCTGAACCCTGGGATATAGCAGTGAAGAAAACAGTCAATAAAATTCTTAATCGAAAGGAGATCACATACTTGAGAGGGGAGATGTTGTTAGGCACCGCCCAGTCAGTTCCTACTCACAGGAAATATGTACAACAGAACAAAATGCTGCCTGGTCCTGTGCCATCCTCACACTAATTCCTATGTTTGAGACCATTGCTACAGCCACTGAATCAATCCATCATGCTGAAAGCTTCCCTTTTTCATTGACCACCTACCTTACCAAGAATGATAAACTTTTCTGGGGACTGCTCCCTTCTGACAATGTGACCAAAGTACCAGAAAGTACCAGAGACAAAGCTGGACCAGTCTCCCTTCCAAGGAATATTAAGCCTGTAGCACAGTGCCGAAGGCACTTGAATGCTAACCAGAGGCTGGCGGTTCAAACCCACCAGCCACACCTTGGAAGGAAGGTTGGGCAATCTACTTCCCTTCCTTAGTAATACTGCCTCAGCAACCCAAGGAGGGGTCGCTATGAGTCGGGTCTGACTCGATGGCACATAACAACAACAACAACAACAACTTTCCCCAAGATATATTTGGTCATTCCTCTGGAAGACAATGTTATATTCATATTCCATGCCAACATCACAATTCAAATGCATCAATTCTTCTGTGATCTTCCTTATTCATTGTCCAATTTTCACATACATATGAGGCTATTGAAAATACCATGACTTAAATCAGGAGTACCTTCTTCTATAAGATGGAGTAGAAATTCCCCATAGGGTTTCCAATGCTTTGCAACTTTAGGGAAGCAGATTGACTCATCTTTCTCTCTTTTTGCTCTGTTGGATTCCTGATTTTCTGATTTTCAATGAGTTGGTGTAAATAAATTACTTAAATTTCTCTTTACTCATTTGTAAAGCCCTGCTTTGGAACAAAGTATTTATAAGTCTAAAAACTGTTAAATACACAGTTTGCTTTAGG
>NW_006922144.1:1387213-1389318 GCF_000298275.1 Orycteropus afer afer | reverse complement strand
GTGTGAGGAGGACTTTTTTTTTATATTGCAAAGTTTTTATAGAAATTTGGGTGAAAATTATCTTTTTAAGGTAAGTGGTGAAATTCCCCTCAATCCTATTTTGGAATATGCCTTTGAAGTTCTCACAGGAAGGAGAGATTCTATGATGAGTGTTGTTTATTTCATTGCTTTCTTAAGTTTATGCCTAGTCAGATACTACATAACCTTCCCTAGGAATGTTGATCAGTGTTTTTGAGTTGTTGTGTTGTTGTTGTTAGGTGTTATGGAGATGTCTCCAACTCATAGTGACCCTATGCACAGCAGAATGAAATAGTTCCCAGGCCTGTGCCGGCCTCACGATCCGTGCTATACTTGAGCCCATAGTTACAGCCACTGTGGAAATCCATCTAGTTGAGGGCTTTTCCCTTTTTTGTTGATGTTCCACTTCATGAAGCATGATATCCTTCTCCAGGGAATGGTTCCTTCTGACAACATGACCAAAGTAGGTGACAGGAAGTCTGGCCATTCTTGTTTCCAAGGAGCATTGTGGTTGCACTTCTTCCAGGATGATCTGTTAGTCCTTTTAGTGGTCATTGATATTTTTAGCATTCTTCTCTAACACCAAAACTCAAAAGCATCAACTCTTCTTTGGTCCTCCTTATTCATTGTCCAGACTATGTTATTATTATTATTATTATTATTATTATTATTATTATTATTTAATAGTGGTTTGGGTGAAAATTTACAGAGCAAATTCACTTTCCAAGCAGCTCACATACACTTTGTCTCATAACATTAACTGAAATATCCTACAATGCAACAGCTCCCCTCCCTCTTCCTCCCCATCATTACCTCTTCCCTGTGTCCTTCCATCCATACATTCCTGTCCCATGAGCTGTCTCCCTGTGCAAACACAGACCTTCTATTTTCACTTGAATTTTCTCTCCAAGGAGTGCATCTACCTAATGTAAATGTTCAGCTCATATGCCTGTCTTTTGTTTGGCTCATAGCCACAGGAGTGGTTTCAATTCCAGACCTGAAGAGCAGCTAAGGGCCATAGTCTCACTGGTTCCATCAGGTTCTATCAGACCAGCAACACTGGTCCTTTTTTTTTTTTTTTTTCCCAATGATTTTGAGTTTTGTTCCACATTCTTCTCCACTCTATCCAGGATCTCATACATAGATCTCCCTCTAAGTGGTTGGCAGTAGTTACTGGGCACCATCTACTTCTTCCAGTCTTATAGTCATATAGGCTGAGGATTTCATGGTGTACCAATCACTTGGACTAATTCTTTCCATGGGTTTTTGGTTTTCTTCTTTGCTCTGGATGAAGAGAGACCCATCATGGCATCAAATAGCCGGTTGGAAGCTTTTAAAATCCCAGTTGCTATTTGCCAAAGTAGGATGTGGAATAATGTATTTGTGTAGTATGTTATTCAAATTGACCTTGATGTCCCCTGAGACTATGGTCCCAAGTGCACAGGTCCAACTACTTGCTCCCTCTGGGTAACTGGCTGTGGCCAAGGAGTGACTGTTAACCTTGCCTCTTGTCAGCTGTTGTGTATACCTGGGAATTCTTACAGAACATACAAATATCTTGTAGAAATATTGTCTATATATGGTCATGGGCACACTCCCTCCTGCATAGACACATCTAATATTTCAGTCTGTTCACCCATCTATCACCCATATATACATGGTCACCTTCACTGACAACACAGTACTGTAGGTGCAGAAGGATTCATCTTTGTTGTCTGTACCATTCATGCACCTCTCTATGTCTTCTTACTCAATGCCACTGTGTTGATAACTCACATTTGGTACATTGCCCTTCTCTTACCCAAATAAATACTTGTCACTACCTATCTAACAGTGTTCGTTCCCCTCCCCTCCCACCCCTTGTAACAAACACATATTTCTTTCCATATATAAACTTTTCCTTGACTTTTTACAATAAAAGAATAAAACATTATTTGTCCTTCTGTGCTTGACTTATTTCACTCAGCATAATGTCCTCCAAGTTCATCCACATTATTCAGTGTTTTGCAGATTCTATGCTATTCTTTAGGTTTGCATAGTATTCCATTGTGTGTATGTACCATAGTTTGGTTATCCATTCTTCTGTT
>NW_006922144.1:1385724-1386782 GCF_000298275.1 Orycteropus afer afer | reverse complement strand
TTGCTGTTTAGGTCGTGGAGTTTTCTACACATGTTAGAGATAAGTCCCTTTTCATATATGTCATTGCCAAATATTTTTCCCAATCTGTAGGTTCCCTTTGGACACTTTTTCAGAAGTCTTTGGAAACATCAAAAATTAATTTTTACAAGGTCCCATCATCTAGTTTCTCTTCTCCTGTTTGTGTATTTTGGGTTATCTTTGATAGTCTATTTCTGCAATTGAAATTGTCAAAGTTCACATTGCTTGATTCTACAATCGACCCCGATGGAAGCAGCAGTCAGCACAACAAACGATGTATAGCACTGGGAAAATCAGCTGCAAAGGACCTCTTTTAAGTGCTGAAGAGCAAAGATGTCTCCTTGAAGACTAAGGTGTGCCTGACACAAGCCATAGTATTTTCAATTGCCTCATATGCATGTGAGAGCAGGAGAATGAATAAGGAGGACCGAAGAAGAGTTGATGCTTTTGACCTGTTCTGTTGGTGAAGAATGCTGAAAGTGCCGTGGACTGCTAAAAGAACTAACAGGTCTCTCCTGGAGGAAGTGCAGCCAGAACGCTCTTTGGAGGCAAGAATGGCAGACTTCGTCTCACTTTGGTCATGTCAGCAGGGACCATTCCCTGGAGAAGGACATCATGCTTGGTAAGGTGGAGGGTCAACAAAATAGGGGAAGGTCCTCAATGAGTTGGATTGATACAGTGCATGCCTCTTTGGGCTTGAGTGTAGCAAGAATCATGGAGCTGGCTCAGGACTGTGTGGTGTTTCTGCTGTGCATAGGGTCACTATGAGTAGAGACAATTTGATGACACCAAACAACAACATATAGTCTATCATGGAGAATAATTTATGTGCACTAGAAATGAATTTATATAGTGCTATTGTTGGGTGAGGGAGCTCTGGTAGCATAGTGGCTAAAGCACTTGACTGCTAACCAGAAGGCTGGCGGTTCAAACCCACTAGCCACTCCTCAGAAGCAACGTTGGGCAATCCTACTTCCGTAGTGATACTGTCTTGGAAACCCAAGGAGGGGTCGCTATGAGTCGGGGCCGACTCGACAGCA
>NW_006922144.1:1379539-1385443 GCF_000298275.1 Orycteropus afer afer | reverse complement strand
TCATAGATATTTATTATGGTTATACCTTCTTGTTCAATTGATCATTTAATCATTATATAATGTCTGTCCTTGTCTTTTATGGTGGTTTTCATCTTAAAGTCAGTTGATAAGAAATTAATATTGCCACTCTTGCTCTTTTTTGCTTGCCATTTGCTTGATATATCTTTTTCCAACCTTTGATTTTTAGTCTATTTTTTTCTTTGTCTCTTGTAGAAAGCATATTGATGGGCTATGTTTTCTTATTCAATCTGCAATGCTCCATCTCTTGTGTGGTGAATTTAACCCATTGACATTCTGTGTAATTATTGACAAGTATGAATTTGTTGTTGCCATTTTGTTATGTGTTTTTCCACAGTGTTTCTGATTTATTTGTTCCATATGATTTTCTGTGCTGAGCTCGTTATGTTATAAATCATGCTACCATTTCCTCTGTTGCTATTATTTTAGTATTTGTTAAATATCTGTTCTTTTCCTCTGTTTAATTGGGATGGAAAGGTTTATCATTTTTCTTTGAGGATACCCTGTGATTTATAATTTTGTTCCCGAGTTTAGAACAGTCCATTACATCTTGCAACTCTCCCAACTTCCTCACCATTTAGAAATTCTGTAACTATACTAATTTTTCTCTCTTTTGGTTTACATTTGTCCTCATTTGCCAACTGATGTCTCTGGTCCCCTATTTACAATTTTTTAATCTTATTTTACTTCAGATACTTACATAGGTCTGTTGGTTTCTAGGTTAGGTCATCTTGTGTATTAATGGTCAGTTATTGTTTAGTATTATTGATTCTCTGTTCAGAAGACTCCCTTTACAATCTCTTGTAAGGTTGGTGATGTTTTAACAAATTCTCTTAATTTCAGCTTATCCAGAAATCTTCTAATTTCACCATCAAATTTGAGGGACATTTTTGTCAGATATATAATTCTTGCTTGGAAAAATTTATCTTTCAGGGTTTTGTATATACCATCCCATTGCTTTCTCATTTGCATGGTTTTTGCTGAGAAATCAGGACTTATTCTTATTGGTTGACCTTTGTAAGTAACTTGTAATTTTTCCTGTGCTGCTTTCAGGATTCTTTCTTTGTGTTTGGTTTTGATGAATTTGATGATGACTAGTCTTGGTGATTTTCTTTTTGGTCCACCCTGTTTAGGGTTCTTTAGACTTCTTGAATGGATATATTCTTATCTTTTTTTCATATCAGTGAAGTTCTCTTCCAACAAATCTTGGACAATTTTCTCAGTGGTTTTCTTTTTCTCTTCCTGTCTGGAATTCTGATTATATGTAGGTTTTTCCTTTTGATGGTATCCTACATAAAACTTTGGCTTCCCACTTTCTCTCTTGGAGAGGGAGAACCTGGCTGAGTGTCAAATACCTGACCAAGAGCTAGAGGTCATCAAACTGAAGCTGTGAGCCATCAAGGAGGCCCAGGAACTGAGAAGGCTGTCAACAGAGCACAGAGCTTCCCTGGGAGAGGGTGGCTCAGGGGTCACACTGTCTGTCAGCAGGCTGCTGAGTCCCAAGACTGGTCCCACCTTCCTAGGAAGACCCATGAAAAAAATGGAGACTGAACACATATCTGTCTATGTGGTCAATGGGGACTATAGGCCAAGGCTGAGGAGCTGGAGGTCAACTTCAAACCCTGTAGGAAATCTACCCTGTCACCATCCTGTGTGACAAGTTCTCCAGACACTCCAGAGGATACGCCTACATAGAGTTTGCCACTGCAAGCTCTGTCCAGGTGTCTGTGCAGCTGGACGAGTGTTTTCCAGGCCTGGGTCTTCAAGGTACAGCCCAAAAGGGCCAACTTCCCAAGGATCAACTCCACAGACTGAGGGGTCCTGAGGGGGCACCAAAGTGTCAGGGAAGGGCCCTTCTACAGAAGCAGTCTCCAGGGCAGGCCCAGGTTCAGACATAAAGGGACAAACTAGGGGTTTGGAAGCCTCTGCCTGTTGTTCTCACCTTACTGACCAGGAGGATGAACTTCACATGTGGGTCTGTGGACTGGGGCAGGGGCACACAGCTCAGGGATTTAGGAACACTTGGTGCAGGGTATAGCAGGTCTGGGGAGCTATGCAACTGTGCAGAGGTGGCAGGGCAATGACCAAGTTCCCCAAGAACTGATGACCCAGTTTTGGGGTGGGAGATTGGCTGGGCACACACACAGCACAGCACAGCAGGACCCTGACAACTCTGGGCAGGTGGGAAGTGGGGTGTTCAGGCAGCATCTCTGGGCTCTTCAGCCAGCTCATTTTAAAGAAAATATAAATGAATGTTGTGTCTTAGTAAGGCATAAATTTTTAAATGTGAATAATTTTTAAAAATAAAAATTTGATTGATCCTTCCCAAAGATGTATTCAAATATTTGTCTTCAATCTCATTAATTCTGTCTTCCATTGATCTGATTCTACTCCTTTACCCTTTAAATGTGTTATCTTTTTCTGAAAAATTAGTATTAATCTTCTAGATTTTTATCTAAAGATTTTGTATCATTTCCAACATTTCATTTATTTTGTCATTTTATGCTTGTATTTTCTTCTAAAATTGTTCCAGGGTTTTGTCTGTCTTATCCTTAATTTCATAAGTGTTTTCATTGATCTTTCTCTCAATCCTTTGAAGATACCTGAGTATAATTCTTTTGAATTCCTTATCAGGGAGTTCCAATGTTACTTCTTCCTCAAGGATTTGCTTTAGGTCTATATCCTGCTCCCTTGTTTCTACCACTTTATCTTGCTTCTTTGTGTGAACTATGATGGTCTGTTGTCTCTAAGGCATTGTGATGTTGTTTTATTTAGGTCTCTGTTAACTGTTTGTGAAGAGCAGCTAAGGTGGAGTCAGGCTATTCTTGGTGGTCATTTATCATTGGCCACCTGGTAGAGAAGGAAATTGTGGCTCTCCGTAATTGGAGCTGCAGGAGCTGAGGTTGTAATTATGTCATATGGGCACCTTTGCTGTCTGCCACTCAGTTAGACAAAAACAAAACAACAATCAAAATACCATCAAAAAAGTAGAAGCAAGTGGACAGAAAACACACCACATAAACACACAGGACCATCAAAAAAAGAATGAAAGAAAATAAACACAATACCCTGCAACATCTGGAGAGACAGCATTAAGAGAAAAAAAGTAGAGTAGGAGAATAATGAAGAAAAAAATGTGAAAAATGCAATAAGAAAAGCATGGAGTGAGGTTATCCATGAGAAAGAAAAAAATATATATATATATGGAAACCAGGAGTAGGGAAGAGAAAAAAAGCTGAAAACTAGAACCTGGGAAGGGAACAATGAAGAATAATAATTAACAGGACAAGAAGAAGAAGAGGAGGAAAAAGAAGAAGGAGGAGGAAAGAAAGAAAGAAGGAAAGAAAGAAAGAAAGGAGGAGGAGGAGGAAGAGGAGGAGGAGGAGGAGAAGAAGAAGAAGAAGAACGTTAAAACAGGCAAAAACAAACAAACTGAAAAAAAAGAAAAAAGAAAAACCTGTGCAATGCAAGGCAGGGCACCCAGGCCCTGTGCAAGCACAGACTGGAATGGAATTCCTGCTGACCCAGAAGGTTGGTGGGAGTGATGGATAGCCTCACCTCCATTCACCAAGAGGATGTGGGGTCAAAGAGTAAAAAGAGGAATATCACACCTTCCCAGTCATTCATGTCTCAAATGTACCTGTGGTTCCCTGCAAAGCCAAACTCACTACAGTCGAGTCAGATCTGGCTCATAGTGACTCCTCCTTGGTTTTCTGAGGTGGTATCACTACAGAAGTAGATTGTCCAACCTTCCTTCCGAGGAGTGTCTGGTGAATTTGAACCTTCAGCCTTTTGGTTGGCAGTCAAATGCCTTAGGCACTATGCCACTAGTGCTCCATGATTCCTGACAAGTGGATACTACTATTCTTAAGTTCCTGGAATCTAGGAGAATGCTCTTTAAATATCCAAAATGGTTGAATTGCTTATAAACATTCTAAATGGCTATACCCTCTGGACAGACAAAAGTCCACAGCTCAGCTCACTTCTTTTCGCTGTTTCCACTTTCATTCACCAGCCTCCAGAGCAGTCCTCCATATAGCCCCTGGCTAACAGGGCCAATTTTTAGGTTAATTCTTAGATCCTAAAACCACTTAGCAATATCCAAGCTGTCCGTGCTGTCAGGATTGCTGACAGACTGTAGCTCAATATGTTTCCTTTTCCGATGTTTTCCTGCAGGTTCTTCTACTAGTTGGAGTTTAGTCCACTTCTATATCCTTCCCTTCAAAGCTCAGGGCTCCAGGATTATCTTCTGTTTCTGTGTTAATTGGTTCCCCCACCTTTTCTTTTTTGTTGTTGAAGAGGGTCTGTGCAGTCTGTCTGCCTATTCTGCAATCTTACTAGAACCCCCAGATTATGTTTTTGAGGGGATTTTATTGTAAGCTGTATTAGCCTTTCTGTCTACATACTTTATCCTTAGATATTTTCTATCACAAAATCTTCAACTACCATCCAATGATGATCCCTCCAAAAAAAAATCCTTATCTGAGATATTTCTCCCCATTTCAAGACCAATATTCAACTCTTGTCAGTCACCTGCATTTTAATAGCTTCACAAATTTAATTTCCCCTCAAATTTAACACAACCAAAATTCAGCGTTTCCACAAACCTGTTTCTCCTTCTCTATTGTCTTTTCGTAGAATACAGCAATAATGTTACCAAAGTTGATATTTTAGTGTTCATAAATCCTTAACACAGTTTATAACTATTCTTATGTAAAAGCAAAACCAAACAGAATTGATTGTTGTCTAATCAATTCTGACACATCAGGTTCTATGTGTGTCAGAGTAGAACTTACTATGTAGAGTATTTGGTGGCCTTTTTTTTCAGAGAATCACCTGGCTTTCCTTCTGAGGCTCCTCTGGTTAAATTCAACCCCCCAAACTTGGATTATCAATTGAGTGCATATTAACCATTTGTACCACTTAATACCAAACCAAACTCACTGCTATCAAGTAAATTGTGACTCATAGTGACCCATTTTGGGAGATGGAACCCTCTGTGGTTTCCAAGACTATAAATCTTTAAACAAGCTAAATGTCTCATCTTTCTTCCACAGAACAGCTGGATTAACAGCTCAGTGCTTTAACCACAGCACCACCAGAGCTCTATTTGCAACACCTAGTGATTCCATGGTGGTGTAATGCCTTAGCCATTTGACTGCTAACCACAAGGCTGGCGGTGCAAACCCACTAGCCACTCCTTGGAAGGAAGTTTGTCAATCAACTTCTGTAGTGATACCACCTCAGAAACCCAAGAAGCAGTGACTATGAGTCAGATTTGACTTGACAGCAATGAATGTGATTTTGGTTTTGAGTGACTCCATATGTAAAATAACTAAGTTCTATTAATACTATCGTGTTACTATTACCTGAATCTGTCTTGTTATCTCCATTCTCAGTGATAGTAATTTTCTACAGACTATTGTACTTTTTTCTGTGGCATTGTATGAAACAGCTTCTTATTTGAATGATCTTTGTGGGACCCTTACGAAACCATTCTCTGAAATTCAGTTTTTAATTGCAAATCTGATTGTATCATACCTTGTTAAAAATTTGCCTTCTGAAAAGCTTTCATCCACTGCTTACTGTGTCTAATTCCTCATTTTACTTTATTTCTTAGTGTAGACATCAGTTCTTTCAAGGAAACTTCCTTAAACCACATGCACATAAAATTGGCTTACTTTTTGCATTCTTCAAACACATTTTATATCAATTGTATCATATTGCCCTGAAAATTACTCTGTCTCCCTATTGCCCTATAAACTGAAAGGTACTGTCTTTTTAAATTATATCCATAGGGCTGAGTATAGTATTTGATTAAACAAACACTCACTTAATATTTACTGAGTTGAATTACTATTTTATATCAAGCATAGTTAAATATAT
>NW_006922144.1:1374100-1379439 GCF_000298275.1 Orycteropus afer afer | reverse complement strand
TAGAAGGCTGGAGGTTCAAACCCATCAGCCACTCCTCGGAAGAAAGGTTGGGCAATCCTTCTTCCGTAGTGATACTGCCTTGGAAACCCAAGGAGGGGTCGCTATGAGTCGGGGCCGACTCGACTGCACATAACAACAACAACAATCATATATATGATTTGGCTCCTATTTTGAACAAGGAAACACACCATGTGCTATAGAAATGTTGGATAATGAAGTATTAAATTTTTGCCTCAAATATTTTGTTAGTGGCTATGTAGTATGCTCTGACTTTATACATAAAAGGATGCAAGAACCTGAGCCATCCTCACAGTTGTTATGTTTGAATGTGTTGTTGCAGCTTTTGTATCAATCCATCTCATAGAAGGTTTCCCTCATTTATCTGACTCTTTAGTTTACCACAATATGATGTCCTTAACTAGAAGTTTGTCTTTCCTGATGACAAGTCCAAATTTAGCAAAATGTCTTCTCATCCTCACTTCAGAGGAGTGTCCTGGCTGTACTTCCTCCAATTTTTGTTCTTCCAACAATCCATGACATACTAACTGTTCCTTACCAACACCACAATTCAAATGACTCAATTTATGTGGTGTTTTTCTTTCTTGTTGTCCACCTTTGGTATGCATATGGATCAATGGAAAAAACTATGGCTCTGGTTAGGTTCATCACAGTTGTCATAGTGATATCTTTCCTTTTAAAATTATCTATACATATTGTAAGCTCATGAAGATAACAAGTAGCAAAACATTAATTACCTGTAAAATATTTACTACTGCAAACAATTTCCATATGATATCATTGGACATGCAATCCCTAATAATTCTATAATATCTCTCTCTTTCTAAATTCCAATTAATCCCTCCTTTCTTGGCTATCAGTAGTATCATTTCTGTGATAAATGAGACTCTTGCTTATCCCCTGGAAAGCAAATGCGTATTGAAGATCAAATGGAAACACAACGAATATTACATATTACAAATAAACATATTGGTTTAGAGTCAGTTCTGTCAATTGTGCTGACTTTTTCTCAGTATTACCAGTAGTTTAATATGTTAAAGGGAACTCTGGTAGTGTGGTGCCTAAGCCATTTGACTGCTAACCAGAAGGCTGGTGGTTCAAAGCCACTAGCCACTCCTCAGAAGGAAGACTGGGCAATCTACTTTCATAGTGATACTATTTCAGAAACCCAAGGAGGGACAACTATGAGTCGGATCCAACATGACACCAGTGAGTTTTGTTTTGGTTTGGAATATGTTAAATGTTGGAGACAAACAGACCCTACTATTAAATAGCTTATGATGTAATGAGGGAGAGAGACAGGAAAATATATAATTTAAAACAATATAGTAATTTTAATGATAGAAATCAATGGTAGCTTGAATATCCATGGATTTCTGCTACATTTTGGGAAGATAGATAGACATATAATGATGTAGTAGGGTGACTGAAAAAAAAAATTGTCTAGATATAATTATTATAATAATATCTATTAAATTTAATGAGTTTTTATGGTATTCTCAAGCATAAAAATATTTTAATCAGTATATTAAATCTCCATTATTTGATAATGCATAGGTATTTCAAAACTTATAGTGATATTTGAGAATTTAATAATTCATTATTATTGTGGGTAATTTGTCTTATAAATATTTATAGTATTATGGATTAATTTTTTCAGTAAACCCTTACACTACATCTAAACAGTCATTTATTTGCTTAAATTTTTATTAAATATTTTTATATTATCAAATAAAAATTAACTAGGATATAAATAATGAATGAGCAAAATATAATACATTTAGTAATTTAAAGCTCTTCATATAATTATGCAGAGCTGGCTAAATCTTTAGTTTGTAAACAAAATTATTTTTTATACACAAACTATTAGTTTATGAAAATGATGTAATTTTAACAAAGCTAATATGTCTTATTAATTTTTAAATGTTGTAAAATGATTTTTATAAGCACAAACATATGTAGCCAATAAGAAGCTATGCTCTCCCCTGCTGAATCAGTACTTAGAACTTTGAAGAATCAGTTTAACTTAATCTTGAGTCAATAATGAAGTGGCTACTTTATGTAAAATAATTCCAAATTTGTGCCAGCTGTCATCCTCATATGCTTAATTAAGATAAAAAAAAATAGGTAATGTTAATACACTTTAAAAAGATAAAGGAGAAATGTCATTCTGCTAAAGAGATGTATATTTCACAATACCTCATGTAGGAACTGTATAAGAAAATGTTTTCTTTCCTAATAACCTTTAAAACAAATGTTAATAAGTAATATTGCTCTAGGAACCAAAATCAATCTGAAGGATGTTCACAAGATACATGTTGCCAAACAGCAATTTTGCACATTAAAATGCTACATACATATTCAATTTGTACTCTGAGTAAATAATCTGAGAAGCAAGATTATCTGAAGAAGGTGGCATCAGGATCGAAGGAAGACTCATTAACAACCTGTGATATGCAGATGACATAACTTTGCAGAAAGTTAGGATGACTTGAAACACTTACTAATGAAAATTAAAGACTACAGTCTGCAGTATGGATTACACCTCAATATAAAGAAAACAAAAATCCTCACAACTTGTCCAATGAACAGCTTCAGGATGGTTGGAGAAAAGATTTAAGTTGTCAAGGACTTCATATTACTTGGTTCTACAATCAACACCAATGGAAACAACAGCGAGGACATCAGACAATGTATTGCATTGGGCAAATCTGCAAAAGACCTCTTTCAAGTGCTGAAGAGCAAAGCTGTCTCCTTGAAGATTAAGGTGCACCTAACCCAAACCGTGGTATTTTCAATCACCTCTTATGCATGTGAGAGCTGGACAATGAATAAGGAAGACCGAAGGAGAGTTGATGCTTTTGAGTTGTGGTGCTGGAAAAGAATACTGAAAGTACCATGGACTGCTAAAAGGACTAACAGATCTGTCTTGGAAGAAGTTTAGATGCAATGCTCCTTGGACACGAGAATGGCCAGACTTCATCTCACCCACTTTGGTCATGTTGTTAGGAGGAATCATTCTTAGAGAACGATATCATGCTTGGTAAAGTGGATGGTCAACAAAGAAGGGGAAGGCCCTCAATGACACAGTGTCTTCAGCGATAGGCTCAGGCATAGCAAAGATCCTGAGGCTGGCACAGGACTGGGCAGTGTTTCATTCTGTGTGCAGAGGGTTGGCATGAGTTGGAGACAACTTGATAGCACCTAACAACAACAACAACAACAGGTTGTTCTGCAACCTACTTTGGTAAGTAATAACTGGGGTCTTAAAAGCTTTTGAGCACCCATCCAAGATGCACCTGTTGGTTTCCTCTCTGCTGGAGCAAAGAAGAGTGAAGAAAATCAAAATCATCTGGAAACAATTATTCCAAAGATAAGAGGGGCCATGAGGACCTCAGCTTGTGCAACCCAAGACCAGAAGAACTAGGTGGTGTCTGGCTACCAATGCCAACTGCTCAGAAAGATATCATGGATAGAGTGGGAGGAAATATTCAAAAACACAAAAATGACAGAATTCCTGGTTAGAAAGAGACTGGTGGAACCCCCAAGACTATGGCGCCAGGTTACTTTTCAGGCCTAGAAATGGACTCACTTCCATGGATTGGCTCTCAGCCCAACAGTAGAAAGACCTACATACAGAATATAGAGCCCAGGTCGATGCACCCACCTACTCTAGGGAGATGCACCCCTTGGATCAAACAGCCATGAGACACCAGAAGAGTATCATTCACACAGAGGGAGGGTTAGACAGACTGGAATGCATGGATGAGAGGGGCACAAGGAGGGGTTGGTCATGCGGAGGATGAGGGGAGAGTTTTTTATGGCTGGGGATGGTAATCTCCTCCATGAAACCAAATGTGCATGAACTATTGAATGTGAAAAAAGTTTGCTATGCTAATTTGCACCCATAGCACAATATTATTTTTTCTTATTAAAAAAAAAAAAAAGTGCTGTAGAAAGAGTTGGAAGTCATCCTGATAGCAGTGCCCCAGTGGAGAAGACAATGGGAATTTATGTAGATTTCCCTGACAAAACCAATTACTGTTTAACACCTTGTCTTTACCCAGGGATAATTTCTGTCTGAAGACTAAAAATTGGGATCAAGTACCATTATTAGCAATCTTAAATTCCAAAAAGGGATCTCAGATGAGAAACTACTGAAGGGTTTAGTTTCCCACATAAAAATCATCCTGTAGCAAGTTAATGCAATAATTTAATAAAAAGAAGTCTCCAAAAGAGACACCAAAGGTTATTTCATATCATTTGCAAAATATTTAATATAAAATCTGTGGATATCTGTGATTCCTTTTCAAGTTTACAGTATTCTCATGTTGGCAATTATTTGTAAACAATAACAATGAAACATAAATCTACTTATATTTTGAGTAATTATACACACTTTCTATATTTCTTATAATGTATTCTATGTGATATAACTAAACAATTTTTTTTCTGTATCCAGGATTCATCAATCTAAGGATATTTCCCTCCCACAGAAATGGTGTTTAACTCCCCACTGATGTGTCTCAGGAGTCATCAACTTCTTTCAGTTTCCTTCCTCTTTCTAATGCCTATTACCACATGTATTCACCATTTTTTTCTGAGCAGTTCTATTTCCTTTTATACTTTGCTTCATGTCAGCATGCAATTTTCCTCTTGAACTAGGAATTGTGCAATTGCTATCACTATCACTTCACCCTGACTGTGGATTTTTGAATGGCTGGTGAACTCTCCATTCCACTTTTCTCAGCACATCTTGTCCTGTCCATATTGTTGCTAAGTTTTCCCATTGCAGCAGTGCCCAAGATAGCATCCTTTGAACAACTAATACAAAATCTGCTTAAGTCAGGGTGTAGGACACTTGCCCCCAAACCATTCATTTCTGAGTGACCTGCAGGCCCCTTTTAAAGTCCAAAGGATACTCCACCACTGCATTTTCCTTTTAGTTGCCATCTGACTCTCTTCTCTTCTAGATGGCTTCTGAATATTGTATTAAAATGATACTTAAGCTATAAACCCAAATCACTACTGGATATATTATTTTCCATTTTTTCTCAACTGCTCACCACTGTGTTTGAAATCTATTAAACACTCAATAGACACTTGAAGAACTGAAGTGGATTTATTTTAGGCTACTGAAACTGATTTTTCATTTTAAAACAGGTGATTCTCCAACTTTATCTAATACTCTTTATCTAATACTTTATCTAATACTCTTAAAGACAATGTACTACAATGTTTAGACCCTTAGAGATTACCAGGACAATCCTTTGTCTAATATATAGCTGCTGCTTCTTTTTCTTCTCCTCCTCCTCCTCCTC
>NW_006922144.1:1365865-1374000 GCF_000298275.1 Orycteropus afer afer | reverse complement strand
TCCTCCTCCTCCGCCTTCTTCTTCTTCTTCTTCTTCTTCTTCTTCTTCTTCTTCTTCTTCTTCTTCTTCTTCTTCTTCTTCTTCTTCTTCTTCTTCTTCTACTCCTCCTCCTGCTCCTTCTTCTTTTTAATAAAGGGCACATAGCTATCACAAAGTGAATGGATTGGAGCTGATTCAGATAATATCCATGAAATTATCCCTAGAGTAATCATTACTTGGAATCATCATTCACTGTAATTGAGGTCTCCTTTTCACCTAAACAAATTTCTTGAAGAGCAGTAAAATTTTCATTTTTCTTTCCTTCAGAACCCTTTCTCCCTCTTTTCCCACTCTTTCAAATTGATTGGCAAGTCCCAGTCATTGACATGATTTTTGGCATTTGAATAGGGTATGATTTTTAGTGTACTGTTAATGGACAAAATAACATTCAAAATATTCCTTTTTTGGCAACATACAAATTTTCTTTTTTAAAAAATCTAACTTAAAATTTAGTTAAGTAAAACATTTTAAGTAAATAGTGGTAAAAAGTATAATTCACTACAAATTAGTATAATGTACATGGGAATCTATAGAGATTAAAAACATCAGACTTTGTTCTTGGTATGGTACTTGAATGAATCACTCTCTCTTTCTCTCTCTCTCTTGCTCTCTCTCATGCACACATGCACACTCACATATAATATATACTCAAAGAGGTACATAGTAAATCCCAACTTTTTAATGGTTGGCTGTTCATAGTAACTTCAGTCAAAGAGTATACCATGGAAAAGACAAAGGGAAGGACTTTACAGTGGACAAATTTAAAAAGCAACAACAACAACAACAACAAAAACACTAATTAACTAGATGATCAAAAATCAATATCTGTGTTGACAAATCATGTTTCTATTATGTACCCTTGGTATGATATGAAGAAAATGGCACTTCATCTGTTTGTTTTTTTTTTTCCTCAAAACCCAACACTCAGTATAATCCTGAGGCAAATGTCAGAAAAACTCTGATAGAAAGAGACGTTCCAAATACTTAATTCCTACTCCTCAAAACGTGGGAGCTCTGGTACCATAGTGGCTAAGGCACTTGACTGCTAACCAGAAGGCTGGTGGTCCAAACCCACCAGCCACTCCTTGAAGGAAGGTTGGGCAATCTACTTCTGTAGTGATACCGCCTCGGAAACCCAAGGAGGGGTGGCTATGAGTTGGGTCTGACTGGACAGCACATTAACAAGAACAACAACAACTCCTCAAAACAGCCAAGATCATCAAAACAAGGCTAATCTGAGGAACTGTCACAGCCAAAGGAAGTCTATGGAGACACCGCAACTAAATGGAATGTGCCATCCTAAATGGAAGGAGCTGTGGTAGCATAGTGCCTAAGGCACTTGACTACTAACCAGAAGGCTGGTGGTTCAAACCCACCAGCCACTCCTCAGAAGGAAGGTTGGGCAATCTACTTCTGTAGTGACACTGCCTCAGAAACCAAAGGAGGACTCGCTATGTATGTGTCTGGTCTGACTCCACAGCACATAACATCAACAACATTGTAAATGGAATCTGGGGTGTGGGGGGACATTAGATAAAAAAGTAAGGGAATCTGAAGAAAGTATGTTGTTAGTTGTTATTAGTCACAAAAAATCTACTCCAACTTGAAGTGATTTTAAGTCAAACAGAACTAAATGCTGTTCTGGCCTGTACCATCTTTGTTTGAGTTTGTTGTTGCAGCTCTTATGTCAATCCATTTCATTTATTGTTTCCTTTGTTTTTGTTGAAATATGTCAAATATCTTTTTCTAGCTATTGGCCTTTCCTGGTAATGAGTCAAAAGTAAGTTGTCTTGCCCTCCTTGCTTCTAAGGAACATTCTGGTTGTATTTCTTCCAAGAATGTTTTATTCATTCTTTTGGCTCATCACACTATAGTCAATATTCTGTGCTAACAGCACAGTTGGTAATTTTTTTTTTTTTTAACATACTTGATTTCCAAACACAAGGACCTTGCTGTAAGGATTCAAAATGAAGCGAATTGACTATATCTGTGGAAAAAGACAATGGAGATGGTCCATATAATCAATAAAGAGAAATCCAATATCTATTGTGGAAAAGATCACCAGTTGCTCATGTGTAAGTTCAAACTGAAGCTGAAGAAAATAAAAGCTGGTCCATGAAAGCCAAATAAGACATTTAATACATCCTAATTGGATTTAGAGACAATTTGCAGAATATATTGTTGCATTGAACACTAATAACCCAACTGGAAGAATTGTAAAACAATATCAGCTCCTATATAAAGAAACTGAAAGATCATTAAAAAGCTAGGACAGAATAAAACGTCCAAAATAGATGTCAGAAGAAACTCTCAAACTTGTTCTTAAGCACAGAGTAGCTAAATTGAACAGAAAAAAAAGAAATTACATGAAAGAGCTGAACAGACTATTTCAAGGGTGACTCAATGAAAGAAAGTAAAGTATGATGAAAAATGTTGTATCAATTGTATTTAATAGAAATATAGCAATATTAGTTATTTTAACAAAAATGTAGCAATATTAATCAATTAAAATGAATGTACAATACTAATGTATTGTTAGGTTGTTATTAAGTGTCATCAAGTTAGTTGACTCAGACCAACTCCATGTATAACAGAACAAAAGTCCTGTCTCGCACTATTTGTGCAATCATTGTTATGCTTCAGCCCATCATTTCAGCTAAAGTGTAAATCTATTTCATGAGAATCTTCCTCTTCTTCATTGTGCCTCTACTTTACCAAGCATGATATCCTTCTCCAGAGACTGAACCCTCTTTATAACATGATCAAAGTTTGAGAGACAAAAACTGGCCATCTTCTCCTCTAGGGAACATTCTGGCTATACTTCTTCCAAGACAAATTTATTTGTTCTCCTGGTAGTCCATGGCATATTTAATAATCTTTGCCAAGAGAATATTTCAATCTTATTAGTTCTTTCTGGTCTTCCTTATTCATTGTTTAGCTCTCACATGCATATGAGTCTTTTGAAAATGTCACAGCTTAGGTCAGGTGCACCTGAGTCTTCAAAATAACATCTTTGTTCTTTAACACTTTATAGAAGTTGGTTGCAGATTTGTCTATTACAATATGTTGTTTGATTTCTTGACTGCTACTTCCAGGGGCTTTGATTGTGAATCCCAGTAAAATGAAATACTTGACAACTTCAAACTTTTCTCCATTTATCATGATGTTACTAATTGATCCAGCTGTGAGTATTTTTATTTTCTTTATATTGAAATGTAATCCATACTCAAGGCTGTACTATTCCATTTTCTTCAGTCAGTTCTTCAAGTCCTTTTCACTTTAAATCAATCAAGGTTGTGTTATCTGCATATCGTAGTCTGTTAATGCAATCCTAATGACACATTCTTCTGCATGTAATCCACCTTCTCGGGATACTTACTCAGCATACACATTGAGCATGGTGAAAAGATACAACCCTGATACACACCTTTTCTGATTTGAAACCATGCAGTATCTCTTTATTCTGTCTGAACAACCGACCCATGCATTATCTCCTTACTCTATTTGAATGTCTGCCTCTTGTCTTTGTACAGTTTCCTCATGGGCACAATTAAGTGTTCTGGAATTTCTTTGCAATGTTATCCATAATTTGTTATGATCCACACAATCAAATGCTTTTATATAGTCAGCAAAATGCAACATGGTAGTAATAGGAAAACTTAATATGTGTTTTTAGGAATTAGGTATACTATTGTGCACTTTTTCTGTAAACATAATCTATCTTAATTATTTTTAATACATATAATTCAATTGATATGATCATGTAGTTCTAATCTTTTGTTTTATTCTGTGGTAAATTACATTGATTACTTTCCCTATGTTGATCTATCTATACATACTTGATATGAATCTCACTTAATCTTGCTGTATTGCATTTTCAATATGATGGTGTACTCTATTGGCTAAGATTTTGTTCAGAATTTTTGTGGCTTTGTTTATGAGGTATATTGATGTATAATTAATTGTTTTGGGTGGTGTCTTTGCTTGGTTTTGATACCAGGGTTATGCTTGCTTCATAGAATGAATAATGAATTCAGCAATATTCCATCTTATTCTATGTTCTGAAATAGTTTAATTAGAAATGGTATTAGATCTTCTCTGAATGTTTGATAGAATTTTCTAGTGAAGCCATCTAAGCTAGGATTATTTTGTCATTGTGGGGAGTTTTTTTGTTTGTTTGTTTGTTTTTTCTTAGTGATATGTCAGTCCCTTATTTTGTTATGGATTTGTTAAAATTTTCTATTTCAATTTGTGTTAGTTTACATAGGTCATGTGTTTGTAGAAATTTACCCATTTCCTCGAGGTTTTCAAATTTGTTGGAGTAAAGGTTTTCATAATATTCTGTCATTATCCTTTTATTTTAATTGCTTCTGTTGTGACATTGCCTATTTCATTTCTTATTCATTATAATTCTAATTACTTCTTCTTTTGCTTTTAAAAATTTACCAGTGGTTTTTGGATTTTATTAATCCTTTCAAAGGACCAAGTTTTAGTCTTGACTTTTTCTATTGTGTTTCTCTTTTCTGTTTCATTAATTTCTGCTCTAATTTTAATTATTTCCTTTCTTTTGGTGACTGTTGACTTGTTTGCTGCTCTTTCTCTAATTTTTGAACTTGTTAGATAAAGGCATTTGGTATAATCCAAAATTTATCTCTGATAAAAATTCTCAGCAATGTAGGAATAGAAGGTAGTTTCCTTAACATAATTGATGTGATGTACACAAAACCAATCACCAACATTACTCTAAACAGTAAGACACTGAAAACATTATGTTTGTGAACAGGGACCAGGAAAGGATGTTCTTTATCACACTCCTATTCAATACTGTGGGAGCTCTGGTGGAAGAAAGCCTAAGGCATTTGACTGCTACCCAAAAGGCTGGTGCTTCAAACCCACCAGCCACTCCTTGGAAAGAATATTGGGCAATCAGCTTTTGTAGAGATACTGCTTCGGAAACTGGAAATGACTTGATGGCAGTGTTTTATTATTGTTATTATTATTCAATATTGTGTTGGAAGTCCTAGCCAAAGGAATAAGGCAAGAAAGGGATATCAATGATAACCAAATTGGTAAGGAAGAAGTAAAACTATCCCTATTTACAGATGACATGGTCCTATACATAGAAAATCCAAGATATTCAGCAAGAAAGCTATTGGAACTAATAGAAGGATTCCACAAATTGGCAAGGTACAAGATCAATATGCAAAATAAGTCAGATTTCACTATACTAACAAGGAGAATTCTGAAAAAGAAACTGGAATATCATTACCACTTGCAATCGCTCCCAAGAAGATGGAACACTTATGAATAAACCTAACCAAAGATACAAAGTAGTTGTGAAGAAAACTACAAAACATTAATTCAAGAAAACACAAGGGGCCTATATAAATGGAAGAACATGCCATGATCATGGATAGGAAGATGTAACATTGAGAAAATGTCTGAGCACAAGCTCTGAAGGCCAGGGTTGCCTTTCTCTGAATTTATACAACCTTTTTTCATTTTTTTTGTTTCTTCACACTTGAGATTGGTAGCAATTTTTTTAAACTAATTATTAAAATTGGATCACCACAGAAACCCCTTTTCAAGCTTGACTTCTGTGTAAATAAGCTGTTTTATTAAAAATTCTCATTTTTAAATACATATTACAATTATATGGTCTCTGTTTTCCTATCTGGACATTGATATACCATTGCAACTTTAATCAATTAATTACAATTTTTAGATATTGCTAAAATTTAAGTTGATTTGATTGACCTGGAAATACTTTGAGAAGCTTCATACACTCTCCATAGAACTGCCTGTATTCTGGCATTTAGTTTTTACTTTTTTTTCTTTTCTTTTCTATTTTTTTTTTTTTTTTAACCTTTATTGTGGGGAAAACATACACACACACACACACACACAAAAAAAAAAAAATTGCCAACGTAACAACTCCCACATTTACAACTCAAGGACATTGATGACATTTTCATGTTGTGCCACCATTATCGCTATCCTTTTTCAAAATATACCACCACCATTAGCATAAACTCAATACCCCAAAAACAAAAGTTTCCCTTTCCCCCTCTCTGCTACCCCTGGTAACCACCAATAATACATATACATTGTTTTTTAACCTATCTAGGAATTTAGCTTTGTCTCTCCTCCCATCCCTGGTAACCAACAATGAAATCCCCTTCTATGTATAAACCTTTCCTAGACTTTCTACAATACTGGACTAAAACAATATTTGTCCTTCTGTGATTGACTAATTTCACTCAGCATAATGCCCTCCAAATTCATCCACTTTATGTGATGCTTTGCAGATTCTGAATTATTCTTTATGGTCACATAGTATTCCATTGTGTGTATGCATCACAGTTTGTTTATTCATTCCTTGGTTGATTGATGAACACTTTGATTGTTTCCATCTCTTTGCTATCATGAATAGTGCTGTGATGAACATGGATGTGCTTATAACTGTTCTTGTCCTGCCTCTCACTTATTTAGGATATATACCTAGTAATAGGATTGCTGGATTAAGTAGTTTTTCTATTTCTAAGTTTTTAAGCTATAACCATGCTGATTTCCACAGAAGTTGTATCATATTACAGTCCCACCAGTAGTGTATGAGAATCCAAATCTCTCTACATCCTTGATAGCATTTTTATTTTTTGTCTTGTTGAACTTTGTTATTAAAACTGGTGTGAGATGGTATCTCCTGCTTGTTTTGATTTGCCTCTCCTTAATTGCTAATGATGATTGTGAACATTTCTTCATGTGTTTTTTGGCTGTCTTCTTTGGTGAAGTATCTGTTCATATCTTCTGTCCATTTTTCAATTGGATGTATTGCCTTGCTGATGGTGAGGTGTTAGAGTTTTCTATAAATTTTAGAGATAAGTCCTTTGTCTGACATGTCATTGCCAAATATTTTTTCCCAATTTGTACATTCTATTTTTTACTCTTTTGGGGAAGTCTTTATTTAATTTTTAGAAAGTGTCAATCAAGTTTACCTTCTGCTGGTTGTGTACCTCAGATTATGCTTGATAGTCTATTTATGCCATAAATTAGGACTCAAAAGTTTGCCTGTATTTTTTCTTTGATGAAATTCATAGTTTTAGCTTTCATATTTAAGTCTTTGATCCATCAGGAGTTCGTTTTTGTCTATGGTGTGAAGTATGGATATTGTCTCTATTTTCTGAAAATGGATATCAAGTTTTGCCAGCACCATTTCTGAAAGAGACTATCTCTTCATCATTGAATGGGTTGGGCCATTTGTCAAAGATCAGCTGTCCATGGATGGACGGATCAATTTCTGGGTTCTCAATTCTGCTCCACTGGTCTATGTCTCAGTCATTGTACCAAGACTAGGCTGTTTTGACAGTTGTGGCTTTGTAGTACGTTTTGAGATCTGGGAGTGTGAGACCTTTTACTTTGTTCTTCTTCTTCAATAGTGCTTTGCTAATCTATGGTGTCTTTCCTTTCCATGTAAAATTAGTGATTAGTTTTTTGATGTCATTAAAGAATGTTAGGAGCTCTGGTGGTGTAGTGCCTAAGGCATTTGACTGCTAACAAGAAAGCTGGCAGTTCAAATCCACCATTCACTCCTTGGAAAGAAGGTTGAACAATCTATTTCCATAGTGATACTGCCTCAGAAACCCAAAGAGGGGTTGTCATGAGTCAGGTCCGACCTGACAGTAGTGGGGGTGGGGTTAAAGAATGTTAATGGAATGTATATCAGGATTGCATTGAATGTATAGATTGCTTTGTGTAGTACTGACATTTTCACAATGTTCAATTTTCCTATCTAAGAGTCTGGTATGTTATTCCATTTATGTAGATCTCTTATAGCTTTTTGAAGTAGTGTTTAGTAGTTTTCTTTGTATAGATCTTTTGTCTTCCTGACAAGATTTATTCCCAACAGCTCTGGTGGCATAGTGCCTAAGGCATTTGACTGTTAAACAGAAGGCTGGCAGTTCAAACCCACCAGCCACTCTTCAGAAGGAAGATTGGGCAATCTACTTCCATAAAGTGACACTGCCTCTGAAACCCAAGGATGGGTTGCTATGAGTCAGAAACAACTCCACGGCCGTGAGTTTTTTTTTATTTTTTTT
>NW_006922144.1:1364283-1365765 GCF_000298275.1 Orycteropus afer afer | reverse complement strand
TTTTTTTTTTTTTTTTTTTTTTACCCTTTTGGTGAAGTCTTTCAAAATGCATAAGAATTTAACTTTTAAATTAAACCAGTCACCTAGTTTTTTTTCCTTTCTTATCTTACCCTTTTGGTAGCTATTATAAATGGCATTGATTTCCTCATTTCTTTTTCAGAGATCACTTTGCTGGTTTAGAGGATTCCAACTGATTTTTAGATGTTGATCTTCTATCCTGCCGTGATGTTAAATCTCTCAGTTAGTTCAAGCAGATTTTTGAATGAGTCTCTTGGGTTTTCTATATATAGAATCATGTAATCTACAGAGATAGTTTTACTTCTTCCTTACTAATTTGGATGTCTTTGATTTCCCTTTCTTGCCTTATTGTCCTGGCAAAGACTTCCAATACAATGGTGAATAGAAGTGCAGATAGAGAGCATCCTGGTCTGGTTCCTGTTCACAGAAAATGGCTTCAGTCTCTCATCTTTGTGAATAATGTTGGCTTTTGGTTTTGCATATATGCCCTTGACTCTGTTGAGGAATTTCCCTTGTATTCTTATTTTCCTGAAAGTTTTTATCAGGAATGGAGGTTATATTTTATTAAATGTCTTTTTGCATCTATTGATATCAAGATTCTTTTCCTTTATTTTAGTTATGTGATGGATTACATTGATTGCTTTTATAATACTGTACCATCTTTTGTTGAAGATTTTTACATCGATATTCATGAAGGATACTGGTCTGTCATTTTCCTTTCTAGTGGTGTCTTTGCCTGGTTTTGTTATCAGTGTTATACTTGCTTCATAAAATGAATTTGGGAGGATTCCATCCTTTTCTATGTTTTGGGATAGTCTGAATAGATTTAGTGTCAGCTCTTCTCTGAATGATTGGTAGAATTCTGCAGTGAAAAAATCTGTGATAAGACTTTATTTTTGTTGATAATTTTTTATGACATGTTCAGTTTCTTCTTTTATTATGTGTCTGTTCAAGTATTTTAGCTCAGTCTGTGTTAGTTTAGGTAAGCAGTGTGTCTCTAGAATTCTGTCCATTTCTTCTAAGTTTTCAAATTTGTGGGAGGACAGTTCTTCATAGTAACCTGGTATTCTTTTCATTTCTTTTGGTTCAGTTGTGACATCACCTTTTTCATCTTTTATTCATGTTATATGCATCTTCTCCATCTTTTCAATTGTTAAATTTGCCAGTCATTTGTTGATATTATTAATCTTTTCAAAGAACCAACTTATAGTCCTGTTGATTTTTTTTTTTTCTAGTATCTTTCTATTTTCTTTTTCTTTTATTTCTGCTCAAATCTATATTGTTTCGGAGTCCTTCGGCAAGATGGCGGACTAGGCAGAAGGATTGCACAGACCCTCTTCAACAAAGAAAAGGGAAACCAATAAATACAGACACAGAAGATAATCTTGGACCCCTGAGCCTTGAAGGAAAGGATGCAGATTTGGACTAAACCCCAACTAGCAGAAGAATTTGCGTGAAAATACC
>NW_006922144.1:1357421-1359153 GCF_000298275.1 Orycteropus afer afer | reverse complement strand
GGTAATCTTAGCCCAAGAAAAGGTGCTTTCAAACTCTTATATGCATGTGAAAGCTGGGTAATAAATAAGGGATACTGAATAAGTCATTTATTTGACTTATGTTTTTGGTGCTCAATATTGAATATACTATGGAATGTCAGAAGGAAGAAGAAATCTGTCTTCTAAGAAGTACATCCAGAATCCTCCTTAGAAGTGAGAGCAGCAAGCCTTGGTTTCATGTACTTTGTATATGTCTTCAGGAAGGACCAGTCACTGGAGGACGTCATGCTTGGTAAAGTGGTAGGTTAATGAAAAAGAGGAAGACACTCAAGGAGGTGGCTTACACAGTGGCTGGAAAATTGGGCTAAAAGATAATATTGATTGTGAGGATGACACATTAAAGGACATTGTTTTATTCCATTCTACATGGACCTCTATGAGTCTGAATGATGCAATGGCACCTACTAACAGCAATATTGAGCAAGGTGTGTAACTCATTGCAGTAAACAATTTGTCCTTTGGTCTTGGCTATAATAGCATTACTACACCTGAAGCATTTGAGTGAAGACTGACATGACTAAAGAAAACACCAGGTAACTAGATGCAGACTGAGCTTCAGAGGGTCATGCAAGAAACCTGTAAAGGCCTTGGAAATTAAAGCTGAAGAGAGCTTCCTGGATTGAAGATGTGAGCTTTCAGGGAGAGGGAGCATGTCCCTTGATGGCACAGAAGTCCTATACTGAAGAACCCTCACCTTAGTACCTGGTCTAGGGTGGAGAAGCCAGCTCAGGTGATAAGAGGTTGAAAAGCCATGAAGAAATAGAGAAGGGACTAGCATCAGAAGTTGCAGAACAGAGCCCAGTAGAAGACTGAATCATCCCCCTAGGTTCGACTACTCACTCTGGGTAGCTGAGTATGCCCAAGAAGTGACTACAACCTTGTCCCCTGTCACCAATACCAATTCCTACACAACATACAAATACACTTGTAGAAAAATTGTCCCCAAACCCTATATATAGTTTTGGGCACACACCCCCTGCACAGACATACCTAATAGTTCAGCCTGTTCACCTGTATAGCCATGATTGCTTTCACTGACAACACAGTACTATATATGCAAAAGGGTTCATCTTTGTTGTCTGTACCTCCCATGTACCTCTCTATGCCTTCCTCTTCCTCAATGCCACTGTGTTGATCACTTACACTTGGTGCATTGCCCTTCTCTTCTCTCAAATCAATACTTGTCTCTACCTACATAACAGTGTTCCTTTCCCTCCCCTCCCACCTCTGGTAACTAAAAAAGAAAATTTCCTTCCATATATAAACTTTTTCCTTGACTTTTTAAAATAATAGGCTAATAAAATATTTCATAAGGTTGAATGAATGAATAATGAAATGTGCAAAGACCTGGAGTCTGAAAACCAGAAGGGAAGAACACGCTTGGCATTTCTCAAACTGAAAGAACTAAAAAATTAAGCCTCGAGTTGCAATAGTGAGAGATTCTATGGGCAAAATATTGAATGATGAAGGAAACATCAAGAGAAGCTGGCAGGAATACACAGAGTCACTGTACCAAAAACAACTGATTGATCTTCATCCATTTCAGGAAGTGGCATATGATCTAGAACCAATGGTAATGAAGGAAGAAGTCAAAGCTGCAATGAAAGAACTGGAGAAGAACAAGGCTCTGGGAATTGATGGCATACCGATTGAGATATTTCAACAAACACATGCCACATTGGAGGCACTCACT
>NW_006922144.1:1339757-1356576 GCF_000298275.1 Orycteropus afer afer | reverse complement strand
TGTAGCATTGGGAAAGACAACTGCGAAGGAACTGTTTCAAGTGCTGAGGAGCAAGGATATCTCCTTGAGGACGAAGGTGGGCCTGACACAAGCCATGATATTTCCATTCACCTCGTATGTATGTGAGAGCTGGACAATGAATAAGGAAGACCGAAGAAGAGTTGATTCTCTTGAGTTGTGGTGCTGGTGAAGAATGCTGAAAACATCATGGACTGCTAAAAGAACTAACAGATCTGTCCTGGAGGAAGTGTACCCTGAATGCTCCTTGGAAGCAAGAATGGCCAGACTTCGTCTCACCTATTTTGGTCATGTTGTAAGAAGGGACCATTCCCTGGAGAAGGCTGTCATGCTTGGTAGGGTGGAGGGTCGATGAAAGAGGGGGAGGCCTTCAATGAGATGGATTGATACGGTGGCTGCGATGATGGGCTCAAGTATAGCAGGGATTGTGGGGCTGGCGCAGTATGGGGCAGTGTTTCGTTCTGCTGTGCATGGGGTCGCTATGAGTCAGAAATGACTCGACAGCACTTAACAACAAAAATAAAATATTTGCCATTCTGTGATTGACTTATTTCACTCAGCATAATGCCCTCAACTTCATTCACTTTATGTGATGTTTTGCAGATTCTACTATATTCTTAGCATTGCGTAGTATTCCTTTATGTGTATGTACCCATAGTTTGGTTATCCATTCCTCAGTTGATGGACACCTAGGTTGTTTCCACCATTTGGGTATTGTAAATAGTGCTCCAATGAACATAGGTGTGCATATGCCTGTTCTTGTCCTTGCTCTCACTTCTTCAGGATATATACCTAGTAATGGAATGGCTGGGTCAAATGGCATTTCTAAGTCCAAATTTATAAGGAATTCCCATACTGCTTTCTACAGTTGTTGTACCATTTTACAGTCCCACCAGCAGTGTTTGAGAGTCCCAATCTCTCTGCATTCTCACCAACATTTGTTATTTTCTCTCTTGTTGTCCTCTGAGTGGACATCAGAATTGGAAGAAGACTCATTACAATCTCTGGTATGCAGATGACAGAACCTTACTTGCTGAAAGTGAAGATGACTTTAAATGCTTACTGATGAAGATCAAAGGCTACAGTCTTCAGTATGAATTATACCTCAGTACAGTGGAAACACAAATCCTCACCACTGGAACAATAAGCAACATTGTGATAAATGGAAAAAGGTTGAAATTGTGAAAGATTTCATTTTACTTAAATTCAATCAACATCCATGGAAGCAGCAGTCAAGAAATCAGATGTTGTTTTCACTGGACAAATCTAAAAACAAACAAACAAAACAAAACAAAAAAACCTTCTATAAAGTGGGTTCTAAGGAGTAAAGACATCATTTTTCAGACTAAGGTGCCCCTAACCCAAGCCACAATATACACAATATATATATATATATATATCCTCGGAAGGAAGGTTGGGCAATCCTACTTTCGTAGTGATACTGCCTTGGAAACCCAAGGAGGGGTCGCTATGAGTCGGGGCTGACTCGACGGCACACAACAACAACTATATATATATATATATATATATATATATATATTTTTTTTTTTTTTTTGATCACCTCATATGCATGTGAAAGTTGGGTATTGAATAAAGAAAACCTATGAATTATAATGTTATGGAAGAACACTGAAAATAGCACCAACTGGCAGAAGAACAAACAAATCTATCATGGAAGAGGTGCAGGTGGAAAGCCCCTGAGAAGTGGGAATAGCCAAACTTCATCTCATCTACCTTGGTCATGTTCTCAGAAGAGACCAGTCCTACAGAAGGATATAATGTTTGGTAAAGTGGATGGTCAGTGAAAAAGGGGAAAACCCTCAATGAGATGGATTGATACAGTGGTTGCAACAATGGGCTCAAGCATTGCAGGGACTGTGAGGATAGCACAGAACCAGACAGTGTTTCATTATATTGTACATAGTGTTGCTGTGAGTAGGGGATGACACCAAGGCACGTAACAAAAACAACAACAGCAATAAAAGGTTCCTTTCCCTTTCTTACTTCTCCCTATAAACAAACAAGCAAACAAAAAAATCTGCTTGAGTATGACAGTTTTGGTGTTCCAGTATTTGGAGTGCTCTCCCTATTACAGTAGTCTTTTTTATGAATAGGAGATGAGTTTATTTGATTGAGAAATCAGTGACATTTCATAGGGGTATAGGAGAAGAGTTGGTTTCATTAACTTAAATGGCTTCTGTTGTACGGGCACCATTTCCATCCAGATGACTGATGGAGAATATGTTTCTGACCACTCTTGTTGTCAATATACCTTCTTTGTCTGTAGTTATAATAAAGTTGGTGTATCATTTCTTTGAATGGTCTCATGGTCAGAGTATAGAGAATTGGAATCAAAGAACTGTTAATAGGCAAAATAAAAATCACTGCCAAGAGTTTATGGTACCTGGTATTTCTACTTGAAGCAACAAAAGAAATTTCAGTATAATAATGGGTATACGGTAGTTTTTTTTTTTTTTTTTTTCACACTATCTTTTTTTATCTGAATGTGACTTTGTTTCTGAAAATAGAATTCATAAACATTATGGAAATCAGTTAAAATAGTGAAAAGATAAAAATTTCAGAATAAATGGTTATAATACAAAAGAAGAAAAATCATAACAAGTTTTTCTAACTTACACCTTAAAACCTAGAGAAATAAAAAATAATGAGTAGAAATAAAAAGTTAATAAAAAAGAAAAGTTTAAAAAAAGGAAAAACAGAAAATGACAAGTGGAACCCCACATGGTTTAAAAACACAAGAAACTCAATTGATATATGTCTGATCAAAAATAAATAAATAAAAGAAACAGATTTATTGTTTTTGTTGTCACTTGCCCTTGAGTCTTCTCCAACTCACAGTGACCTTATGTAAGACAGAACGAAACACTGCCTGGTCATGTGGAATCCTCACAATCCTTCCTATACTTGAGCCATCATTGCAGCCACTGGGTCAATCCATCTTGTTGAGGTTCTTTCCCTTTATCACTGACGCACCACTTTACCAAGCATGATGTCTCTCACCAGGGAACAGTCCCTTCTGACAACATGACCAAAGAAGGTGAGAAGAAGTCTGGCCATTCTCACTTCCAAGGGGCATTCCGGCTGCACTTCTTCCGGGACAGATTTGTTAGCTCTTTTACCAGTCCAGGGTACTGTCAGCATTCTTTGACAACACCACAACTCAAAATCATCAACTCTTCTTCAGTCTTCCTTATCCATTGTCCAGCTCTCACATGCATATGAGGCAATTGAAAATGCCATGGCTTGCGTCAGGCACACCTCAGTCTTCAGGGAGACATCTTTGCTCCTCAGCACTTGAATGAGGTTCTTTGCAGTCTATTTGCCCAGTGTTATACATCATCTGATGTCCTGACTGCTGCTTCCATTGTCATCAATTGTAGAACCAAGCAAAATGAAATCCTTGACAGCTTCCATCTTTTCTCCATTTATCATGATGCTGCTTATAGGTCTAGTTGTGAGGATTTTTGTTTTCTTTATATTGAGATGTAATCCATATTGCAGACTTCATTCTTCAATCTTTATCAGTAAGTGTCTCAAGTCATCCTCACTTTCAGCAAGCAAAATTGTGTTGTCAGCGTATCACAGGTTATGAATGCTTCTTCCTCCAATCCTGATGCCATGTTCTTCTTCATATAGTCCAGCTTCTCAGATTATTTGGTCAGCATACATATAGAATAAATATGGTGAAAGGATACAACCCTGACACACTCCCTTCTTGATTTTAAACCATGCACTGTCCTCTTATTCTGTTTGAACAACAGCCTCCTGTTCTATGTCCTTGGTTCCTCATGAGTATAATGAAGTGTTCTGGAATTTCCATTCTTCTCAACATTACTCACAATTTGTTTTGAGCCACACAATTGAATGCTTTTGCATAGTCAATAAAACACAAGTAAACATCTTTCTGGTATTTTTTTGCTTTGAGCAAGTAGATTTTCTTTCAGCAAAGAATCCATCTGACATCAACAATGATATCCCTCATTCTACATACTCTTCTGAATCCAGCTTGCATTTCTGGAAGTTCTCTGTCAATATACTGCTGCAACCATTTTTGAATAATCTTCGGAAGGATTTTACTTGCATGCTATATTAATGAGTTTTTTTGATAATTTTCACATCCTCTGGCATCACCTTTCTTTAGAATGGGTTCAAATATGGATCTCTTCCAATCAGTCGGCCAGATAGCTTTCTTCTAAATCTCCCGGAATAGCCTAGTGAGTGCCTCCAACAGGTTATCCATTTTGTGAAACATCTCAATGAGTATTTCATCAATTCCTGGAGTCTTGTTTTTTTGCCACTTCCTTCAATGCAGCTTCAACTTCTCCCTTCAATACCATTGCGTCTTGATCATATACCACTTCCTGAAATGGATGAACATAGACCAATTATTTTTGGTACAGTGACTCTGTGTATTTCCTCCATCTTCTTTTGATGTTTCCTGCATCATTAAATATTTGCCCATAGAATATTTCAATATTGCAGCTCGATGCTTAAATGTTTTACTCAGTTCTTTCAGCTTGAGAAACACCATATATGTTCTTCCCTTTTGGTTTTCTAAATCCAAGTCTTTGCACATTTCGTTATAATAATTGGCTTTGTCTTCTTGAGCTGCTCTTTGAAGTCTTCTGTTCAGCACTTTTATCTTGTCATTTCTTCCATTTGCTTTAGCTGTTGTCCACTCAAGGGCAAATTGCAGAGACTCTTCTGACTTCCATTTTTGTCTTTTCTTCCTTTCCGTCTTTTTAATGACCTTCTGCTTCCTTCGTATATGATGCTCTTGATGTCATTCCACAATTCCTCTGTTTTTCAGTCATTGGTGTTCAATGCATCAAATCTGGTTTTTAGATGGTGTCTAAATTCAGGAGGGATATATTCAAGGACATAGTTTGGCTCTCATGGACTTGTTTTAATTGTTTTCAGCTTTAAGTTTAACTTGCATCTTTAAGTTGAATGTGCATCTGAGCAGATGATGGTCTGTTGCACAATCAGCTCCTGGCCTTGTTCTGGCTGAAAATATTAGCTATTTCATAACCTTTTATCACAAATGTAGTCTGTCTGATTCCTGTGTACTCCATGTGGTGAAGTCCACATATATAGACACCACTTGTGTTGTTGAAAAAGTTATTTCCAATGAATAAGTCATTGGTCTTACAAAATTCTATCATGTGATCTCCAGCATTATTTCTATCACCAATGCCAAATTTTCCAACTACTGACTGGTTATACTTCTTTGTTTCCAACTTTTTCATTTCAGTCACCAGTGATAATTTATAAACACACACACACACACACACACACACATCGGCACAAAATCTACAGATAATTAAATGATAAAGGATACTATTAAGAATTACTTTATGCTAATAAATTCAGCAAGTAAGATGGAATTAACAAATTCCTAAGAAGGCACAAATTTCAATAAATGACTAACAAAGAAAGAGGAAACATAAGCAGTCATAAATCTAATAAGGAAGTTTAATTTGTAATGAAAATTTTCCCAGAAAAAAAATCGAAGTCCTGGTAGCTTCTGTTGTTTCAGTAGTGAATTCTGCCAAACTTTTAAGGAAGAAATTACATGATTCCTACAAAAATTCTTTCATGAAGGTAGGAACATCCCAACTCATTTTATGAAGTCAGTATTATTTTCATACCAAAGGTTGAAGCAAACAGTCAGTTATAATGGAAAAGTATACTACACATCAATGTTCATCATGAATAAAAGCATACATGCATACCTCAATCCTTAATATAATATTTACATGTTAAATCCAGTAATCTGGAAAATGGCCAATACACTATGACCAAATGAGGTTTATCAGAGGATTACAATGTTAGTTTAACATTCAGATATTAATTAGTGCAGCTGACCATGATAAAAGAATAAAGGGGAAAAAAAAGAAAGACATATTATGAGTTCAATTGATGCAAAAGAAAAAAGAAATCGAACATCTGTGCATAAAAAATGACTCTTATCAAACTAAGAATGAAAAGGAACTTCCTCAATCTTTTAAAATAAATTCATGAAACACTGCTTCTCATATCAGAAGTAATAGTGAAAGACTGAATATTTCTCTTTTGTATTCAACATAGAGATTGGAAAGGAATAAGAAAAGCTGTATTTATTCTCAAATAATGTGCTTGTTTTTGTATAAAATCTTAATGAATTTGAAAAGCTCCTACTGAAATAATAAGGTCATTTTAGCATATCCTGACATAGAAGTTCAGTATTATTGGTTTTATTTATTAGCAATGAATATTTAGGAGAGGATATTAAAAATTCTATTTCAAATAATATAAAAATTTTGAAATAATTATGGTTAAATTTAATAACATACATGCAAGGCATGCTTAATACATATGGTAAAAATTGCTTAAAAAATGAAGAGCTAATACTAATTCATAATGATAAAAAATATTGAATATACCATGGTCTTCCAGAAGAATGAATAAATCTGTTTCGGAAGAAGTAGTGCCAGAATACTCCTGAGAAGCAAAGTGGCAAGATTTTGTCTCATAAACTTTGGATATATTATCAGGAGGGAACAGTTCCTGGAGAAATTATTATACCCAATAAAGCAGAAGGTAAGTGAAAAAGTGGAAGTCCCTTAATTAGATGAATTGACATATTGCCAGCAACAATGAGCTATAAAGTAGCAATGATTATGAGAATGGGCATTGGACAAGGCAGTATTTATTTTTTTTTAAATATACATACTGTTACTGTGAGTGAGAACCATTGTGCCACCTAACAACAACTGTATTTCATGGTTGTTCATGTTGTTGTTACGTGCCGTCGAGTCAGATCTATCCAGATCTATCTGGACTGTCAGATTGATGAACTTATCTGTCTTACAAGAATTAAAGCCACAATGCTGCTTAAAGCAAGGATGGTGAGAATTCTCTTACACTTTTGACATATTATAAGGAGAGAGTAGTCCCTGGAGAAGGACATTATGCTTGGCAAAATACTGGGTAGTGGAAAACAAAGGAAAATCCTTAACCAAATAGATTGACACAGTGGCTGCAAGATTGAGCCAAAATGATGTGAGAATGTCTGTGAATGTTTTCATGGTATATTCAATATGCTTTGTGAACACCATAATTCAACAGCTGGAATTCTTCCATTTTCCTTATTCAATGTCCAGCTTTTGCATAGATTGTTGTTGTTGTTAGGTTCTGTCAAGTCCAATCTAATTCATAGTGACCTATGTATGACAGAATGAAAGACTGCCCAGTCCTGGGCCAGTCTCACAATTCTTGCTTCACCTGAGCCCATCATTGCAGCCACTGTGTCAATCCATCTCTTTGAGGGCTTACTCTTTTTGTTGACCCTCTAATTTACTAAGCATGCTATTCCTTTCCAGGGAATGATCCCTTCTCACAACATGACGAAAGTAAGTGAAATGAAGTCTGGCCATTCTCATTTCCAAGGTGAATTCTGCCTGCACTTCCTCCAGGACAAATTTGTTAGTTATTTTAGCAGTTCATGGTACTTTCAATACTCCTCTCCAACACAACAACTCAAAAGCATCAACTCTTCTTCAGTAATCCTTATTCATTGTCCAGCTGTCACATGCATATGAAAAGACCAAAATACCATGGGCTGGGTTAGGCACACATTAGTCTTCAAAGCGAAGTCTTTGCCCTTCAGAACTTTAAAGAAATCTTTTGCAGCAAACCTCCCCAGTGCAATACTTCTTCTGATGTCTTGACTGATGCTTGCATTGTTGATTGTGGAACAAAGAAATATGAAATCTTTAACAACTTCAAAATTTTCTTCCATTTATTGTCATGCTGCTTATTGGTCCAATCGTGAGAATTTTTATTTTCTCTATGTTGAGACATAATCCATACTATAGATTGTAGTCTTTAATCTTCATCAGTAAATGCTTCAAATTATCCTCTCTTTCAGCAGGCAAAGTTATGTCATCTGCATATTGCAGGTTGTTAATAAGTCTTCCTCCAATCCTGATGCCACATTCTTCTTCATATAATCCAGCTTCTTGGATTATTTGCTTAGCATACAGATTGAATAAGAACGGTGAAAGGATACAACCCTAAGGCACTCCGTTCTGATATTAAACATGTAGTATCCCTTTGTTCTGTTCAAAAAACAGCATCCTGTCTATGTACAGGTTCCTCATGAATACAATTCTGGAATTCCCATTCTTCTGAATGTTATCCACAATTTGTCATGATCCACACAATCAAATGCTTTTGTATAGTCAGTAAAACACAAGTAAACATCTTTTCGGTATTCTGAACAAGAAGAATTTCTTTGAGCAAAGAATCGATCTGACATCAGCCATGATACTCCTTGTTCCACATAACGTTCTGAATCCAGCTTGCATTTCTGGAAGTTCTCTGTCAATACACTGCTGCAATCATGTTTGAGTTATCTTCAGTAAGATTTTACCTGTGTGTGATATCAATGGTATTGTCTGATAATTTTATCATTCTGCGGGATCACCTTTCTTTTAAATGAGTAAAAATATGGGTCTCTTTTAGTCAGTTGCCCAAGTAGCTGTCTTCTAAATCTCTTGACATAGTCAAGTCAGTGCCTCCAGTGAAGAATCTGTTTGTTGAAACATCTCAATGTATATTCTGTCAATTCCCAGAGCCTTGTTTTTAACCAATTCCTTCATTGCAGCCTCAACTTTTTCCTTCAATACCATTGGTTCTTGACCATATGCCACCTCCTGAAATAGATGATCTTCTACTAATTCTTTTTGGTATAGTGCCTCTGTGTATTCCATCCATCTTCTTTTGATGTTTCCTGCATCTTTCAACATATTGCCCATGAAATCTTTCAACATTGAAAATTGAGGCTTATTTTTCTTATTATTTTTTTTTCCCCCTCAGTTCTTTCAGCTTGAGAAATACTGAGGACTTTCTTCTCTTTTGGTTTTCTTACTCCAGGTCTTTGCACATTTCATTATACTAATTGACTTTGTGTTCTCAAGCTGGTCTTTTAAATCTTCTGTTTAGCTCCTTTATTCTGCCAGTTCTTCCATCTGCTTTAGCTACTCTCTGTTCAAGGGTATGTTTCAGAGTCTCTTCTGACATACATTTTGGTCTTTTCTTCCTTTCATGTCTTTTTAAAGACCTTTGGTTTTCCTCATGGATGATGTTCTTAATGTCATCACACAATTCCTCTGGTTATTGGTCATTAGTGTTCAATGTATCAAATCTATTCTTTAGATGATCTCTAAATTTAGAAGGAATATAATCAAGGTCATATTGTGGCTCTTGTGGAGTTGTTTTAATTGTCTTCAACTACAACTTGACTTGCATGTAAGCAGTTGATGATCTGTTGCACAATCAGCTCCTGGCCTTGTTTTGGCCTCCAGAAAATTATAGTGGACACAGGCTCTGTAATTTTGTTTTTATGTAAGAATATAATTGTTATTGTGTAGTCTACACATAAATATAAATAAAAAATTTGTCTCATTATTTTAGATTAAAATTTCATATTGATTTTCTACCTTTGTATCCTCTCTAAACAATTGCATAAATATCAGAAGCTAAATACTTTATAAAAATTTTAACTCCATCCCTTAATGCTATGATTATTAATAGATTAAAATTGCAAGAGTATAGTTATTAAGTTACTGTTTTATACATTACAGACTATCTTTCATCCATACTGCCAAACTGAAGAGACATGGTTGTCGTGTGCTTAAGAAACTTTCTTCTGATGATCTTACACCTGTTTTTGTTAATTTTTTTCTGCTTTTATTTGTCACTGTTAATCATATCTTTTGCAATGAAGAAACCATTGTCTCCTATCTTCTATTATTTCCTGTTACTTTGGAATGGGTTATTAGGTCTTTCACTTAGACAATGAAATAAATAACAGCTGCCACGTTTATTGTATTTGAAAGTCAATTGTTACATTACTGTCAGCAATGTCTATTAAAAGTCTAACCAAAGTCTATTGTGTAAAAATAAAAAATTAAAAAAACCCTTTTGGGATTTACAAGAAAACAGAATTATGAAATACATTACCATTAATCCTTTCCTTATTTCCAAAGTTCACAATCTATTGGGAGATATTTGATACAATGACATATTATTTCATTTCATTTAAATCATAATTATAAGAAGTTTGTAGTCTTATTAATATTTTAATAATTATAATCCTGAAAATTACTTGGGATATACAGTAGAAACTCAGGTTTCAGAAAATGGAAAGTTTTAGAACCTTTTTCTCTACATTATTGATATGGAGCTATCGTAATTCTCATTGGGCTATGTGTAAATTCATTATGTCATCGAAAGCCCTGAGCCCTTTGCTTCTCAATCACTTTGTCAGTTCCATCAGCTTTCTGCAATGCACATTTCCAGTCAGGCAGCAACAGGACATCTGTATTTAAGATAACAAAGTCTTCCAAGATTTCTCAATGTGTTCTTCTGAACGGCATTGTTACACCATTTTTTTTTTTTTTTTGGTAACAAGAAAACTATAAATATTACTGTCATAGCTTTATGACTAGATTGTTGTTAGATGCCAGTGAGTTGGTTTTGACTTTTAAAGGCCCAGTGTACAATAGCTAGAAACACTGCCTGGTCCTATGCCATCTTCACAATTGTTGCTGTATTTGAACTCACGTTGCAGCCATTGTGTCAACTTATCCTGTTAAGAGTATTCCTCTTTTTCTCTGCTCCTCTCCTTTAACAAGCAGGATGTCTTTCTCTGGGGACTGGTCCCTCCTGAAAACATGTCCAAATTATATGGAAGGGAGTTCACCACCCTTGCTTCTCAGGAACATGCTAGATGTACTTTGTCCAAAGCTGAATTGTTCATTCCTCTGGCAGTCCATGGTATATTCATTATTCTTTGCTAATACCATAAATCAGATTCATTAATTCTTCCTTTGTTTTCTTTATTCATGGTCCAGCTTTAATGTGCATATAAAGTAATAGAAAATAGCTTGAATAAGGCACACCTTAGTCCTCAGCATCTTTGCTTTTTAGCACTTTAAAGAAGTTTTTTGCAGTTGATTTGCCAAATGTCATACATTGTTTGACTTCTTGATTCCTTTTATGGATGTTGATTGTGGATCCAAGGAAAACAAAATTATTGACAACTTCAACATTTTGAACAATTTATGAGCTGATAATATGACAAATGTTCTATTTTATGTGTTGTACTGAACATTTTACAGAGCTTCCATCTACCAGATTCCATGCCCTGCCAGTGCTGCGTCTCTTTGACAAAGGCTGGTAGTAAACCAAACTTATATATATTTTATTATAAGCATCTTCAAAACATTTTTTTTTCACAAATTACTCACTTGCTTATGGAAGTGTAGGTATCACAGTTCTCATATATACACCCCTACATCTTTGCATTTTCCTTGTGGCAGCAGCAGCTAGATGTTGAGTTAATATTCTCCCTGTTCCCTTCATAGTGAAGAGTCTTGCTTGATAATGATGATCAGACCAAGGACTAAGTTTGTTACCCCTTGTATATAAGCAGGAGTCCCTGGGTGGTACAAAAGGATGACTTGCTTACTCCAATGCTAATATAAAGATTAGAAGTTCAAGTCCACCAGAGGCTCCTGAGAAGAAAGGTCTGGTGACCCAGTTCTGAAAAATCAGCCATTGAAAACACCATGGAGCACAATTGTACTCTGACATACATGGGATTTTCATGACCCAGAATTATCTCTATGACAATTGGTTTGATTTTGTTACTGTAGTGTCTAAGTAGGATGACATATTCTCACTAAGAAGATGAAGCATCAGAGATATCAATCTTCCATCTTAAGATGATGAGTTGTAAATATGATTTTTTCCACTTTATTTCTTGTCTGTCTGGTCAATGCTTCTGGAAAATAAAATGAAAGCTATATGTTGAAGATGCTAGAAACTCAGAAATTCTCTATCACAAATAACTGTGACCTCTGTCACCCCTGCCATAGAGCAGTAGCACCTACTTTTTATTTTAGTTAAGTCAGGAGAAAATTACTGTTGCATCAATCTACATCAAGTTGGCAAGAATTATCAACGTCTTGTTTTTTCTTAATTAGCACAGTGATCACTTATTTATTAGTATATTATTATTCATAATAAATAGACAGTTATTTGGGTTATTTAGTCATATATCTATTGACTTAAATATGGACACCTACATTAAATCTTGCCTCTATTTGGCCATCAAAGTAGAGAATATTTTATTAGTTCAGATTCCATTAATTAAAAAAAAAGTAGTTATTTGACATGCTTGGGTTAAAACTGAATTTCTCAAATTCCAAAGAAAGAATAGAGTAGACAAATATACATTATAAAAGAGTATAGGAGCTCTGGTAGCATAGTGGCTAAGACACTTGCCTGCTAACCAGACGGCTGGCGGTTCAAACCCACCAGCCTCTCCTCGGAAGGAAGGTTGGGCAATCCTACTTCCGTAGTGATATTGCCTCGGAAACCCAAGGAGGGGTCGCTATGAGTCGGGGCTGACTCGACGGCACATAACAACAACAACAACATAGGGGTGTAATAACCTAGAAAAGAAAACAAGATATTTGATGTACTGCAGTATATACCATAAAGTATATTGAGAAATCCAATTTGCATATGTTAATATTCCTTAACAGGGGCTGGCTTTCAATTTATCACTTCTCTTATTAACTAGATATCAAGATCAAGTAAGTTTTTCTGTCTTGTTATTTGAAAATTGAGTATGGTATCTATCTTCTTATAGAATTCAGTTATGAAAGTTAATAGGCATAAATTATTTAAAGAGCTTAGAAATGTGCCTGGAATATATTAATAATCCATAAATATGTGTGTTAATTTTATTATTCCTAATGTAAATGAGTAAGATCTGATGTTGTAGTGGTTAAGGCATTTGGGTGCTAACTAAAAGTTCAGTGGTTGGAACCCACCATATTCTCCATGGAATGAAGATGAGGCAGCCTGCTTCCATAAAGATTTACAACCTTGGAAACCCAATGGGGTTGTTACTATTAGTGGAAATCAATTCAATGGTACTGAATTGGGTATTTTGAGGTCTGGAATATTAAAGTATGCAAATAAATGCCACAATTTAACTTATATATCTCCTGAAATTAACCAACTTAACACTCTTTGGAAATATTTCATTAATGTGTGAAGACACACACACACACACACACATATGTTTAATTTTAAAACACTTCTTTGGTTGTAGTTGCTGTCAGGTACCATTGAGTATGCTCTGACTCATAGTGACCCTATGTACAACAGAATGAAACACTGTCTAGTTGTGCAACATACTCACATTCCTTGCTATACCTAAGACCATAATTGCAGCCACTGTATCAATCCATCTTGTTGAGGGTCTTACCTTTTTTGCTAACCTTCTGCTTTACCAAGCATGATAGTCTTCTCCAGGAAATGGTCCCTTCTGACAACATGACTGGAGTAGATAAGATGAAATCTGGCCTTCTCCCTTCTAAGGAGCATTCTGGCTGCAAGTCTATCAGGAGAGATTTGTTCATTCTTCTGGCAGTCCATAGTACTTTCAGCACCATAATTTAAAAGGATTTACTCTTCTTCAGTCTTCCCTTAACATTATTCAGCTTTCACATTCATCTGAGCCTACTGAAAATACCATGGCTTGGGTGAAGTGCAGCTTACTCTTCAAAGAAACATCTTTGTTCTTCAGCACTTTAAAGAAGTCTTTTGTAGCAAATACGTCAAGTAGAATACAATATCTTATCTTTAGACTGCTACATCCATGAGTGTTGATTGTGGATCCAATATTATGAAATCTCTGACAATTTCAATCTTTTCTCCATTTATCTTGATGCTGCTTAATTGTCCAGTTGTAGAGATTTTCATGTTATTTGTGTTGATGTGTAATCTGTACTGCAGACTGTAGTCTTTAATCTTCATCAGTAAATGCTTCAACTCATCTTCACTTTCAGCAAGCAAAGTTGTGTCATCTGCTTATCAGAGGTGGTTAATGAGTCTTCCTACAAATAATGAGTCTTCTTTTTCACATAGTCCAGCTTCTTGGATAATTTTTCAGCATACAGATTGAATAAGTACAGTGAAAGGATACAGTCTTGACTCATGCCCTTTCTGATTTTAAAGCATACAGCATTCCCTTGTTCTGTTTGAATGGCAGCCTCCTGGTCTGTCCTCATGAGCACAAATAAATGTTCTAGAATTCTTGTTCTTGTCAATGTTATCCAAAATTTATAATGCCCTACATAGTTGAATGCCTTTTCATACACAACAAAACACAAGGAAACATCTGTCTGGTATTCTTTGCTCTCAGCCAAGATCCATTTGATATCAGCAAGGAAATCCCTCGTTCCACATCCTATTCTGAATCTAGCTAGCATTTATGGAAGTTTTCTGTCAATACACTGCAGCAACCATTTTTGAATTATCTTCAGCAAGATTTACATGTGTGTGATAATAATGATTTTGTTTTATAATTTTGACATTCTGTGAGATCACCTTTCTTTGGAATGGGTACAAATATGGATCACTTCCAATCAGTTGGTCAGATAGTTGTCTTCTCTTGGCCTTGATGAGTGAGTGTCTCCAGTGCTGCATTCCATTTGTTGAAACATCTCAATGAGATATGTATAAAATATATAAATCTCAAAGATTTATGTATAAAATCCACACAAGATACAAAAAAATAGATAAAATTTGTTTCTACAAACTCTCTCTCTCTCTCTCTCTCTCTCTCTCTCTCTCTATATATATATATATATATATATATATATATATATCCCTATAATAAGTGTCCTTTTATCTAACAAGAGTCTATTATCAGCATAAGATTTAAAAAAAAAAAAAAAAAAAACTATCTTGGAGTTTAAAAAAAGACATTGTGACCCCATAGTTCAGAATAATATTGTGGTCAATAGGGTTTTCCATGGTTGTATTTCAAAATAGATCACCATAACTTGTTTAACAGTTGTCTCTGAGTGGATTGAGCTGAACTGCTAACTTTGGACTTGAACACCAACTTTTGGTTAGTAAAGGGGCAGATTAATTGTGTGTGCCAGCTTATGACTCCTACCAAAAAGCATTTAGATAAAATAACTTTAAGATAAATGGAAAAAAGTTTGAAGTTGTCAGGAATTTAATTTTATTTAGATCCACAGTCAATTCTTATGGAAGCAGCAGTCAAGAAATGAGACTATTTATTACAGTGGGAAAATCTGCTGCAAAAGATATCTTTAAACAGTTAAAGAGCAAAGACATCACTTCAAACAAAGACTAAGCTGTGTCTGACCCCAGAATAGTATTTTCAAAAGCATAATACACCTTTGAAAGTGGAGTAATAATAATGAAGACCGAATAAGAAATAATACATTTGAATTGTGGTGTTGGTGAAGAGTACTGCCAGAAGAACAAACAAATCTGTGTTAGAAGAAGTACAGCCCCAGAAGTCTTCTTAGAAGTAGGAATGGCTGACTTTATCTCATGTATTTTGATAACGTTGTCAGATGGCACCAGTCCCTGGGGAAGGATATCATGTTTGGTAAAGTAGAGAGTCAGTGACAAAAGGGAACACCCTCAACAAGATGGATTGATACAGTGTCTTCAATGATGGGCTCAACCATAGCAACAATTGGGCAAATAGCCCAGGTAGTGTTTCATTCTGTTGTGCATAGAGTTTCTATAGGTCAGAAGTGACTTGATGGCATCTAGCAACAACAACAAAGACTCCTACAATTAGGATAAAATAATTGTAAATAAAGTAGCCAACATTTCATAATTTCGATCTACAAATATACAACTTCAATGTGATGAAATATATTTCTAAAAATTTTGAGTGACTGTGACCACTTCAAAATTATTCTAGATAGATAATTGAATAAAGCCAAGAAATATGGTTGTAGTGAGGAGAATTATTGAAATAAGTGTTCCATAACACCACAAAGAGATAGACTGTAATGCATTTTCCACATATATACCAGGCTTATAAATGAAATGGAAATGTGTACAAACTCCTTCTAAACTCAAAACCATTTTAAATTTAAATAAAAACATAAAATACAATGGCCCACTTAATTTATAGAATGTAGGTATAGAATTCTAGAAGTATAAATGTTTACAGTCTATCTGGAAGATAGTTTGGTGTTAACTTTCAATTTTGTTCTCATATGAGATGATTTAGTTTTATGACATACATTTTTAACCAGTGTAAGATTTATGTCATAGTGCTTGATTACAACAAAAACATTTAAGTGGACAGTAAATATTAGAAATTTTCATTCACTTGTGGCAATAACACTTTCTAAGTTTTCAAAGGCAGCAATTAGTTGAAAGAAGAGATAGTTTCAAGATGCATATTGAAAATAATATAATAACCTTATATATATATATATATATATATATATATATATATATGTATGTATGTATGTACACACACACACACATATATATATATATGTATGTATGTATATATATGTATATTTTTTTTTTTAGGGTGAATCCTCATTTTATGAATCTCCAGCTTTTGTTACAAAGTAGTTAAACAATTGGATTTAGCTTTCAAGGTTATGTTTTGATTGACTTTAACTATTCTGGTTAGTGATTAACATAAGAGACAGCTATATGCTTTAATAGTTAGCTCTGCTACTATAGTGCCTAAGGCATTTGACTGCTAACCAGAAGGTTGGCTGTTCAAACCCAGGAGTCACTCCTTGGAAGGAAGATCAGCCAATCTACTTCTGTCTTGGAAATCCAAGGAGTGGTCACTATGAATAAATGTTACATTTTGTAAGTAGTCTGGATGATTAAAATAATTAAAGGTTTTGGAAGA
>NW_006922144.1:1337488-1339592 GCF_000298275.1 Orycteropus afer afer | reverse complement strand
AATAAAATTAAAGCTGAGTCATCAAGTAGGCAAGCCCACGGCTTGGAGGCTGCCTTTTGCTTGGGTGTGGCTCTTTATTAAGGACAGGACCTGAAGTAGATGGTCAAGGGGCTTGGAGACGGTTTTTTGCTTGGACATGGCTCTTAATTAAGACTGAGGACTGAGGTAGGTGGGCCCAGGGCTTGGAGGCTGCTTTTCACTTGGGTCTGGCTCTCTATTAAGGCAGGGTAGGCAGTTTGTTTGCCATGTTTGATCGCATACTTACAGTCACTATATCAATCCATGTTGTTGAGGTTCTTCCTCTTTTTCCCTGAACCTCTCCTTTACCAAGTATGGTGTCATTCTCCAGGGACTGGTCAGTCCTGATAATATGTTGAAACCATGTGAAATAAGTGTTGCAATCCTCACTTCTAAGGAACATTTGGCTGCACTTCTTCCAAGACACATTGGTTCATTCTTCTGGCAGTCCAGCTTTTGAATATATATATGAGGCAGCTGAAAATACCATGGCTTAAGTCAAGTGCACCTTAGTTCTCACAGTGATATCTCTGATTTTTAACAATTTCAAGGAGTCTTTTGCAGCAGATTTGCCCAAAGAAATACATTGTTTAATTTATTGACTGCTGCTACCATGGGTGTTGATTGTTGATTCAAGTAAAATGGAATATGTGACAAATTCAATATTTTATCTGTTTATCTTATTGTTACTAATTGGTCCAGTTGTGAAGACTTTTGTTTTCATTATGTTGAAGTATAATCCATACTGAAGGTTGCAATCTTTGATCTTCATCAGTAAGTGCTTCAATTCTTCTTCACTTTTAGAAAGAAAGGCTGTGTCTTCTGCATATCATAAGTTGATAACGAGCCTTCCTCCAATCCTGATGCAACATTCTTCTGTCTTCCAATTTTTCAGATAATTTTCTCATAATATACTTTAAATAAGTATGATGAAAAGATACCACTGTGATGCATACTTTTCTGATTTTAAATCACACAGTGTCCCTTTGTTCTTTTTGAACAACTTCCTCTTAGTGTTTGTTCAGGTTCTACATGAGCACAATGAAATATTCTGGAATTCCCATACTCTTCAGTGTCTCCTATAATAAATTAGGATCCAAATTGTCAAATGCCTTTGGACAAGCAACAGTGGGAAGCATGACACCTGGTTCCAGAGAAAGTTCCTGCCATCCCAAAGGCAGCTGAGGCAGAGTGCCTGGTCACATAAGAAGTTCCTACTAGCTCAAAAAGGGCCTGAAGTGCACCTGGACACATAAGAAGTTCCTGCTGGACCAAAAGGTGACAGATGTCAAGGTGCTTGGTTCCAGAGGACATTCTTTCTGGCCCTAAAACATCTGTGGGCAGGACATCTGGTCCCAGAAAAAAAAGTTCCTACTGTCCTAAAAGGTGGCTGGTCACAGGCCCCCTGTTCCCAGAAAAAAACTCCCTGATGTCCCAAAAGGCAGCTGGGTGTAAGGTGCTTGGTACCAGAAAAAGTTCCCACTGGCTTGAAAGGTGGCAAGGAGCATTAAACCTGGTCCCAGAAACAATTCCTGCCTGCCCAAAGATAGCTGGTGGCAGGTGCCCAGGCCATTATGTAATTCTTACTGGTCCAAAAGGTGGTTGGGAGTATGAGATGGCCACACTTTCATTCATTTGGAGGGCATATAGTACAAAGGGAACAACGGAGTATTGTACTTTTCTAGCTGCCCATCTGTGTGGATGCTCACCTAGACCTCAGCAAATGGAACCAAGTATCAAGTTACTGCCCCAAAAGAATACTGCTTGAAAATATTCAAAATGGCCACATTGTCAGGCCAATCCACAGTCCACAGTTCCATTTTTCTCCTTATTTACTGTTTTCATTCACTTTCATATATTAATTGGTATTTAATCTACTCCTCTGTCCATCCCTTTGAAATTCAGGTTTCCAGGATTATCTTCTGTACCTGCTTCAATTACTTTCTTGTTTCTTTCCTTAGGGGGTGTGGGTAGCTTGTCTGCCTGTCCCAGCATCTTACCAGAAGTCCTATATGTTTTTCTTGTATCCTGCAATTTTTTAATATGCACTCATTAATTCTAGTGGTTTTGGTAGGATTTTTTTTTT
>NW_006922144.1:1336587-1337175 GCF_000298275.1 Orycteropus afer afer | reverse complement strand
GCCAGACTTCGTCTCACCTATTTTGGTCATGTTGTCAGAAGGGACCATTCCCTAGAGAAGGATGTCATGCTTGGTAGGGTGGAGGGTCAATGAAAAAGGGGGAGACTTTCAATGAGATGGATTGACACGGTGGCTGCGATGATGGGCTCAAGTATAGCAGGGATTGTGGGGCTGGCGCAGAATCAGGCAGTGTTTCATTCTGCTGTGCGTGGGGTCACTATGAGTCGGAAACAACTCGACGGCACTTAACAACAACAGCAACAACAATCCTTTATGCCTGAGTGTTGCAATGCTTTAATAGAAGTGAAGAAAGTAAGCATCTTCTAGATGCATTCTGGTTATTTTGTCTATGGTTTCTAGTAATTTGTTTTGATTTGCTTAAGAACCGGCATAAAGGAGCTCCAATGGTGCTGTGGTTAAGGCATTAGACTGCTAACTCGTTGTTGTTGTTGTTGTTGTTGTGTGCCATGGGTCGGACCCGACTCATAGCGACCTCTCCTTGGGTTTCTGAGGCAGTATCACTATGGACGTAGATTGCCCCATCTTCCTTCCGAGGAGTGGCTGGTGGGCTTGAACCGCCAGCCTTCT
>NW_006922144.1:1328181-1336087 GCF_000298275.1 Orycteropus afer afer | reverse complement strand
TGAAAGTTTTCCTAATAGTCATAAATGCTTTAAATAAATCCTTTAAATAAATCCTTTAAAATACAGTTTGTTAGTTCTAAAATGTTCATTACCTTAGGGATAATTTCTATTGAGTGTATTTTGTGTAATTATACCTTCTCCTTTAGAGAATCTGGACTAAGAGGAGTATTTTAATATTTTTATTTCACTATTATCACAAACAAACGACAACAAAAAAGCACAGTGAGTGTAGTGTTATATTTAATGCATAACTATTGTTTCTTTATACAGATGCAGTAATTTAACTATTTATCTTTTTGTCCATGAAATTCTTTTCAATATTTTTGTTCTATAATCACAATTAAGACAACCAACCTGGTGTTTTATATCTACACAATATGCATGAACATAATAAGATGGTAGAATAAAATTGAAAACAATCACATACATTATTAAAGAGATCACAAACATGATATGGAAGACTCAGATGAGGCAACAGATGTAGACACTTCTTAACTAAGTAAAAAATCTCCAACTGCTTTTCATCCCCCAGCAGAGTGTTAATGTCTTTGCCAAATATACTCTCCATTTCTCCCTCTCTTATTCTCTGTACATAGTAAGCTAAATGATTTAATAGTTATTGAAGACATAATGTTCATTTACAACTAAATATTTCAGTGCCTAAATGTTCCATTGTGTATTTTTAAAATAAATATATTCTCTTTTGTAACCATAGTTCATTTATCAAGAAAAGGGGATCAAATTAACTGCATACCATTGTCTTATTGTTAAAACCTTATTCAGCAATCATCCCACTCAAATGTTTTAAATATGTGACACATATTTATTTATTTATTTATTCCCCTTTTGGTCAGGAGCCAACCTAGGGTCACAAGCTATATTTAGTTTCCACATCTCTGTAGTCTAGTTTAATCTGGTATACTGATCTCTCCAGGCCTAATGTGCTACTGAAATCTCTGCTAGCTCTTTTGCATGATATCTCTTGTTTTTCCTTAGTTTCTTGTAATCTCAGTCTGTATATACATAGTATAAACAAAATCAAGCACACTGCCCTCTAGTTAGATCCAACTCATAGTGACCCCTCCTTGGGTTTCTGAGGTTTTATCACTATGGAAGTAGATTGCCTAATCTTCCTTCTGAGGAGTGGCTGGTGGGTTTGAACTGCCAGCCTTCTGGTTAGCAGTCAAATGCCTTAGGCACTATGCCACCAGAGCTACTTACACACAGTATAGGAATCACTTATCATTTTTAGGAGAGCATGCACAGAAATTTCAGTATTTAACCATTGTGGCTCCCACATCCAAGAGTCTACTTCTCGATATCCCAGCGCTCTCGTAGCCCACTTACTAACCTGTATCTCCTTAGTTCAATAAAAATTTTTGTTTTCCTCTTAGACTCAATCCACATACTGTGAATGGAGTAAATCCCTTAGGAAAAAGCTGGGTAAATGAGCTTACATAGTGTACTAGAGTTTCTGTATTCTGGTAGTAGATTGTCTTCATAGCAACCCCTCTTTGGGTTTCTGAGGTGGTATCTCTATGGAAGTAAGATTGCTCAATCTTCCTTCTATTTATCTTTATATAAACCTTGGAAACCCAAGGAGGGGTCGCTATGAGTTGGATCCAACTAGACGGCAGTGCGTTTGATTTTGTTTATACTATGTATATACAGACCAAATACATATAATTTAAAATGTACATCCTGTGCCTAAAATAGTCTTTTAAGTGTCTGAAAATAATTGTTTTTAATGTAGTTTCCATATTTTATTATTGTTAGTCTAGTAAAATCTGCTTTGTCATAAACAAAAGTAGACTTCTTACTTCAATTTTTCTTTTATCAAACCTCTTGAGTACTGCATAATAGGAGCTGCCATCCGGAGCATATTATACAAGGTTATACTCATGGTGAAAGTTGAAAAAATATTTGATTGGGAACATACATATGTAGGCATGTCTCCCTTACTAACTTAAAATATTAAGCTGCAATGTTGTGCTTGGATCTTTATTTGTCACTTAACTGATTGTGTTTTGTATGCACATTGCATGATTGAGCAACTGGTAGATAGCAGGAACTCAAAACTATTCATCTACTAAATGAGTTTGTAGTTGAATACATGGATATATATGAAAAAAAAATATTTTAAAGGTATCTATAATATGAAGTCATAAAGAATCTACCCAGATTTATCACACCTAAAGGATAGCAAGAGTAGGATTTTAAGCTGATTCTGAGTTAACTAAATATTTTTCAAAAAATAGAAAAATTTAATAAACAAAAATTGTTTGTCAGACAACATATTAATTATGTTATACAGGATATATATTTTAAATTTCAAATTAATTTTATGAGATAGTCTTAGGTTCTTTGTTCTATTGAACTGACTCCTGGTGAGACCATCAGCCTGAGGTGACAAGGGAAGTAACTGCTACTTAGAACTACAACTGCATAGACTATAATTGGTTTTCTTTTTTTTTTTTTTTTTTTCACTTAATATTGATATAAGTTTAATTTTATCAACTTTTTAATATGCTAAACTTAAGCAGGGGAACCATTTATTAAGTAAACTTAAACTGATAAATCTGCTTAACACGTACAAAGATCTAATCAAGATTGTTTGTGGATGACACTATTTTTTCCCTGTATAAAGAAGCCTGAGAGAGTCTTGCATTCTAGGTGCATTAATTTGGTCTGTGTCTTGATTGTAAAATAAAGATAAAATTAACAGATCATGAAAATTCCCATTCTGCCATCATATATAATACCTTAAAAAAAAGTAGTGATCAACCCAACTCAAATTGCTCATTACGCAATGTTGTTGTTGTTAGGTGCTATCAAGTCATCTGCAACTAATAGCAATGCTGTACAACAGAACAAAATACTGCCCATCCTCTGTCATCCTTACAGTATTTGCTATGCTTGAGCCCATCATAGAGTCCCTGTGTCAGTGCGTCTCATTGAAGACCTTCCCCCTCCTTGCCAAACCTCCACTCCACCAAGCATGATATAATTCTCAGGGATAGGTCCCTTCTACAACAGGTCTGTGCATTCTCACTGATAAGGAGCTATCTTGTTGTACTTCTTTCAAGACAGATTCATTCATGCTTCTGGCAGTCTGTGGTATGTTCAGTATTCTTTGCCAACATCACAATCCAAATGCATTAATTCTTCTTCAGTCCTCTTTATTCATTGTTTAGCTCTCTCATGTAAATGAGGCTATTGAAATACCATGGCTTGGGACAGACATACCTTAGTCTTCAAAGTGAAATTTTTGATTTTTAAGACTTTAAAGAGGTCTTTGGCAGCAGATTATCCCATGAAATACATCATCTGATTTCTTGACTGCTGCTTTCATGCACATTGATTGTGGATCCAAAAAAAAAAAAAAAATGAAATTCTTGACAACTTCAATCTTTTCTCCATTTATCAGGATGTCATTTACTGGTCCAGTTGTAAGTATTTCAGTGTTCTTTATGTTGAAATATAATCCATATTGAAGGCTGTAGTATTTTGATATACATCACTAAGTGCTTCAAGTCTTCACTTTCATCAGGCAAGCTTGTGTCATCTGTATATCGCAGTTTCTTACTGATGCTGTGTTCTTTTTCATATAGTCCTGCTTCTCAGATTATTTGTTCAGTAATTGTTCAGATTGAGTAAATATGGTTAAAGGATACAACCCTAACACAATACTTTTCTGATTTAAATCATACTTTATCCCCTTGTTCTATTTGAACAACTGTTTCTTGGTCTATGTACAGGTTCCTCAGGAGCATAATTACATGTTCTGAATTTCCCATTCTTCTCAATGTTATCCATAATTTGTTATGATACACAAAGTCCAATGCCTTTGCATAATCAATAAAACACAAGTTAACATAACATTCTGCTATTATTTGCTATTAGCCAATATCTATCTGACATCAGCAATCATAGCCCTTATTCCACAAACTCTTCTGGATCTGCCTTGAATTTCTGGCTGTTTTCTGTCACTGTATTGCTGCAAATGTTATTGAATTATTTTCAGCAAAATTTCACGTGTATAGAATATTTATGACATCATTCAATAATTTCCACATTCTGTTGGATCACCTTTCTTTAAATGGGCACAAATATGGATCTCTTCCAGCTGATTGGCCAAGTAGCTATCTTCCAAATTCCTTACCATAAATGAGTGTGGTGTAATAAATTACCTGGTATAGCTTTTCTAGTCATAAGTTTTTTAAAACTCCATGGTGAATTTTCCGTGAGCAACTGAGGAGCTCCTGATGGTTAAAGTTATCAACTTGGGGCACTTTTGTTATGAGTGGCACAAAGCAATGTTCTGGGAAGTTCACTCTCTCTCAGTTGTTTAGAATTCTTATACTATGATTGTTTTTGTTTGGCCACTCTGCAGGCCCAAAAGGATCCCTCCTAGAGCCAGAAGGACTCTCTTTGATTGCTGGCTGAGAAAGTCACTTGCTGCTGAGAGAAATGCACTCCTGAGAGAAATGCATTGGTGAGAGTGAGACACATTGCTGAGAGAGTGACTGAGAGAGACTCTTGGCTGAGAGGCAGTGGGCTGAGAGATGGAGCATGTTCCTGAACTTGAATTGTAGCCTGTTGCTTCCCTAATAAACCCCATAATCTGTGAGCTCTGTGTGGCCACTGCAGAAAATTATTGAACCCAGCATGGAGGGGGTAGGTGCTGTGGGAGGAACGGTTAGTGTCAAGATTGGGGAGAAGGCTGGAGGCAGGCATCCCAGGAATAAGCCTTTGGATGCTGATGGTGATTCTGTCTTCCTTTTCAGGGATTAGAGGAGGTCAGAAGATGTGGCCTTCCTACCCATTTAGCAATGAGTGAAAGTTCATTTGTTGAAACATCTCTTGGGAATTCCCTCCATTCTTGGAGCAGTTTTTTTTTTAAAGCCAATTGTTTCAGTGAGACTTCTTCTTCTCCTTCTTCTTCTCCTTCTCCTTCTCCTTCTCCTTCTTCTTCTTCTTCTTTTTAACTGTGATTTGGGTGAACATTTAAAGCGCAAATTCACTTTCCATACATCAGTTCATATATACTTTGTCTCATGACATTGACTACAATTTACCTCAATGCCACAGCTCCCCTTCCCCATAGTTACCTCTTCTCTGTGTTCATTGCTCCATGCACTCCTGCTCCCTGAGCTGTCTCCCTGTACATAAACAGCACTTCTTTCTCCTGTGATTGTTCTCTCCAAGGAGTGTATCTACCTAAGGTAAGTGTTCAACTCATATGCTGGTCTTTGGCTGGAAGCCACAGTTGTGGGTTCAGTTCCAGACCTGAAGGTCAGCTGGGGGCCATAGTCTCAGTGGTTCTACCAGGCTCTGTCAGATGAGCAAACCTGGTCCCCCCTTTTTTTTTTTCCCCAAATGATTTTGAGTTTTGTTCTACGTTGTTCTCCCTCTCTATCCAGGATCTCCTACATAGATTTCTCTCTGAGTGTTTGACAATGATAGCCAGGTGCCATCTAGTTCTTCTGGTCTCATAGTCATATAGGCTGATGATCCCATGGTGTACCAGTTGCTAGGACTAATTGTTTCCATTAATCTTTAGTTTACTTCATTCTTCTTTGCTTTGGACAAGGAAAGACCTATTGTTACATCTAGATGGATGCTTGCAAGATTTTATCCCAGTTGTTACTCACCAAAATAAGATAGAATAATGTATTGTGTAGTATGTTAGGCCAAATTAGCTTGATGTCCACTGTGACTATGGTACCAAGCCCACAGGTTCAACTACTCATTCCTTCTGGGTAGCTGGCTATGACCAAAAAGTGACAACAAACTTGTCCCTTGTCAGCTCTACTATACACATGGGAATTCTTACAGAACATACGATACACTTACAGGACCATTGTCTCCCAACCCTATACATGGTCTTGGGTACACTCCCTGGTTCATAGACACACCTAATAATTCAGTCTGTCTACCCATCTATCCACCCATATATCGATGTTTACCTTCACTGACAACTCAGTACTGTATGTGCAAAAGGGTTCATCTTTGTTGTCTGTACTTCCCATGCACCTCTCTATGTCTTCCTCTTCCTCAATGCCACCTTGTTGATCACTCACATTTGGTACATTGCTGTTCTTTTCACCCAAATCAATGCTTATCTTTACCTATCTCATAGTGTTCCTCCCCTTCCACTACTGGTAACCAACAAAGAAAATTTCCTTCCATAGATAAACCTTTCCTTGACTTTAAAAATAACAGACTAATACAGTGTTTGTCCTTCTGTGATTGACTTATCTCACTCAGCATAATGTCCTCCAAGTTCATCCACATTACATGGTGTTTTGCAGATTCTAGGTTATTCTTTAGCATAGTGGCTAAGACACTTGCCTGCTAACCAGACAGCTGGTGGTTCAAACCCACCAGCCACTCCTCGGAAGGAAGGTTGGGCAATCCTACTTCCGTAGTGATACTGCCTCGGAAACCCAAGGAGGGGTCGCTATGAGTCAGGGCTGACTCGACGGCATATAACAACAACAACAACAAAGGTTATTCTTTAGGGTTGCATAGTATTCCATTGTGTGTACGTACCATAGTTTGGTTATCCATTCCTCAGTTGATGGAAACCTAGTTTGATTGCATCTTTTGGCTATTGTAAATAGTGCTGTGATGAACATGGGTGTGCATGTGTCTGTTCTTGTCATGGTTCTCACTTCTTTAGGATATATATCTAGTAATGGAATGGTTGGGTCAAATGGTATTTCTAATTCCAACTTTTTAAAGAATCACCATACTGCTTTGCATAGTGGTTGTACCATTTTACAGTTCCACCAGCAGTGTATCAGAGTCCCAATCTCTGCACATCCTAGCCAGCATTTTTTTTTTATTTTCTGTCTTATTGAACTTTGCTACCAGTGCTGGAACAAGATGGTATCTCATTGTTTTGATTTGCATCTTTCTAATTGTTAATGATCATGAACATTTTTTGATATGTTTGTTGGCCACCTGGATATCCTCCTTGGTGAAATGTCTATTCATGTCTTCTGCCCATTTTTTAATTGGATTATTTGTCTTTTTGTTATTGAGGTGTTGGAGTTTTCTGTAAATTCTAGAGATAAGTCTCTTGTCAGATAAGGCATTGCCAAATATTATTTCCCAATCTGAAGTTTCTCTTTTGAATCTTTTGGAGAAGTCTTTGGAAGCACATAAAAATTTACTATTTAGAAGGTCCCATGCATGTACTTTCTCTTCTGCTGTTTGTGCATTTTGAGTTATGCTTGATAGTCTATTTATGCCATGTATCAGGGCCCCTGAATTTGCCCTTAGTTTTTCCTTGAGGAACTCTATAATTTTAGGTTTCACATTTAACTCTTTGATCCATCTGGAGTTAGTTTTTGTGTATGGTGTGAGGTACGAATCTTGTTTCATTTTTCTGCAAATGGATCTCCAGTTTTGCCAGTACCGTTTATTAAACAAACATTCTCTTACCCATTTAATGGGTTTTGGTCCTTTGTCAAATATCAGCTTACCATTCATTGATAAAACTATTTCTGGGTTCTCAATTCTATTCCATTGGTCTATGTGTCTGTCATTATACCAGTACCAGACAGTTTGACTACTGTGGCTATATACTAAGTTTTGAGATCTGGCAGTGTGAGACCTCCTACTTTGTTCTTCTTCAATAGTGCTTTGCTTATCCGCAGTCTCTTTCCTTTCCATATAAAGTTAGTGATTGGTTTTTCCATATCCTTAAAAAATGTTGATGGGATCTGAATTGAGATTGCATTGAATATATATTGCTTTGGGTAGAACTAATATTTTCACAATGTTCAATGTTCCTATCCATGAGCATGGTATGTTTTTCTATTTATGTAGATCTCTTACGGTTTCGTCTTCTTCTTTTTTTTTTTTTTAATTATGATTTGGGTGAAGATTGACAGAG
>NW_006922144.1:1322178-1325603 GCF_000298275.1 Orycteropus afer afer | reverse complement strand
AGTTTTTTTTATAGTTTTCTTGTACAGGTCCTTTATGTCCCTGGTAAGATTTATTTCCCAGTATTTTATTTTTTGGCATTTATTGTAAATGGTAATGATTTACTTGTTTCTTTTTCAGCATTCTCTTTGCTGGTGTAGAAGGAATACAACTGATTTTCAGATGTTGATGTTGTATCCTGTCACAATGCTAAATCTCTCAATTAGTCCCAGTAGATTTTTGACTGAGTCTCTTGGGTTTTCTAGTTATAGGATCATATGATCAATAAATAATGATAGTTTGACTTCCTCATTTCCAATTTAGATGCCTTTGATTTCCCTTCCTTGCCTTATGGTCCTGGCTAGAACTTTCAGAACAATGTTGAATACCAGTGGTGATAGAGAGCATTCTTGTCTTGTTTCTGTTCACAAGAGGAATGGTTTCATTCTCTCTCCATTGAGTATAAAGTTTACTCTTGGTTTTGATAGATGCTCTTTATTGTATTGAGGAATGACCCTTCTATTCCTATTTTGCTGAGAGTGTTGATCAGGGATGGGTATTTGATTTTGTCAAATGCCTTTTCTGCATCAATTGATATGATCATGTGATTTTTCTCCTTTGTTTTATTTATGTGGTGATGATGTTGACTGTTTCTCTAATATTGAACCATACTTGCATACCTGATATGAATCCCATTTTGTCATAATGAATTATTTTTTAATATATTGTTGGAATCTATTGGCTAGGATTTTGTTGAAGATTTTTGCATTTATATTCATGAGGGATATTTGTCTGTAATTTTCCCTTTGAGTGTTGTCGTTGCCTGCTTTCAGTACCAAGGTTATGCTTACTTCATAAAATTAGTTAGGGAGGATTCCATCCTTTTCTATGTTTTGGAATATTTTGGGTAGGATTAGTGTCAGTTCTTCGTTGAATATTTCATAGAATTCTCCAGTGAAATCATCTGGTGTAGGCCTTTTTTTTGTTGTTGGTAATTTTTTGATGACCTGTTCACTTTCTTCTTGTTAAAGATCTGTTCAAATTTTCCACATAGGTTTATGTTACTTTAGGTAAGTGGTGTGTTTCTAGAAATGTCTCCATTTCTTCCAGATTTTCAAATTTGTTGGAGTACAGTTGTCCACAGTATCCTGATATTATCCTTATTTTTCAGTTGGTTCTGTTGTGATGTCACCCTTTTCGTTACTTATTTGTGTTACTTATATTCTCTCCCTCTTTTCCTTTGTTAAATTTGCCAGTGGTTTGTCAATTTCATTGGTCATTTAAAAAACCATCTTCTTGTCTTGTTGCTTTTTTCTATTGCTCTTCTATTTTCTGTTTCCTTGATTTCTGCTGAAATCTTTATAATTTCCTTTCTTCTGGGGACTGTAGGCTTTTCTTGCTGTTCTTTTTCTAATTGTTGTAGATGTTTGTTTAAAGTATTGCTTTTGGCTTTTTCTTCTTTTTGATGTGTGCATTTATTGCTATAAATTGGCCTCTGATCACTGCTTTTGCTGTGTCCTAAAGATTTTGGTATTTTGTGTTTTCATTCTCGTTTGATTAAAGGAATTTTTGAATTTCAACCTTTATTTATTTTCTTACTTACAGTCTTTCTTAAGGAGGGTGTTGTTCAGTTTCCATGTGTTTACTCTTTTTCCATTGATCTTCCTATTGTTGATTTCTAATTTGATAGCAATGTGATCTGAGAAGATGCTTTGCAGTATTTCAATGTTTTTAAATTTATGAAGGCTTGCTTTATGACCTAACCTATAGTCTATCATGGAAAATGTTCCATGTACTGGAAAAGAATGTATATTGAGCAGTTGTTGAGTGAAGTGCTCTGTAGATATCTATAAAGTCAAGTTGGTGGATTATATTGTTTAGCTCTTCTGCATCTTTGTTGAGTTTCTTTCCAGTTGTTCTATCTTTCACTGAAAGTGATGTATTAATGTCTCCCTCTATGACTGTGGAGTCATCTGACTTTTCAAATCCTTTAAAGTCTGATTTATATATTTTGGGGCTCTTTCGCTGAGTCCACATATATTTATTTTGGTTATATCTTCATGTTCAATAAATCCTTTAATCATTATATAATGTCCTTTCTTGTCTCATGTGGTGGTTTTTGTCTTATAGTCAATTTGATCATTAATATTGTCAGTCCTGATCTTTTATGGTTGCCATTTACTTGATATACCTTATTCCAAACTTAGATTTTTAATTTATTTTTGTCTTTGTCTCTAAGGTGTGTCTCTTGTAGGCAGCATATTGATGGGTTTTGTTTTCTTATCCAATCTGCAACCTCCATCTGTTGAGTGATGCATTTAATCCATTAACATTCAGTGTAATTATTGACAAGTATGAATTGGTTGTTGTCATTTTGTTATGTGTTTTTTCATGGTGTCCCTGATTTCTTTGTATTATTTTCTGGGCTGAGCTCATTATATTTATGAATCATGTTATCATTTCCTTTGTTGCTGTTTCTTCAGTATTTGCTGAATATATGTGCTTTTCCTCTTTTTTATTATGATATGAACATTCATCATTTTTCTTTGAGGTTACTCTGTGATTTATAATTTTCTCTCCGAGATTAGAACACTCCATTCTATCTTGCAACTCTCTTGACTTCCTCATGATTTATAAGTTCTGTAGCTACACAGTATTTTCCCTCTTTTTGGTTTGTAATTGTTCTCACTTGCCAATTGATGTCTCTGGTTCCCTGTTTACAATCTTGTAAGCTCATTTTACTTTGGATATTTCCATAGCTGTGGTTTCTGGGTTATTTCATCTTGTGTATTAATGGTTGGTTGTTGTTTACTTTTTTTTCCCCTCTGTTCAAAGGACTCCCTTTAGTATCTCTTGTAAGGTTGGGCTGGTTTCAATAAATTCCCTTAGTTTCTGCTTATCTGGAAATCTCTTAATTCCATCATCATTTTTGAGGGACAATTTAGCTGGGTATATAATTCTTGGTTGAAAATTTTTCTCTTTCAGGGTTATATATATATAATTCCACTGCCTTCTCACTTCTATAGTTTCTGCTGAGAAATCAGAGCTTATTCTTACTTGCTGTCCTTTGTAAGTAACTTTTTTGTTTTCTTCATGCTGCTTTTTGGATTATTTCTTTGTCTTTGGTTTTGATAAATTTGATGATGATATGTCTTGGTGATTTACTTTTGAAGTCTACCTGTTTGGGGTTCATTGGACTTCCTGAATGGATGTATTTTCATATTTAAGCATATCAGGGATGTTCTCCTTCAACAAATCTTGGACAATTTTCTCAGTGGTTTCAGTTTTCTCTTCCTGTTCTGGAATATTCCTTTTGATAGTATCCCACATAAAACTTAGGCTTTCTTCATTTGGTTTTAAACTTTTTTTCTGATTGATCCCTTTCCAAAGAAGTATTCAGGTATTTGTCTTCAATCTCATTAATTCTGTCTTCCATTGCATCAATTCT
>NW_006922144.1:1318928-1322078 GCF_000298275.1 Orycteropus afer afer | reverse complement strand
TTTCTGACAATTTAGTATTAATCTTCTGAATTTCTATCTGTAGATTAAGGTTACTTCTAATGTTTTATTTATCTTGTCTCTTTGTTTTTGTGTTTTCTTCCAAAATTATTCTAGAATTTTGTCTATGTTTTCCTTGATCAGTATCTCAATTCTTTGAAGATACTTAAATATAATTATTTTGAATTTCTTATCAGAGAGTTCCAATGTCGCTTCTTCCTTAGAGATGTGTTCTGGGTCTGTATCCTGCCTCCTTGTTTCTACCACTTGTCTTGCTTCTTTGTGTGGACTGTGCTGGTTTGTTGTCTCCAAGATATTGTAATGTTGTATTTAGATCTGGTAACAGTTTGTGATGAGCAGCCAAGGGTGAATCAGGCCCTTCTTGTTGGTTGTTTATTGTTGGTGGAGAAAGAATTGGTGGCTCTCACTCACTAAGTGAAGATGCAGGTGGTGTGGGTATAGTTGTGTCATATGGGACCATTACTGTCTCCCACTCTGTAAGACAAAAATAACAATTGAATAACCATCAAAAAAGTAAAAGCTAATGGATTAAAAATGCTGTGTGCAATCAAACAAGAACAGTAACCAAAAAATAAAAAAGGGGGAAAACAAAACAAAATAAAAAACCCTGCAATATCTGGCAAGAGGGCAGTAAGAGAATAAAAGGTAGAGAAGGAGAGTAATGAAGGAAAAAATGGGAAAATTCAAAAAGAAAAACAAGGAACAGGGTTAACCACAAGAAAGAAAGAAAAAAATGCAACCAAGAACAGGGAAAATAAAAATAAAAAAAAGCTGAAAACTAGAACCTGGGAGGGCAATAATAAAAAGTGATAGTAAAAAGGACAAAAGTAATTATCATAATAAAGAATGATAGTAAAAAGAACAAAAGTAATTATAATAATAGTTTCAAAACTGACAAAAAGCAAAGAAACTAAAGAATAGAAAAAAAGAAAAAAAATAATTGTGTAAGCATGGGGTAGGGCATCCAGGCTCCAACCCACCACACAGATTGAGAGGGAATTCTTGCCAACCCAGAAAGTGGGTGAGAATGAGGGACGGCCACACCTCCCTTCACCAAGAGGATGTCAGGTATAAGAGTAGCAAGTGGAATGTTACACCTTTGTAGTAATCCAGGTCCAGAATGTCCTCTTTGTTCCTGGCAAGTGGAGCCAGTTCTTAAGTCCCTGGAATATGGGAGAATGCTGTCACTTTAAATATTCAATATGGTAAAGCCACTTGCAAACATTCAAAATGGCTGTGACCTCTGGACAGACAAAAGTCCACAGCTTAGCCTGCCTTCCTCTTTGCTGTTTTCCTTTTATTCACCAGCCACCAGAGCAGTTCTCCATGCAGTCCCTGGCTAGCAAGGCTGACTTTTAGGTTAATTCTTAGGTCCTTCCACCACTCAGCAAAATCCAAGCTTTCTGTCCTATCAGGATCTCTACCAGTCCACAACTCCCTTTGTCTCCTTTTTCACTGCTTTCATGCAAATTCTTCTGCTAGTTGGAGTTTAGTCCACTTCTATATCCTTCCCTTCATGGCTCAGGGGTCCAGATTATCTTCTATTTCTGTGTTAATTGGTTTCTCTTTTTATTGTTGAAGATGGTCTGTGCAGTCTTTCTGCCTATTCCATCATATTGGATTTTTTTTTTTTTCCAATGTGACTTCTTTTTCCTTCAGTACCAATGGTTCTTGATCATATGCTACCTGGTGAAATAGTTGAACATTCATCAGTTCTTTTTGGGGTAGTGACTGTGTATATTTCTTTCATCTTCTTGTGATGCTTTGTGCATTGCTTAATAATTTTCCCTTAGAATCTTTCAGTATTATTATTCAAAGATTGATTTTATTCTTCAGTTCTTTCACCTTCACCTTTGTTCTATAAAGAAAATATTCTTCAATTAAAAAAGAAAAAGAAACTATGTATTACACATGCAGGTGTACTATCACAATCAAAATGTTCAGCTGTTCCTCATGGTACTCATATTATGGAAAGAAGAAAGATAATGAATGTACAACTTTATTGGAACAATGAGTGAGCTTCATGGCCCCGCAGTGTGAAAAGTAGTTTAAAAATTCCATCGAGCCATAATCACAGTGCACCACTCTGTAAACCTTATAATTGTATAATAAAACATACATTTTAGATCAGATCTCACCATTTTTATTTCTTCCATTTTTATTTCTGTCAATCTATTGATAATAATGGCTTATTAGTTTTGTTTCAGACAGTAAATGTTTTTGCTAATGCATGTGTGTGCACCAAAGTAGATGCCTAAAATATTCTTTGAATCATATCTTTTGATAATGAATTATATAAATAACACAAAAACATTACAGATTCAGATGTTTATAAGCTATCTTGTCACAAATACCAATATATCTTTAGAAAAACATAAAAAAGTAAACACAATTATTTTGGCTCCAGGGAAGGGATTGGTAACATTGTTCTCCAGGAAATCCATTCTGGGAATGCTTCTGTTGATAAATCTGGGGTTATATATTCCATATGTAGTGTCCACCACTTTTGGGTAGTATTGGACAATATATTGGCAGGATCAACCAATAATCCCTTAGGGAGCTCTGCCTCATCCATCTATCACCACACCTAGACTTTACTTTCCTGACACTCTTCTATCAGTTCTTGCTACTTTGGTAGTTTCTGTATTGTTGTGAAGCTGGAAGTTATCCCACTGATATTTCAAATACTAGCATGGTCACCCATGGTGGACAGGATTCATCAGAGCTTTCAGGCTAAGACAGACTGGGAAGAAGGACATGGCCATCCACATCTGAAAAAAAAAAAAGTCCCGTAAAATCTTACAAGTGACACACTGTCTAATACATTACTAGAAATATCTATGAATAGCCATGAAACTTTGTCCAATATAGTGCCAGGAGCTGAGCCCCACAAGTTGGAAGGCACTCAAAACACAAGTGGGGAAGAGCTGATTCATCCAAGTTATGTCAACATTAATGACATAAATAGAATAAAGATTTCAGGACCTTTATTTCCTGATGGAACTTGAATCAAAAAGACAAGAAACTACTGCAAACATCCATTAATGCCTGGAACATAGAATGTACAAAAGATGAATCTAGTAAAATTAGAAACTGCCAAGAATGAAATTAAATGCATAAAGAAAAATATTC
>NW_006922144.1:1307048-1311237 GCF_000298275.1 Orycteropus afer afer | reverse complement strand
AAAGCTAAAGATGAAGAAATTGAAGATTTTTGCCAACTTCTGCAGTATGAAATTGACCAAAAATATCATCAAGATGTATTCAATATTATTGGTGATTGGAATGTGAAAGTTGGAAACAAACAACAATGATAAGTAGTTGAAAATATGGCCATGATGATATAAATCACGACGAGATCACATGACAGAATTTTGCAAGACCAATGATTTATTCATTGCAAATATCTTTTTTCAACAACATAAACAACAGGTATTCATGGGACCCTCACCAGATGGCATACATTAGAATCAAATTGCCCATATTTGAGGGAAGATGCTTTTCATAGAACTTACTATCTTTGGTCAAAACAAGACCAGGGACTGACTGTGGAACAGAAGAACAATTGCTCATATGCAAGTTCACGTTGAAGCTGAAGAAAATTAAAACAAGTCCATGAGAGACAAATTATGACCTTGATTATATACCCCTTGAATTTAATGTCAATGTGAAGAGTAGATTTGACTTATTGAACAAAAATGACCAAAAACCAGACAACTGATGTTTTTGAAGACGTCAAATATATCATATGTGAAGAAAGCAAAACATCGTTAAAAAGACAGGAAAGGAAGAAAAAACTAAATTGGATGTCATAACGGACATAAATTGCTCTTGAATGGAGAGATGTTACTCAAAATGGGAAAAATGATGAGACAGAAGAGCTGAACAGAAGATTTCAAAGGACAGCTAGAGAATACAAAGTACAAAAATGAAATGTGCAAAGACTAGGAGTTAGGAAAACCAAAAGGAAAGAATACACACACTTGGTATTTCTCACGCTGAAAGAACTGAAGAAAAAAATTCAAACCTCAAGTTGCAGCTCTGGTGGTGCAATGCCTAAGACAATTGACTGCTAATCAGATTGTTCACAGTTCAAACCCACTAGACACTTCATGGAAAAAAAAGATGAGGTGATTTACTTGTATAAAGATTTACTGCCTTGGAAACTCAATAAGAGTAGCTATGAATCAGAATCAATTCTATGGCAGTGTGTTTTGTTTTTTGGTTTATGGGCAAAATACTGAATTTTCCAAACATCAAAAGAATATAAGGAGTACATAGAGCCACTGTACCAAAAGAATTGGTCAATATTCAACCATTTCAGGAGGTAACTGGTAGTTAAAGCTATGTGTCAACTTGGCTGGGCCAGGTCTTGAGTGGCTAATCAGTTGGATGTAGTTGTTCCTCATCATGGGAGTGGTTATCAACTCCATAGTGGAATCTATTGGAGCAGCTGTTTAGCCGTTTTAGGGATGTGATCCACTTCCAATACATAAGGAGAAGCTTTGAAACAGGTCTCTGAGCTTTTGGCATATCTGTATCCTACATTTTGCCTAGTCTTCACCTCCATTGAGATGCCACTTTGTCTGCCGATCTTAGGACCATTAATGAATTTGTATTAATAGTCTGCCGTACCGCCTTATAGTTTTGTGACTGTGATACTTTATTATCAACCTTGGGTTTGTCAGACTAAGTGCTGGCACCTGTCTGAATTAACAGAATCCTCCAGCTTCAGTGGGCTGTGTGCAAAAGGCAGAGCTGAAGTCCAGGGTGGAGGGGCCTTCACCCAGCCTCTAAAGCCAGCACTTTGAACTTGGACTTCTAGCCTCCAAAACTGTAGGAGAATAGATCCCTGTTTGTTCAAGCCATATATTTGTGGTATGCCTGTTACAGCAGCACTAGAGAACCAAAACAGTAGTATACATTCAAGAACTAATTATAATGAAGGTAGAAATCCAAACTATCCTTTAATCGGCAAAAAGCAAATCTCCAGGAATTGACGGAAAATTGATGTAGTGTTTGAGGCATCTACACATTTATGTCATGAAATATGAAGGATAGCTACCTGGACAACTGACAGGAAAAGATCAGTATTCATAGCCATTCCAAGTAAGGTAATCTAACAAAATATGGAAATTATTGAATGATATCATTAATATCACAAAAAAAAAAAAAAAAAAAAAATACCGCACTGCCGTCAAGTCAGATCCAATTCATAGTGACCCCTCCTTGTGCTTCCAAGGCAGTATTACTATGGAAGTAGATTGCCCAGTCTTCCTTCTGAGGATTATCACAGACAAGGAAAATTTAGCTAAAGTAATTTAAAAATGGTTGTAGCAGTATATTGACAGGGAATAGTCTGAAATTCAATCTGTATTCAGAAGATTACATGGAATGAGGGATAATCATTTTTGTTGTCAGATAGATCATGACTGAAAGCAAAGAAGACCAGAATGATGTTTATCTGTGTTCTACTGACTGTGCAAATGAATTTGACACTGTGGGTCATAAAAAATTATGGATAACATTGCAAAGAACACAAATTACATAATACTTAATTGTGCTCATGAGGAACCTGTATGTAGACCAAGAGGCTGTCATTCAAGCAGAGGAAGGACATACTTCATGGTTTAAACTTAGGAAGAGTGTGTGTCAGGGTTATATCCTTTCACCATACTTATTCAAATTGTATGCTAAGCAAATAAGCTTGGAAGCTGAACTTTGTGAAAGACAGTGTGGCATCAGGACTGGAAGAAAACTTGCTCACAATCTGCAATATGCACACAACACAACCTTGCTTTCTGAAAGTGAAAATGACTTGATACACTTACTGATGAAGATCAAAGACTACAGTCTTGATTATAGATAACACCTTAAAATAAAGAAAACAAAAATCCTCACACCTGTATGAATAAGCAACAGCATGATAAATGGAGAAACTATTGAAGACTTCAGGGATTTCATTTTACTTGGATCCACAATCAGCACCCAGGGAAGCAGCAGACAAGAAATCAGATGATGTATCACACCAGGCAAATGTGCTGCAAAAGACCTCTTTAAAGTGTTAAGAAGCAAAGATGTCACTTTGAAAATTAACGTGCACCTAATCCAAGTCTAATATGTATGTGATACCTGGACATTTTATAAAGAAGGCCACAGAAGAGCTGATAGTTTTGACTTGTGGTGTTGTTGAAGAATACTGAAAATACCATGGATTGTTGAAGAATGAACAACTCTATCCTGGAAGAATTGCATCCAAAATTCACCCTGGAAGTGAAAATGGCCAAATTCTGTCTCACATACTATGGTCATATTGTCAGATGGGACCATTCCTTGGAGTACCTTATGATACTTAGTAAAGTAAAGGGTCACTGAAAAATGGGTAGACTTTCAACAAGATAGGTTTACAGTGTCTGCAATGACGAGTTGAAGCATAACAAGGATTGTAAGGATGGCGCAGGACCAGACAGTGTTTTGCTCTGTTGTGCACAGGGTAGCTTTCTGCCAGACCCAACTATGCAGCACCTGACAACAACCACAACAGGTTGTACTTTCAGAATATACTTCTTCTTCTACTTACATATACACAGCTTTGCTAATAATGAAAGAGGGATAAAGGAGTTTTCAAGTGTTTCTAATCAAATTCAATGTTTGTTTTAGGGAGACTATTAAAATGCTGCATCTGAAAACCAAATGCCATAGAAGAAGCTATATTTAAATGGTTCTGCATTATACCCAAATATAGAATCATATGAGCACTCAAGCATATTGATCCTGTTTCTGAATATGTAACTTTTTTCAAAATACCCATTGCAGAGGGTTTATATTCTTTTACTCTATTGTTCAGGTTATTGCTGAATCTTTGTGTGATTTTGTGGGCACGTATTTACGTGTTTGTGTTTTTAAGTGCAAATAATGCATTTGTTTACCAAATAATTAGAATAGCCCAAGGAAACCAGACCATTTCTTGTACATAGGATAAAAAACAAATATTTTAATTAATATTTGTCAAATTATCCAGTTTATTCTATTTTCTTTCAAGTATTTACTCTTGATTAATGAATTAATTGTCGAAAATTATTTGAGTAACTACACAGAAAATTGAAGCACCTGCTCCCTTCTTTCATTGTTTTCTTCCTAAAACAATTTTATTTCCCCTTTTTGGTCACATTAAATGTAAATATTTGAATATTGAGTGAGTGTTATTCCTTTTAGTATATACTATTTATTATAAAAATCTAATGTTATATTTTCCAGTGTATCTTTAACTTATTCTTTAATTGTCTGTATAGTTCAAGTGAAATATAAAGAAAGAATAGATACATGTTTCAAACAGTGTTTTGTTCATTATGTTGTCCTAGGTATTCTCTTCAA